>NW_006436298.1:8178122-8196835 GCF_000325575.1 Pteropus alecto | reverse complement strand
AGCCCCCCGGCCGCCGGGAGCCAGCCCCGCGCGGGACAAGCTGTGCGGGCGGCGGCGAGGCCTCGGAAAGGATACTTGTTGCACGGTTCTCTGGATGGTGGTGTCTGGGGACTGGGACTCCTTCAGCAGCTGCAGGATTTGCTGAAGCCCTTGCTCGTCAGGTTTCCACTCATACTCCATCTTGGTTTGCTGCAAATAAAGCCAGACACAGGAAGAGACGGAGCAAATGTTACTCCCCGTGCAGAGGCCCGAGGGCTTCCCGCGCCAAGCAACCCCCATCTCCCCGTCCGAACGACCCCTGCGCTCCCCAGACGCCTCGGACCTGTCTGGGGCTCCCTGAAGAAGTCTCGGACCTTGAAACCCGGGGGAACTGATCCTGGCAGCTGGGCCGCCAATGTCTGCTGGTGCCGCCGCGGCCGCCGAGCGCAAGGAGCCGACCAGACTGAGTCACCGCGAATTTGCAATCTGGCCCCTAGATCCGCTCACGGGAGCCCCCTGGGTCCTAATGCCACGCAGTTTTCTACAACCCAACCCAACTCGCGTTCCGTCCAGATTATTACTGATTTTGAGGGTTTAGCAAAAGTCAAATCCTTTGAAACCCCTGCGAAACACCTGAAAAGATTTGATTTTGGTTATTAGTCATTTTAAGTTAACATGGTGAATAATGAAGAATGATTGAAATGCAGAAAAAAGCCTGATAATTCCCGACAGCTCAACAATACTTGGAGGAAATAAAAATGTTTACATTTCAATTTTATATATAGAGCACTACATACTAAGTCTAAAATACTAAAGATCCATTGCAATCACAAACCTCGATAAACCTCGATAAACACTAAATGTTGCATTTACATTTGCAGAACTTGATTTAAAAAAATGCATTATTTCATAAATTTCGACTTTTGAACTCAGAGTTACATCTGAAATGACCACATTTCACGACTAAGGGCTTTTGGGCTGAAGGAAAATCAAAAATAATTTACAATTGGATAGTGTTAAATTCTATTAAAGTGTTTCCACATACATTTTGATTCTCACTCCAACGTGGGGAGGTATTTATTATTTGCCCCATGTGTCAACTATGAGACAAAACAATCTGAGCATTTTACAATTAATTAGTGATGAGTAGGAGAATATAAGCTTCTTAAGCTATGACGAGTTGCATCTGCTACAATCAATTGAAACTATTATACCGATGATATTTTCATTAAATGCTTAAAAACAAAGAAAGTACCAAGCATAAATTATTTATAAAAACCAAACTGAGTTTGTTGAAAGAGAGTACTTTTAATATGATCCAACTAGTACATGAGGATTTTGGCCGCGGAAATTAGTCCCTTCCTAGCAGGAGTCCCTTCCTAGTAGGGGTTAAAAAAAATTACCTGACGTCATTGATGTCTCTCCTTAGCATTGTTTATCTTTTTCTCTCCCCTTTCCTCTATCCTTCTTCACTCTTATTTTCTGCTTTATATCCAGTAATCCAGCTTTGCTCATCAAGGCTTCTACAAACTTTCTAAACAACCCAACCCAAAAAACTGTTCTTACTTAAACACCAAAACAACAATCATCTGGACATTAACTATTAATAATACTGTAATGTTTTTATTCCAGTCTTCATTCTGTGTTTACATGTATATTTTATGATAATGGGACTGTCCTGTTTGTTGCCCAACTTTATTAAATATTTATTAAAAGTATTTTTAAAAACATAATAGCATTCTATTATATTGCTGTGCCATAATTTTAATATTTTAATTGGTATAATATATACACAAACCTGTACAAACTATAACCATAAACTGGATGGATTTTTACAAAGTGAACACATCTGTGTAACCAATGACATCAAGATATAATATAGATCATAACCCATAGAATGGTTTCTCTTGTACCCATTATGTCATCAACCCACCCCAAAGTAATCTCTATTATAATTGCTATCATTATAGAGCTCTCCCTTTCCCTCTTTTTACTTAAGAAACTTTTAAAGTTGCAAAAAGTGTAACAAACATGGCTGTATGAGGAAAGTTAATTCAAGCCTACCTCCAAGCTTGCCTCCCTAAATGAATCAGTATTAAGTTTGATGTAAATCCCTCCATACCTTTCTCTATTCTCAAACATAAACATAGTTGTTTTTTAAAGATCATACTACTACACAATTAACTCTACAAATTTTTAACATACTATACATTCCATACCAATGAATGTAGATTTAATTCACATTTTAATAGATCACATTGTTCTTTAGAATTGATAGAACATAATTTGTTCAACTATTTCCTGACTGGCTTTCAGATTACTTCTACTGTTTTGTCATTATGAACAACAAAGCAAAAACGGCTGGTTTTAACCCAATGAGATTAAGCCAAAAGAATGTGTATTAAAAAATTTCAAAGTGAATACCAGACTACTTTCCAAAAAATTATGCAATTCACACTCACCCACAATATGTCTGTGAGTTTCCCATATCTTCGCCAGCACATTCTTTTAAAAATTTTGTGAATCTAATGGGTGAAAATTAAATTTCTCCTGAAATTGGGGTGTAGAGTGAGTGAAAGGGGGGGGGGCAAAAGTCTGAGCCTTAGTTATGAATTGGAGTTACGACATGCACATCACATCTATTGAGGTGACATTTGGATAGCTGACTTAACTCCTTAGTTGCCCTTCTGAACAAAAAAGGGGTCAGGGGCCAATAGCAGCCAAGTCTAAAAGGCATCTTCATCATATCCATCCTGAAGATGACTAGCCCATAACATTCTTACCACATTTCCTTCTTTATCCCTACACTCAAATAAATATAATTCTTTTTCTTTTCAAACAGCTTAGTATTAAGAGTATTTAATCTGATCAGCTTATGATGATGGGATAGGAAGAACTGAGATAAACCAAACCTTTCCCTCACACCTTACTCAAGTTATCTGGAAGGCTCTCAAAAATATTTGATTGGCAACTGCTTGGTAAGAGATCTTATGCCACTCTGAACTTTTGTACTATGTTTTTAATGAGGTAAAATATACATAATATAAAATACAGCATTTTAATCATTTTAATTGTACAGTTCAGTGGCATCAAGTACATTCTTATTGTTATGCAATCATCACATCATCTCTTCAGAACTTACATTTTAATAGCCATTATAATTAGGAAGAATTTTAGGGTAGCCAGAAAGATCACAGGGTTATTTAGATAATAACTGAAGAACTTCAAGATAACCAAGCAGACCAGAATGAGGTAGAAATAATTTATTTCAATAGTAAACTACATCTATATCAATAGAATATCAAGATTAATATTGGATTTTCTTAATATAATTACTATTCTTTTTGCATGCTGAGGACAGATCTAAATGTTTCAAAAAAGGGAAGTAGTACTTCAAATTTTTCTTTTAGAGTACATAAATCATGCCTATTGGTCCATGACATGCAATGGTGAACCCCTGCTCCCCTACCAAAGACATTTCAATAGCCAAGACAGAAGATGGCATCAGAATAAAAAGTATCCTGCAGACAGAAGTAAGTTACTGTAAGAGACCATTGTGGACCTTTAGAAGACTAAAACTTAATCAGGAGTACCAAACTGTTAAGAATTTAAATTTACATAAAAATTGTGAATTTGCTAGAGTTGAGCATGATGCGAAGTAATGAAGCCAGACTGGATGATATAAATATCTAGTTTCTTCCTTGCTGAAGGGACTGTAAAATATAGTTTGAAAAGCGGACAGGAGGTCTGAACTCAACCAACTCAAATTTAAATCCTAGTTCTTCCACATAATAGCTGTGAAAACCTGGACAAGTTAATTAAACTCAGTCCCCAACTATAAAATGAAAACACACCAGCTCTGTAATAGAGTTATAGGTACCTGCCTGGCATACAGTATGATTTTAAATACACTTTTTAAAATTGTTACATCAAAGGTTTTCCAACGGAAAACCTTAACTTCTTTTCATGGAAGAGGCTCTTCATCACCTCCAGGGACAGCTTTATCTCTTACGAATAAAACTCCAACTTTATGCTCCATCAGTAATACCAACTGCACTTTTTAAACCTCTGAGCCTTTGAATAGGGATTTTGTCTGGAATGCCCTCTTTAAATCTGACCATTTGGCAAACTCCTTCTCACTCTTTAGAGTTATGCTCATCTGTTCAATTTCCAAGTATATTAAGAGTCCTCCTTAATCAGTCCTCCAGCACTGATACTGAATACTATTTCTCTTCAGTGACATTATTCCAGGACCTCCACACAAGACTTGTGTGGGGTTTTTTTTTTTTTTCCACTACATATCTATAGTTTATAGCTATTTCTATTTTAGGAACTATCATATTGTATCATAATTATTCCCAGGTCTGTCTTAGCAACAGATCGTGTGTTCCTTGAGAGCAGAGACAGTGTCTTTTTGCCCTCTTTGTCTAGCAAAGTCTGAATCAATAGTTGTTAAAGCCATTAATTCAACTGAGTAAATATCAAGTTGAGCAACTATATGCTCAGTGAGCACTGAAGATCCAAAGGTGAGTAAAATGCTGTTCTTGCGCCCACTAAGTTCTCATTTATTGAGAGAGACAGATGTGCTATCTATGAATGAAGTTATGTGAATAAAGTGTAATAGGAAGAGAGAGGAAAGCAAATATATTCTGCCAGGAAAGAGAGAAGTAGTTTTCCCCCATCAGTTTAATTTTTTTTTTCTTTTTCCTAATTTAAATTAAATTCAAACAAATATTTACTATGTAGTCAGATGTTTCCACCTATTTGCTGTTGCCTTCAGTGATGAGATTTCCCAAAATGGTGAATGACTCTTGGTAAAATTCCAAACAAAACAAAGTACAATATTCCTTCAATAATACAGTAGTTTTGTTCCTGGAAAACTCAATATTTAATTAAAATTCTAAAAAAAATTCCACATGCATATGTAAAATTGCACAGGGCTCTAGGCTCTGACTACAGCTATAAATAGTTTTTTTCACCCATGTGACCATCTAGTGGGACTTTCAAAAGTCATTCAGGGCTCAAGGCAGTTCTTAAAGGTGAACATCTAACATCCCTCAGCCCTACCTACTAAGTGGCAATAGCACTTCCAATTACTATGACATCATCCAGAAAAGTACACTGCCACAGTACAGAACAACTATGGCAGAGAGGGTACAAGGGGCTGTGGGGACATCATGCTAACCCATTTAGGAAGTCAGGAAGGGACTTCCTTGAGAAAGTGACTTTTTACCTGAGATCTAACAGGAAACATCAAAAAGTGAAAGTGAGAGGAAGGCAAGGGCCAGGAGGACCTCATAGACTATGTTAGGAGGTTTGGACTTTATCTTAGGGTTAAAAGAAAGCTTGTTAAGGAGGTTATGAACTGATAAAATATATTATCAAACAAAACTATGGAAAAGGATGATTACTCCTAGGAAGTAGAAACGCAGAAGGAGAGGTTCATCTTCTGCTGTTCAGCATAATGTTAATTTTCACAATAAGTATAACGTTTTTATTATAAAAGTGATTTAAAAAACCCTTCAGGCTGCAATGTGGAAAATCACTGGAGGAGCAGGAGGAACCACAGGAAGATCTAACTGTCCAATCTGCATTTAAAATGGCGTTTGTTATTTAGGGAAAAGGCTGTCATGTTTCATAGTAAAACACTACCAAAAATTCTGGTATTTAAATATTAAGGTCTTAAACACATCTTTTATTTTGTCGATAATAGTGAGAGCTAATTTTTTTGAGTACCAGGTAGTATCCTAAATACTTACATTTGTTAACTAATTTATTCCTCAGAACTCTATGAGGTATTAATGTTAACTACATTTTACAGATAAGTAAATTGAGGCACAGAGAAGTTAAGCTACTTGCTCAACATTACACAGATAGTGACAGAACCAAGATTCAAAAACCCAACAAAAGTGGTTCCAGAGTCCAGTCTTTAAGTTCCTGATATACTGCTTTTCAACTTCTGTAAATTGGGAAACAAATCATAAATAAAACCATTGTATATTAAAGAAATAACATGTATTTGGTGATACCTGTGTAGTGAAGTAAAAGAGAAAAGTAAAAATCACATTTCTCTCATAAAAATTACAATAGATCTAAGAAAGCAGTATGTATATAATGTGAAACTATAATAAAAATGAAATATTTCAATAGCATTGAGTAAATGAGTTCAAACATTCTAAATCTAATCTTCACAACATCCTTTTGTTGTAAGTAGGGACAAGTATTGTCTTCACATTTGACAAACAGATCAATCAAAATACAGCTTAAATAATCTGCAGAATCATTTGCTAACTATGAATCATATCTGTAGACTTCCAAAGTAAATGTCTCTTATGCTGTTTTTCTTTTTTTTTTTTTTTTTTTACAAAAAATTCTATGATAAACAAAGGGGAAAAAAATCAGAGATAACCAAAGAGTTAAAAAGAACATGCTATTTATTAAAACTTATTTAGTAAAAGTTTGAGAAATTTAACCAAAGTTCAGGAATGAAGTGAAAGTCTAAAGGCAGCTGATTATTAACTTTTAAAATATGAAGTTTTTCAATGTCAAAGAATTAGATTGTCGAGGGACTTGTTAAATTGTAGCAATCAGTGGAACCAGAAGTCCTTTTAATCTAGATTTTCTAAAGTAATCAGAGGTTAAGGATCAAAAGGAAGAGAGACAAAAGCAAAAACAACTTTTGAGCCCAAACTACTTGAGAAAATGAGCTCAATTAGATTGAAGGACAGGTACCACAGCATACAGACCCTCTCTTGTTATATGGTGCTAAGCTCATATTAGGTTTTAAATTGTCCTCGATGGATTGATTAGGGTGAAAAATCTAGTTCACCACTTGGAAGAATTATGCTAAAAGGTGAAAATTATAATCCTCTGACATTACAATTTATTGTCATCTAAGAACTGAAAGATTAACAGGAAAAAAAAAAAAAGGAAAATAAATAGGTACTAAGGGAAACTTAAATGTATTCTTAGAGTGCCCTTTCAGAAAGACCTTTGAAGATGACTAAACATGTGACTCAAATGCTAAAGTTTACAAACATTAAAAAAAAGAGTCTAGTATTAAAGTGAGCAGGTGATAATGAAAACGATCTCAAAAGTCAACCCAATCTATAACCAGGTACTCTCTAAACACTCCAGTTTATTTAATATTCACAATAGCATTATGAGGCAGATATTAACTCCATTTTATATTAACTGAAGTAGCCTGGCCAGCTAGTATGTGGCAGATTGGGCATTCAAAACCAAATGTGATTCCAAAGTATGGACTGTGCCTCGTAGTAACAGCAACCTTTTTATTATTTATGAAGTGCTTCAATGCGCCAGTCATTATACTAAATTCTTTAAATGCACAATCTCATTTAATGCCATAAGCAGGGACTATTATTAACTCCATTTTACAGAAGAGGAACAGGCTTAAGAAAAGTTAAGTAATGTGTCCAAGGTCACAGAGATAATAATGAACAAAGACAGGACTCAAGGCATGATGCACTGGTCTTTAGAGCCTGTACACTGAACAATGCTGCCATATAATTCTCATTCTGCCACCTTCATTGACATGTGACCAACCCTTAACATAACTGTTGGATAGACTTCTTGGGAAGTAAAAGACTGATAGCAGTAATAACTCCCATTTAACTTCTGACCACATCATTTTCATCACCAAACCACCAATGCTCTGTTGATTTCTATAGGAGATTTAACTATCGCCATTGAGCTCATTCTCCATATACGTTAACCTACTTAAACCAGTGGTGCTCAACCCTGACTGCAGATTATACTCACTGGAAAAAAAATATGATGCCTGTTCCCTATGCCCTCACTGATCTAATATAGGAGTGGGGCTTAGGCACCTAAGCCTGGTTACCTTTCAACAACTCCTAGGTGTTTCTAATATAAAGCCAGTTGAGAACAATTAACTTAATAAATCTGCTCCTGAAAATTTTCATTAGATTCTTACTCTCATGAGAAAGAAGAATAGAATGCAAACTATACTAACATCAAAACATCACTAATCACTAGAAAAATGTATTTGATGAAAACCAAAACGTAAGAACATACTGTTTAAAGTTACCTCATAATTTGCACTACCTAGAAAGGCCTGCATGTGTTAGAAGACATTAAGTACAATATTCTTTTACTTTGTAATTTATCAGTGACAGAGGCTGGGTAAAGAGTTGCACTTAAGTTTTTAGAGATGGAAACTTGGGCAAAGTCAAACTATGGGGCAACAAAATAAGTTGTTGCTATATTAAGTAAATTATAAATAAAACATACTGGAAAATTATGATCCTTGATTGGCCAAACATGATTTAAATTCATATATCAAATCAACTTATCTTGCAAATGATAACCACATCTTTCTTCAAATGGCAATATTAAGTCGTTCACAAAACTGAAAGGAAATTCTTCTAAATAATAAGCCTATACATTAAAATACAAATATACAAAATAAGTAAATTAGGTTCCTGTTTCTTTTAACATTATAGATTCATTAATTAGCTTTACTAGGGATCTCCCCATTGTTACATTCAATTGACTATTGCCACTGAGTATGTCAATCTTACTCCAGCAGTTTTCATTTATGTGATATCAATTTAAGAAAAAAAAACCGCTGTTTTAAAGTCTCCTCTGTTATAACATTATAAATTCCATTTCAGTTTGATGACTGACCATTGCTAAGTGGTTTTAAGAAAATACAGTGCTTACTAAATTTAACTACAGAAGTTAAATGTAGTAACATCACTGAAACTGTTACTACACTGTGAGTCGAGTAACAGTTTCAATGATGTTAACTTACTAAAAGTCACTTGTCTAGTAAATGTTAAGAGTTGGGTTAGATGGCTAAAAGCTTCCCAAACTTCTGGAGAGAAATGAACATCCAGATTCATGAGGTCCATAGGACCCAAGATATGTTAAACCCCAAAAGGACTACAACAAGACATTGTAATTAAATTGTCAAAAGTCAAAGACAAAGAGAGAATTCTGGAAGGCACAAGAGAAAAGCAACTTGTCACATACAAGGGAGCCTCAATAAGTCTACCAGCAGATTTCTCAACAGAAACTTTGCAGGCCAGGAGAGAGTGAGGTGATACATTCAAAATACAGAAAGGAAAAAAACTGTCAACCAAGAATATTATATACAGCAAAGCTGTCCTTTGGAAATGAAGCAGAGTAAAAGACATCCCCGAACAAACAAAAGGTAAGGAATTTCAGCATCACCAGACCTCACTATAAGAAATGAAAAAGAGCACTGATCAAGCTAAAATAAAAGAATGTTAATTACTATCATTAAAACATAAATGAGGATAAAGCAAAAACAGATTCTCTAAGATTGTAATGGTGGTATGTAATTCACTTACAACTCTAGTTTAAGAGTTAAGAAACAAATGCATTAAAAATAATCATAGCTATCATACTTTGTTATTGGACAAACAATATCAAAAAGATATAAACTGAAACATCAATGACCTAATCAATGACCTAAAGTGTGATGGAAGGTGAAATAAAGTAAAAAGTTTCTGTATATTACTGAAGTTGTCATCAAACAATAATAATTGGAGACTTTAATATCCCACTCTCAAAAATGAACAGATCATCAGCCTAAAACAGGATACTATAAATAATTTTATGTAATCTTCATGATAACCACAAAGGAGAAATCTGTAGTAAATATACAAAAGATTATGATAAAGGAGTCACAGCATACCACCACAAAAAGCCATCAAATCACAAAGGAAGACAGCAAGACAGGAAGAAAGGAACAAAGGATTTACAAAACAGTTAGAAAACAATCATTAAAATGACAACAGTAAATCTTTACCTATCAATAATTACTTTAAATGTAAGTAGATTAAATTCTTCAATCAAAAGACAAAGAATGGCAGAATGAATAAAATAAGAAGATCCAACAATATGCTGCCTACAAAAGACTCACTTTAGCTTTAAAGACACACATAGACTGAGTATGAAGAGAGAGAAAAAGATATTTCAAGCAAATGGTAACCAAAAGCAGGAGATAGCTGTCCTTAGACAAAATAGACTTTAAGCTAAAAATGGTTTAGAGACAAAAAACTTCATCATATTATGATAAAGGAGTCAGTATGTAAAAAAAAAAATCTAACAATTGCAAATTTTTATGCACCAGACATTGGAGCACCTAAATGTATAAAGCAAATATTAACAGAAATAAAAGGAAAAATAAACTGCAAAACAATAATAATTGGTGACTTTAATATCCTGCTCTCAAAAATGAATAGATTATCTAGAGAATAAGGAGGCAGCAGACTTGCATAATACTATAGAACAAATGGACCTAACAAAAACATATACGAAACATTCTATCCAACGGCAGCAGAATACATATTCTTCTCCAGTGCACACAGAACGTTTTCCGTGATAGATCATATGTTAGGCAACAAAATAAGCCTCAACGAATTCAAGATAGTAAATATATTGAGTATCTAATCACAATGGTATAAAACTAGAAACCAATAATAGGAGAAAAGCTGTAAAACTCACAAATACATGGAAGTTAACACACTCTCAAACCAATTGAGCAAAGAAATCAAAAGACAATTAAAAAAAAATCTGAAGACAAATGAAAATGGAAACACAACATACTAAAACTTATGGAATCCAGTAAAAGCAGTTCTAAGATGAAAGTTTATAGCCACAAATACAGATATCAGGAAAAAGAAAGATAAATAAACAACCTAACTTTATACTTCGAGGAACCAGAAAAAGAAGAACTAAATCCAAGGTTAGCGGAAGGAAAGACATAATAAAGCTTAGAGCAGAAATAAATGAAATACAGAATAAGAAGACAATAGGAAAGATCAACAAAACTAAGAGCTGATTCTTTGAAAAGATAAACAAATGAAGAAACAAAGAGAGGACCTAAATAAATAAAATTATACATCGAAGGAAAGACATTAGCACTGGTAACACAGAAATACAAAGGTTCAAAGAGGTTATAAATAATTATACACCAACAACTTGGACAACCTAGAAGAAATGGATAAATTCCTAGAAACACACAACCGACCAAAACTGAATCATAAAGAAACAGAAAATCTGAACAGACTGGAACAGATCGAATCCTAACAAAGAAAAGCTGAGGACCAGATGGTTTCACTGGTGAATTCTATTAATATTTAATGAAGAATTAACATAAATGCTTCTCAAACTCTTACAAAAAATTGAAGATGAGAGACTACTTCCAAATTCATTTATGAGGCCATTGTAAATGATGGTAAAGCCAGATAAGGACACTTGAAGAAAACCAGAGACCAATATTCCTGACATAGATACAAACATTCTCAACAAATTACTAGAAAACCAAATTCAACAGCACATTAAAAAGATCATACACCATAATAAGTGGGATTATTCCTTGGGACAGGATGATTCAACATACACAAATCAATCGATGTGATATAGCACATATTAATAGAATGAAGGACACCAATCACAGTCATTTCAATAGATGTGGAAAAAATATTTGACAAAACTCAGGATCCATTCATGATAAAACCTCTCAACAAATCTGGTATAGAAGGAACACACCTCAACATAACAAAGGCCATATATGACAAACCCACAGGCAGCATCATACTTAATAGTGAAAAGTTGAAAGCTTTTTCCTCTAAGATCAGGAACAAGATAAGTGTGCCTATTCTCACCATTCCTATTCAAGTAGTAGAACTCCTAGTCAGAGAAATAAGGCAAGAAAAAAGAAGTAAAAGGCACCCAACTCAGAAAGGAAGAAGTAAAACTGTCTCTAAGATGCCATGTTCTTATACACAGAAAATCCTAAAGGCTCTGCCAAAAAATAAATGAATTCAGTAAAGTTGCAGTATACAAAATCAATATACAAAAATCAGCTGCATTTCCATACACTAACAACAAATAATCTGAAAAACAAATAAAGAACACAATCATATGTACAATTGCATCAAAAAGAATACAATACTTAGGAATAAATGTAAACATGGAGGTGAGAATTTACTCTGAAAACTATTAAGACATTGATGAAAGAAAATGAAGAAGTCATAAACAAATGGAAAGCTATTCCATGTTCATGAAGAATATTATTAAAATGTTCATTCTCCTTAAAGCCATCCAGAGATAATGCAATCCCTATCAAGATTCCAATGGCATATTTTTTTCACAGAAATAGACAAAATAAAATCCTAAAATTCACATGGAACCACAGAAGACCTTGAATAGCCAAAGCAATCCTGAGAAAGAACAAAAACAGAGGCATCACACTTCTTGATTTCAAACTATATTACAAAGCTGTAATAATCAAAACAGTATGGTAGTGGCAGAAAAAAAGACACACAGACCAATGGAACAGAATTGAGAGCCCCGCAGAAAAAAAGATACATAGACTAATGGAACAGAATTGAGAGCCCAGAAATAAACCCATGTGTATATAGTCAACTAAAATTTGACAAAAGAGCCAAGAATACTCAATGGGGAAAATATAGCCTCTTCCATAAATGGTGCTGAGAAAACTGGATATTCACATGCAAAAGAATGAAACTGGACCCCTATCTTTTACTACTCAAAATTTAACTCAAAATGAATTAAAGACTTGAATGTAAGACCTGAAACCAAAAATTGCTAGAAGAAAACATAGAGGAAAAGCTCTTTGACATTGGTTTTGGCAATGATTTCATGGATATGATACCAAAAGCACAAGCAATAAAAGCAAAAATCAAAAAGTATCAAACTAAAAAGAGACTGTATCAAACTAAAAATCAAAAAATATCAAAAAGAGACTGTATCAAACTAAAAATCAAAAAGTATCAAACTAAAAAGAGACTGTATCAAACTAAAAATCAAAAAATATCAAAAAGAGACTGTATCAAACTAAAAATCAAAAAGTATCAAACTAAAAAGAGACTGTATCAAACTAAAAAGCTTCTGCGCAGCAAAGGAAACCATCAACAAAACGGAAAGGCAACATATGGAATGGGAGAAAATTTTGCAAACCACATGTCTGATAAGGGGTTAATACCCAAATATATACAGAATTTACACAACCCCAAAGCGAAACAAACTAACAAACAAAACAAGCAAACAATCTGATTTAAAAACACAGGCAAAGGACCAGAATAATTTCTAAAGATATTCGAATGGCTAATAGGTACACGAAAAAGTGCTTAACATCACTAATCATCAGGGAAATGTAAATCAAAACCATCATGAAATAACGCCTCAAACCTGTTAAAATAGCTATTATCAAAAAGAACTGAAATAAGTGCTGGCAAGGATGTGGAGAAAGGGGAACACTTGTGCACTGCTTGTGGGAATGTAAATTGGTGCAGCCTCTCTGGAAATCAAGATGGCAGTTCCTCGAAAAATTAAAAATAGTACTACATGATCCAGCAATTTCACTCTGGGTATATATTGGAAGGACATAAATTCACTATGTTAGAGAAATATCTGTACCCTCGTGTTCACTGCAGCATTATTTACAATAGCCAAGATGTGAAAAAATGTGGTATACACACAATGGAATATTATTCAGCCATAAAAAAGAAATCCTGCCTTTTGTGACAACACGGATGAACCTTAAGGACATAAATTAGATGGAGATTTAAATCAGATGGAGAAAGACAAATATTGTATGATCTCAGTTATATGAGATGTCGAAAAACAACAAATAAACTTTTGTTTAAGAGATGAGAATGGGTGAAGGTGGTCAAAGGGTACAAACTTCCTTTTCTACAATGAGTAAGTTCTAGAAATGTAATGTACAACATATGACTATAGTTAATAATGCTGCATTATATATTTGAAAGTTGCTAAGAGAATAAATCTTAAAAATGCTCACACCTTCCAAAAAATTAAAAAAAAAAAAAGTACTGTGAAATGATGGATGTGATGTCAACTAACTTTGTTGTAATCATTTCAAAACACATATATAAAATCATTGTTGCACATCTTCAACTTACACAATGTTATATGTCAATTATATCTCAATAAAGGTGAAAAAACATTTTAAAAATAAAGATGTTTTACTTCTACTTTTCCAAAAAAAAAAAAAAAAAGAGTTGAGTTGCAATATAGATCTTTCCTATTCTTGGTCCAATGTTTCATCTACTCCAAACTGCTTCTTTAATTCACAGATCGGTTAAAAGAGTAGCTTGTCTTAAAGTAACATTCCTCTACACTGTCTGATTATTTGCTTGGTTTATGTGTTGATATACATGCAAGATGGAGACAAATCTGTATGTTCTCTAGCAAGATTATGATAGCTCTTGGTAAAATACTGGTATTGAAATCATTGAAAATATATCAGCACCAGACACGCTACTGCTTATAGCTGCACTTATTACATTTAAGGAACTGGTAAAAAGGGCTATGATGCAAATGGCCAAATATTTTCCTGTGTAACACATCTGATATAAAGTCAATTAAGGGTATGTTTCAATATCTTAGAATTCACGTTTATAAAGTGAGACAAGCCTGTAAAGTTGATAGGGGCCAGGATGATGATTTTTTTTTGAAAAATTAGAGAACACAGGGGGATAGCCATTTACAATCATTCTGGTATAACGACAAGTACACTGTTTCATTGCAGTTAGATTGCTCCTAAAGTTCTGAAGTGTGAGGGCCCCAAGAATTTCTAATTCACATTTCAAACTATCCTTGATTATTAAAGTGCAATGTATTGATTTAATAGTTCCCATTTTCAAGTGTAAAAAAGGAAAAGAAACATAGCACTGTGTTCATTGGCAAGGGCTGAATTGGAAAAGGGTCAGAGCAGTTTAGACAGTAAAATAGAAAGGGGATAAATGTAAGTGGTTCGTAGGCTGATTATCATTAGCTTTTATCTAATTTTTCCTTTGTTCACTGAAAATTCACTCAACATAACATAACAGGGGTACATATCATTCAGATTTCAGTTGTGGGAGGACAGATGCAGAAGAAAAAGACTAATAAAAAAATCAAGTTTTACAATTTCAGATCCTGAGCTGCTAACGAGTAAGCATGAAGGCAAGAGTAGAGGAAGTATGGGTTCCAAAGTTATATACACATAGGTTCAAATCCCAATTATCTCTATTATTTAGGAAAGCAGCTTAATGTTCTGAGCCAGTTTAGTTATCTGTGAATTAGGGTTGATGAGAAAAGTAAATCAGAATGTAAAGTACTGCAATAGTAGGTATTTAATGTTCATTCCTTTCCTACTTCATCCCATCCACTCAAATTATCACTGAAACCCAGATTTACTGATGGTGGTTTGTACCATTAGATAGAGTTAAGATGAAGATTACCTATGAATGATAAAAAAAAAATATGCAAGAAAATGGGCTGTTTGACCTGTCATTTAAATGAAATAATATTCTAAAGGAAGAGAAAAAAAATGGAGGAATAAGGAACAAAGATTCAGAAATTAAGTGGTAAATATTATATCAGATATGAATGTAACTGGTCTATAAAAATTTCGTAAGTGTGAAAACTAAGTATTGTTTAAGGGTAGTACTCAGCGTGTCAAAAAGATAGGAAAAGAATACCATAAAGTAAATTCTAGAGACAGTCCACAAATGGAAAAAAATAGCAGGAAATAATGTTCTATGACAGATGGTACTATACAACTAACAGTTTATAGTACAATAACAACAGCAGCACATATTTTGTGAGTGTTCAATTCTGTTTTCCTATTACTGCGAGAAAGAAACAGTAAGACTCAACCACAATTGAGACATGAAAAAATTAATGAATATAAAATCTAGAATGAAATGTGAGATAAGGAAACTTGAGATTACACTGGACACAAAGGATAACATTAATCTACTACTATACACATTAAGGAAATGTCTAGTTTATAAGAATATATCCTTAAAGCTGAAAGCTTATTGTTCTCTTACAAATAGAAATATCAACCAATTGAATATCAGGTCCTTATCACCATTCATCCATTTCATGAAATTGAATTTATCAACTTAAACTTTAACTGTAATTAGAAAATAGCAATCATAATATATTATCTTCAGAATGAAAATGGAATTAGGTATCTAACCAATCCTCTTATTTAAAGTAAATGAAATCAAGACCTAGAAATCAACATTACAAATTAAGGAGAAGAATCTGATTTATATTTCTTAAAACAAAGCTATAACATTTAGTTCTACGAGGTTCTGCCCACCACCCTCTATTTTTGTGTAGTGCATTGATTTTCTGATAGGTATCTAGCAGTAAAGCCAAAGGCCTTTTCTAAAGGGAACTAGGTAGCTAATAGCCTACATCTAAGTGATGGGTCTAATGTCAAGGTTGATGCTTTGTGACTACCATTTCCTAAAAACAATTGATTAAACCAGGATTGGGCACATGATCCTTCATATGATGAATCCTGGCATGAAAAGATTAGCTAAATCAAGTGGATTTCCTGTCTCAGAAATATGAACCTACTGGGACCATTTACCATTTACCACTTCTCAAAGCAAAAGCTAAAAAGTTATGATGTGAGGGGTAGGTGGCCACCATTAGATTCCATGTGCAAGACAAAATTATAGAGGACAGAAATTTTAAGCAAACAGAGAATGGACCAGCACAGACAGAAGCAAGAAAGCTTTGAGCATGATTACATGGTCCATCATAGTGAGAGCAACTGCTCCTGGGAGCTGCCTTGCTTCCTGATGTCCAGTTCCACAAAAGACCAAAAACAAACAAACAAACAAACAAAAACACCCCAAATCCCCAAACCCCAAAAACCTACCACTTTCTTTTATGAGTTGCTGCTCCTTAGAACCAAAAAAGCTTAATCAGAGAAGAAATATTAAATATTTAAACATATAATCACATGATTATACATATTATATTATAACAAGCTATTCCAAAAATGTATTGGCTTTAAGTGGAAGGAATGGAATGTTTTAGGGAGTTCTCCAGGAACTGTGGGGTTGGTACAATGAAGGCTGATGACTATCAGGGAAATCATTTTCCTTAGATTGAACACCAGAGTAAATTTGAAAGCTGACGTAAGTCTCTGAGAGTCACTGAGTATAATGAATATACCCAGATGTGTAGAGAGTAAACTAAGTAAGAATAGAAAAAAATCTAAGAATAAAGCCAGCTGCCAGTTCAGGTGTGCAACCCCTTTACAGACAACAGAATTTCTTACCCATCTACTTCCTCTCTCTTCCCCTGCCTTTTCCAAATTATACTATTTTGGTTCTGAGCACTGGCAAACACTGCCGTCAAGGGTAAAAATAACTCACAATATTCATTTTGTTTAAACTTTATACCAGTGGGAAATGTAGGAATGGTGGCAATTTACCCTCATTATGATGCCAGCTTTCAGGTAATACTTGTTTCCCCAAGACTCAGTCCACATCTCAAAGGACCTACAACATCTCATGCATTTCCAGAAGGCATGACTATTTACAAATTTGGTGGACAAACATATGCTTTATTTGAACAAATATAAAAGGGAGGGGCTCCTAACATATTATCATATAAAATTAGATTATACAATAAGATATAATACATTAATAACTTTACTTATCTGGAAAACTAGTTTAGAACCAATAGATAACACATGAAAGAAAATTCACAAGAGGAGATATAACAGTAAACATGGAAATATGCTGACCCTTACTAGTAATCAATAAATGTAATAATGAAGTAATGTCTTCAGACTAATTAGCAAAGATAATTTTATAACAATATCCAACACTGCTAAAGATATGATGAATCAACTTTAATAAATTACTGACTATAGTATAAACTAATACAACATACTGAAAATCTGCTCAGCAATCTGTATCAAGAGCCATATGCATTTCCACACCCTTTATCCTCATGATTACACTTCTGAGACTGTATCTTAAGAATCTTAAATACAGAAAAGAAAGCATTGTTCTCAATGATTTTATCCCAGGTTATTTCTAATACAACAATAAACATATGGGTAAATAACACAACATTCAACTGCTGGGCTATTACACAGCCATTAAAAAAGATGGTTAATTTTGGTAATGACATGGAAAATGTTTCTGATTAGAAAGTGAAAAAAATGATAAAAAGTTGTATATAGGGAACAATTACAAGTAAGTATAAATATGTATAAGATAAAGACAGATTATTAAATGAAAAGACTGGAAGAAAATAATGAAAAGCTAGCAGTATATTAGGGTGTTAAGATTATGGGTCCTTTTCTCTTTAAAAAATTATCAATATTGTAGTAGTTATGTTACCTTTATAAGGAAAATAAACATTTCCAATAGTATAATTGCTTAAAGTCATAAATAAGGCAGAGCAAAAGACCCTAAAGAATTTATTTACTATATTATAGTACAATGCTTGCTATTCATAATGACATAATAATCAAAAAGCTTATATTACACTTATTTTTTTTACTTTTTAAGAATGTAAGAAGGTATGAAATAGTTTTTTTGTGAAAATGCTTACAAGTTATGGTATTTAAGAGGTTACATTTTAGTTATAGAAAATTGAAGTAGCAACTTTTGCCCAGATTACGCCATTAAAATGAGTAGACACGATTCAATATTGAAAAAATTTTTTTATAGTAATGGGAAAAAAACTGAGTCAAAGCAGAATTATACCAGAAAAGTTATTTTATAATCCCAGAAACCTAGTCTCAGAGAAAGGCTGTCCTGAGAATTAAAAAACAGAAGTTTCACTTTTACTTAGATAATGGAAATTATTATAGATTCTAAACTTGTAATTAGTTTTTTTATCAACTAATTTGGTTTTAATAT
>NW_006436298.1:8177202-8178092 GCF_000325575.1 Pteropus alecto | reverse complement strand
TAATTTTCATTGTTATAATAACAAATTAATGTTAAGACATTTAAATGTTTAAATGAACTACCAAAGATATACAGACACAGTAAGACTACTCCAAAATTTAAAACAATATCACAATTTTCTTTAACATAAAAAAATTTCAAGCATCTCTCACAAACTTCCTAATTTTTCAAAACATTGATGCATAATTCCAGAAGTATCACTTCAGAAAAAAATAGCTAACTTAAATCATATTTTGAACTACAAGGAAAAAATCCCGCAAAAAGGTAAAAAGCCAACAGGAAATTTACATGAGTTTTAGCTTAGAAAGAGGGTCTGTCATTCTTCCATAACAGTTCTCAAGACTTTTTTTGTAGTAACAAGTTCTAGATTCTCTCAATAATCATAATTATAAATATTTTCAGCAAAAATTACTTACTAATGTATAAGAAAATTCTGACTACAGAAATAAATGAGCATATCACAAATAATTTAGTCATTTAGCGACATACTGAACTAAAAGAAGTTAGAGTTCTAGTTCTTTTCATTTTGCTAATCAATTGTTTGTATCTTATACTATTTTACTTTTAAAGAAAATAATTCATAAATCATTTAAATAATTTAAAGTTAACACTCTTAGAAAATAGTAAAACTTTAAGAAAATTATGTTAGAATTGTCTCTGAATTTTTAACATGTTTTTCTGCCTAAGGAAGCTAATACAATAAATAAGAAGAGATGCAAAGAAAACATATGCACGCAAATTATCTTAACTTGAAACTAATAGCATAGTTCTGTGTGCCTACGAGGTACACTTACAATTGGTAGATACAGGAGTCTAATGAACTGCCTCAAAAGCACACACTATTTCCATCACAGTAAACCAATTCTTAGAAAGAAAAATAAATTCATTTAT
>NW_006436298.1:8131558-8177159 GCF_000325575.1 Pteropus alecto | reverse complement strand
CAGAAAACAATCTTTGTTTTGTCACGCGAAATAAAATTTCAATTAAAAAAAATTTTCATACAGCAACTAATCCCTATTACAATTAATCAAATACACATTCTCTAGTCAAATGTTCATTGTACATTCTTACAGAAGTAGCATGCATATTCTAGAATGAAGAAACTCCAGAAATTAAATCAATAAGCTAACATTAGGCACTTGTATACACAGAATTTTATAACTGAAAACTACAAATACGGTATAAGTCTGGAATGAAAGGGATGAACTAGGAAATTCCTAAGATTTCTTTACTTTATTAAATTCAACGATCCAAAATGTGGCTAGGCATTTGATGAACCTGACTCAAAAGCATTTGAGATGTACAGGAGTTTATAATTCCCAGAACTAGAAAACGATAATTTTACCCAAAATCACAATTTTGTCCTTGTTGCTGAGCAATTTAAACTCTACTAAAATCTCACTGGAGTGTTGATGTGTAGATTCCATTCTACAAATAAAAATTACATCTGATCAGCAAGTAACAACAGCAAAACAAAAACCTTTAGCCCACTAGGATGTAGGGTTAAAATAAAGGTAGGATTTTTAGCAAAGCCTTTCCCTCTTTACGCTTTAACAATTTATTTAAACTTCTCCCATCAAATTCCTACATTAAATCTTTAACTTTTACACCACTCTCTTGATTCTGAGCATACAAGACTCCAGGAAAAACTACCTTTCTCCACTGTTTCATTCATTCATTCATTTTTTGTTTTTAATTTTCAACTATACAGTACATTTGGTTAGACATTTATATAGTTTATAAAACGATCCCCCTAATTGCTCCTTCTCTCCTCTGGTTTTCCACCTAGCCAATATATTAATGCTAACTATATTCCTATCCCCATGACCTTCACCCCATTCTCCCATCCACTGTTTCATTCTTGATTTATGGAGGAGGGAGGCGACGCAGACACTTGAACTCACAGCCACAACCTTCTGGTGCTAACAAGCCCACTGTAATTTCATGGGGCTTCAGGACAAACTGCCCCCTGCCATGCATGAGTCTTTAAGTCTTCTGTGCCATGAAGAGCCAAAAAAAATCAGTAAACAAGTAGTGTCAGAGATCTGAGGCTCTTGTCTCAGTTCTTCTCTGCACGAAGAATAGCTGGATGGGCAATCCTGTACAAATCTCTTACACTCATTTGGTTCATGTCCTCATCTATAAAGCAACTAAAGACCAAGGTCCTTTCAGCTTCTAGAAGTAAAATATTTAGTTGACTGTAAATAATGAATCTGGTCATACTCCACATATCGAAGTCAGCCTTAACTTCTTTTCTTTATACTTGCTACTGAAATTCTCCAAGCCTTCAGGGAAACTTGTATTCAATTCCATTGTTCAAATGTAGTTCGAGACTACTAAATTACCTATGTGAGAGCTACATGTCACTTGATTCTTTCAATAAATACCTGAGCTCCTATGAAAGGTCACATGACTGTGTCAGGCTTAGGTCACATTCAATATTAAGAACAATCTTTAACTGAAAATGTTAAGAAAAATTTTCATAACTTGGATTTCTATCCAACAGAAATCTTTGCCCATTATCCCCTCAAAACTGTGTTAACAGAAAACTATGTAAAACATTATTGAACTAAAAATCAATGGTTCAGTTTAATAGTCTTTTCCTAAATTAAGTCTCATAATATTTTCTAACAAAAGTTTGACAAAGTCTATGGCCATACCACCCACAATGTGCCCAATCTCGTCTGATCTCGGAAGCTAAGCAGAGTCGGGCCTGGTTAGTACTTGGATGGGAGACCACCTAGGAATACCAGATACTGTAGGCGTTTAAAAAAAAAAAGTTTGACAAGCAGAATTTTATGAGATAAAACAAACTTTGTGGAACAGATAAGGACTCTTTAGACCTTATACTGCCCATATACTGCCAACTAAAACCACCACAGTAGAATTATCCAAGTATTTTATTTTACCTTTCTAAACAATCAATACCAATTAACTCTGAAAACATACAATTTATGCAAAAGTTTGGTAAATTTTACATACAAAATTTAAATATCTTTACTTTTCTTGCTCTTCCTTCTGTCCCAATGCTCATCAGGGTAAACCCTGATCCATCATTACAAAGAGTTATAATCCAGATTCAGAAATTTAATATCAACCTTTTGATATGAGGTCTTTGTCTCTGATCTATATATCTGACTTATGATCTATAAAATGAGATGACTAACAGTACCTCATCTTATGGAGTTGTTATGAGGATAAAATGGCAAAGGTTCCATTAAAAAATTTTTTTCTCTGTCTAAAAATACAACAACTAAGTGTAATATAAAACCCTGGACTGGATCCTGTACAGGAAGAAAAAAATGTTATAAAGGATGTAAATGGGACAGATGACAAAATTGTAATGCAGACTGTAAATAACTACACTTCCTGAATTTGATAACAATACATGATTTCAAGAAAAGAAATCATGGCTCTTAAGATATACACGTTAAGGTATTAAGGGATAAAAGGACAAGATATATACAACCTACTATCGAATAATCAAAAAAATAATAATCGTGTGTGTGTGTGCATGTGTGTGGGTGGTAGAGAGAATATGGCAAAATGTTAACAACTGGTGAATCCAGATGAAGTATATATGGGAGTTCTCTGAATTATCTTCACAACTTCTAAGTTTAAAATTATTTAAAATATCTTTTAAAAAACCCACCTTTGACTCCATTTACCCTCCACTACTACTCAATTTCTCCACTCACTTCCATTCACAGAAATAACTTCAAAGCTGTGTAGAGACACCATCTCTCCTTTCTTTACTCCACTTCACTGAGACTGAGACTTCCTTGTTGCCAACCCAATGATTTCTTCTTGGTCTCACTGTAATTTCTCCAGTGCTGAACACAGGCAACCATTCACTTCTTTGCCTGTGGCATCACATCTCCCTGGTTTTCCATTTATTTCACTGAGTGCTCTTAGTCTCCTTTGCTGGCTCCCCTATCCCTAAATATCCTAGGTCTCTTTTCTCTATCTATGTGATCTCATCCAGTCCATTAAATAGCACTCCAGAATCAAGTATCCAACGTCTTATAAGACATGACCACTTGTTTGTTAAATGGGTATCTTATTCTTTGCTGGATAAAAAAGAACTCTTGATTCTCTTCCCTATCCCATTCAAATCTGCTCCTCCTCCAGTTGTCCAATACCACTAAATGCTACTATAGTTTATCCAGTTGTTCAGGTCAAAATACTAAGGGTCATCTTTGATTTTTCTCAAACTCCATGTCTTAACCACCAGCCAGTATTGTCAAAATATGCCTTCAAATATACTGTCTGACCACTTCTTATCTTCTCCACCATCTACCCTAGTCTAGATAGCATTTTCTACAAGAGCGTGGTCTACTACAATAGGTTTCCCTGCCTTCTCTTCTGTTCCTTGACAGGAACAAAACAGCAAACGTGAACAAAAAAAATCACGTCTTCTATCAAAACCTTCCAATAGGTTTTTCACCACACTTAAAATAAAACCTCATATCCTTACCACACCCTACAAAGTTGCACCTGATCTGGGCTCCTATCTCTCTGCACTAATCTTCTAACGGTCCCTGTCCGTTTCCCTGCCTTCTCTTCTGTTCCTTGACAGGAACAAAACAGCAAACGTGAACAAAAAAAATCACGTCTTCTATCAAAACCTTCCAATAGGTTTTTCACCACACTTAAAATAAAACCTCATATCCTTACCACACCCCACAAAGTTGCACCTGATCTGGGCTCCTATCTCTCTGCACTAATCTTCTAACGGTCCCTGTCCCCATTTTCACTATGTTCCACTTTTTTTTTTTTTTTGGTAGTTCCTTGATAATATTATGCTTGTTCCCACCTAAGACTCTTTACTGTTGCATACTCTTTCTTCAAATATTCATACTGCTCACTTCTCCTCATTCAGACTGCTGGCCAAATATGACATATAAGAAAGGCAAAGGTTCTTCTCTATCCCATTATTCTATATTTCTCTCATTGCCTTAGTTAGTACCTACTTTTTCCCCCTTTCTCTTCATTAAGAAAAATCTTTAAAGGAAAAATGTGACTTTCTCAGTGTACAAAAAAATGTAAACAATACAGATAAAATTCAAGTTCCCTTCAAGTACCTCTCCTAATCCTGGTCTCCTCCCCGGAGGTACTCTTTAACTTCCATTTTATGTATACCCTTATAGAGCTGTTTTCTGTGTATTTAAATACACGTTTCTGTAGAAAAGTTTTGTGTTCTATAAAAATTCATGTAAAATATGCCTTGGCTTTCCTACCCATTATACATAGCTTTATTTCATTACTAACTTCAGTATGGTTTATTGATGAACTTAACCTATATACAATTTTGCACAATTCATTTATCAAAGATTTACTGAGTGCCTACTATATTCTGGGAACTGTTCTGATTGTGGCAGATAAAGCAATAAATAAAACAAAGATCTTCACTTTCTTGGGAGCTTATATTCTTTCAGGAGAAAGACAACAGTATATATATTGCAAACTTTTTCTGCAAAGGGCCAGACAGTAAATATTCTAAGCTTTGCAACTCACATGTCTGTTGTATATTCTTTTTGTTTTACAACCTTTTAGAAATGTAAAACCATTCTTGGCTCATAGGCTGTACAGAAACAGGCCACAGGGCAATGGAACTCTGGATTGCTGACCCCTGATATAGTGTGTTAGAAGGTGGTACATGCTATCCAAAAATCAAGAATCCAGGATAAGAAGGATGCAGTAGGGTGTTAAATAGGGTGTTTAGAGAATGTGAAATCTGAACAAAGACCTGGAGGAAAGGTCAAATAGATATTTGGGAGAAGTACATTCCAGACAGCTGAACTGGCTAAAGCAAAGGCCCCACCATTACATTTATGATATAACAAGTGAGCAAGGAGGGAAAGCGGTAGTAGAAAATGAGGTCAGGAAGGAAAAGTGAAAGGGGAGTGTGTTGGGCAGATTATGTAAAGCCTTGTAGTCTATTGTAAGGACGAGATTTTCTGAGTGAAAAAGAGAGTCATTGCAGGGCTTTGAGTAGAGAAGTGACAGAGATTGTCTTAATTTATAAAAGGGTTGCCCTGGTTAGTACATTGAGAAAAGACTGTTGGGAGGGGCTAGCGTAAAATGGAGACACCAGGTAGTAACCCATTTAAGCAATCCAAGGAGATATGACAGTAGTGGTTTGGACCAGGGTGGTGGCAGCAGAGAAAGTGAGGCATGGTAAAATTCTGGATATATTTTGATGATATAGAAAAAAACAGGTTATCCTGAAAGAATAGATTTGAAGAGGCAAAGTCAAGAATAACTCTAAGATTTTAGCCTGAGCTTTTGGGAGGATGGAGCCACTGACATACAGAAATGGGGAAGTCTATGAGGATGAAGTTTAGAAGTTTAGTTTTGAACATGCTGAGTTTGATGTCTATTATTAGGCATTTAGGTAGAGATGTTGAATAGGCAGTTGAACATATTAGAGGAGTTAAAGACCTTGAGGCAAAAGATCTAAATCTGGGTATTGCTGGCATTTAAATGGTATTTAAAGCCATGAGACTGAATGAGATTATCAATGAAGTGAATAAAGATAGGAAAACAAAAAACAAACAAATGAAAAAATAAGGGCTGACCCCTGGGGCTCTACAACATGAAGAGGTGTGTGAGAAGAAAGGCAAAGGAGAATTACCAGGAGCCAGTACTGAGATAGGAGATAACCAGGGGTATGTGGCAAAGCAAAGACGGGAAAGTAAAGAAGAAAGTGTTTCAAAGGGAACAAATAGTTGTGTTAAATGTTGTGGACAGGCCAAGTAAGATGAACACAATCAATGGTATCCAGCATTTGGCAACATGAAGTTACTGGAGAACCTGAAGAACTGTTTCAGTGGTCATCATAGTGCAGACAAAGGCCTAACGAGAAGTGGGTTTAACACAGCATGGGAGGAGAAAACTGGCAATAGCAAGTACTGACAACTTTTTTGAGGAATAATGCTGTAAAAGGACCCCCCCCCCCCAAAAAAAAGAGAACAACTGGTGAAGAGTGGATCGACTTTTCTTTTTTTCTTTTTTCTTTTTTGTTTAAAGATGGGAGAAATAATAGCATGTCTATTCGCTGATAGAAATAATCCAATAAAGAAAAAGACTGATGTGGAAGGAGAGAAGTTGAAGTAACGTCATTGAGCAGATGAGAGAATGGGATCTAGTACAAAAGCAGACAGTGACATGAACAGGTAGTCTAAGGTATCAAGGAGGAAGACAGCATATATTGATGAAGATGCTGGTAGGTACATGGGGTGATGGCAGTGGAAATTTTCTGACTGCTTCGATTTTCTTCGCAAAGTAGAAACCAATGAATGTCATGAGATGAAAGTGAGGATAGGAAAAAAAGATATTGCAGGTTTGAAGAAGATAATGAAATAGTCATTTAGAAGAGTGAACAGAGTAGGAAAATAGAGTACAAACAACAGGCAGCATTAAGGACCCACTTGAGGTACATGGTCATTGTAGTTGTGTATTTTCTTCCAGCCACACTAAGGTACATAGGCACAGATGCAAAGAAAACAAAGAGTTGCTTTAACAGGGACTGTAGTTCTACCAAAGAAGCAAAGAGCAAGGGAGCAGACCCAAAGCAGTGATTAAAATAATTAACCATGGAATTTAAGTTTAAGAAAGGGAGTGAAACATCAAGAGGTGAGTGGCAGGGAAAAAGTAATAAGATCAATGGACTGGAAATTCTATTGGGGTCCAAAGATGGTTGAGCCTCAGATACTAACTAGGAGTAGTGAACTACAAAAATAAGAAGTAAGGTCACACAGTAGAATACATGAAATGCTAACTGTGGAGGGACTGTAGTTGTTGACCATGCAAGAGGGTATCACTATGAAGTGACAGACAGGGTAGATGAGAAGAGCACTGGAGGAAAGGTCTAGGAAATGAAAGGCCAAGTACTGGAAAGATCAGTTATGTATACTCTTTTCAATTTCAGTACAAAGATTGAGATGGTACTGGAGAGAAGGGCAATGAGCCTGGAGCTAAAATAATTTAAAAACGAGGACTAATGACCTGGAAGTTAGTAGCTGATTGCAATCATGAAGGGCAGTATTATATAATGTGATGACATAACCACAAATCCAAGATTTTTAGGGAGAATGGAGAACAGACTGCAAGCAGCAAAGAGATGCATGGCGGACACCTTTCCCACCTGTAGGAACGGTGTCAAGGAGAGCTATGGAAAACACAACAGCCAAACTGCACACACAAAAAATTTAGGTTTCCATAAGAGTAAGAAAGTGAAGGGAATGTTTAAGCATAGGTTGAGGCTGGATTTTGCAGATGATGGACTGTAAATTCCAGTAAGCACAGTAAAAAAATATGAAGAGTTGGGAATGGGTTTTAGAAAAAAGATGACAAATATAGACCCTTTTATGAACTGGAGTGCAGGTGAGGAAAGGTGACCTGTAAGTCTGGAAGTTCTGTTGCTACTGACAAAGACATATTGAAAACAAATGACTTCTAATATACCCATATGGTTCTCTACAAAATGGAAATTGCTGAATCAAAATGTTTTTACTTTAAAACCAAAAGGGCTATACTGATTTATTCAATGTATGAATAAACGTATTTCCCTACGACCTTGCCAATACATACTAGCAAAACTTTTTCATTTTTGCCAATATGATGGGTAAAAAAATTTCAGTTTTACTTTGCAGTTCCCTATTGATGGTGTAGAACATTACTTCATATTTATTGGCTAACTGTATTTCCTCTTCCGTGAATCTGTCCATTTAAAAAATTGAGCTGTCTTTTCTTATTACTTTATAGTGCTAAAAAATAATCTTTTTCTATATTATTCTGCTCTTAATGATTCATACAAATCAATGTTGTAAATTTCTCCTTTCAAATCTTTCAATGGCTTGTGCTAGGGCAACACAGGCTCAGTTGGTTATCTCTTCCTCAAATCCCTCTACTTTATACCGTTAGTTTCAATAAGGTCTGTGACAGCTTTTGCAATACAATGGCTGAGCTGGTAAGGCCCACAAAGCGGAAAATACTGTGTGGTCCTCTATAGAAAAAGTCTGTGGACTCCTATTCTATACCTTTTAGGACCTCTGGACTGCTTAGAGTTTCAAGAACACAATAGATCCTTAACTTTGCTGACATACTCTCTGAAGTGCTTCTCCAAATCCCCCCGAAATACCTGCACCATTTCTTTAACTCTTCATGGAATCTATTACTAGTCCTCTTGGGTGCCTCCACAGACATATCATAAAAGCTGTAGCTATACTTCATTGCACTTTTTTGTTTACATCTCTCTCTCTCACGTAGTACATAAATCTTTTGAAGACAAGGGACAATCCAAGCACTAATAAATGTTTAGTGAATGAATAAATGGCACACAAAGTCCTTCATAATTAGCCATCATCCTCAGTATTTTCCTGTTTTTCTATTATCCAGTCAAAATAAACTATTTTTATTTCATTATTTTCCAAAAACATTATTTCTAATGGCAGTATAATGATCAATGTTTTATATTCGTTTCTTTATAATTTTGGTTGATACCACCTACTCCTAATAATTTATTTGTATCTATTTAGTACATTCATGATTTGCTGAAATATTCTCTTCCCTAATTTCGTTAGTAAAGACAAAAACAATGGAATCTTGGCCTTTCTGGGATCAACCTTCTCATCTATGGCTGTAACTTCTGCATCTGAGGATTAATGGGCTCCACTGATAATTATTTTCTTAATGGCTTGAGAGTGGTTCAAAGTCAACTATAAAAATGCAACTCGATTTTTTTTTGCTTGCGTTTTCAGTATAAAATTAATCTCCCACACCTTGTGGGTAGTCTTATACTCCTTATCTGGAATGCCTCTATTATTTTTTTGTTTTTATCTTTATTAAGACTCTGTCAAGGATTTTACTAAGTGTATTTTTCAGTATAGTTATTTAATGGGCCATTGTCATTTCTCTGAACCCCCAAATTTTATGTATTTTTTTCTCCCCTATTCGTGTTGAGGTCATTACTAAGAGTATTTCAACCACAAATGCTTGCTGCATTTATTTTAGAAACCAACTCTATGTATTTATTACCAATTACATCTCATCCAGATAAAGAGTATTTTTCCTTTTCTAAAATGTGTATAGATAGTTAAGCCTTGTTTAACTAATTTACCCATTCATAACTTCCAGCTCAGTTTCACTATCTTAATAATGTGGTCTATGATCTACAGTTAGATTCACTGTTATGGTGAATTACAAGATTCTGTAGTCATTCAATGCATATGTGTTCAGTATAAGGATTTGAATATGTATATTATATAAAATTTTATAAGTAAAAGAGCATGAGATTTGAAACCAGGCAGACCTAGATTCCGATCCAGCCTTGAATACTCTGAGACCTTGGGCAAAGTATTTACCTTTCTATACTTCAGTTCTCCCATATCAGCAAAATGGAAGTAACTCCCTTAGTGTAACACATGGCTATGATAATGAGCATAACAGATCTAAAAGTAACAATGCATGCTAAATGCCTACAAATAATGCCCTGTATATTATATGGGAAAAATGTTAATCCACTCCCTCTTCCTTCCCACCTCAAGCAATAAGAGCAATAAATGCTGGGCTCCTTAATTTAAGTCCATTATTAAATTCCCTTTAAGTAAAAGAAATTTGGTAATATGGACCATGAGCTTTGGATGTTTATTTACTCTGATTCAATATTTTCACTTTGAAGAATCTATCTTTTTATTTATTTTTATTATTATTATTTATGCCTATAGCACCTGGTATTTCTAAGTGGTCTCCCATCCAAGTACTAACCAGGCCAGACCTTGCTTAGCTTCCAAGATCAGACACTGGGCTTGTGGCATGGACCATGGACCGTGGCTCCACTGGGGAGCGAACCCAGGACCTTCTGCGTGTAAAGCAGATGTGCTAACTACTACACTATGGAACCACGTCCCAGGGAAACTATCTTATAACTGCAAAAAAATTAGAAACTTGCTAACTGTCCAACAGGAAAATGTTTAATTATGAGAAAACACAAATATGTGGTTATTTAAAAAGATGCTGACAAAGTAATTTAATAGCATGAGAAAATGTTTACTGTGCTAGGTGAAAAAAAGAGAAGCAAAATTATTCATATAATAAAGTCTCAACTGTGTAAAAATCAAGTTAAAAAAAAAATATTGGAAGGAAATGCACCAAAGAGTTTACTGAAGTTATCTCATAGTCCCGATATTAGTGATCATTGTTTTATGGTTGTTTTCTAAAATTCCAGTGATGATGATGATGATAAGAGCGATTATTATTTATGGAGTGTTTACTATATAGGCCCAATTCTAAGAGCTTATTGCATTAACTCATTTAATCCTCATAGCATTATGAGACAAGGAAATTGAGGCACAGTGAAATTAAGTCATTTGCCCATGGTCACACAGATAATTACAGAAGGTGCCAAGATTTGAATCCAAGAACTCTGGCTCTACGGCTCCTGTTCTTAACTGCTACACTACACTGAAAAGATCTGCTTTGTTTTTAAATTTTAACCATTAAAAAGGCATATGTCAATTTAAATCTTCTTGTCTTTCAATTATCTTCTTTCTTTCAGTTCTGAGTTCAAATATTCGCTCTGCCATTGGGTGCTGTTTTGAAATAAGATGCCACCACTTCTGTATGGGTTCTGTCAACTCCAGAAAGTTCTAAGACAAATCTAGACCCCTATTTCCTGTTCCAATATCACATTTAACTACTGAGATTCTGGAACTCTAACATTCTTATTTATGACACCTACTGACAGTAGTCAAAGAATTCTAGTACGGAGGTCTTGGAGCAACCAAACGTGGCTTCTAGGAACTCTCTTCTACACTAACACTCACCCGTGTAAGTACAAATCTAAATCTACTCTTACCACCCTTGCAAACATCTGTCTTCCACTATAAAGTTCGCCCCCTCTATTACCCAGGAGACCACTCTCACTTGCCTATACCCACCAGATCTACCTATCATGGCACTGGCTGAATGAGACTAAGAAAGATCCCCAACGTCTGGGGAATTTCGTGGTCCCCGATCCTTCCTTTTTGAGGGTGGCATTATTCTCAATTGTTTTTAAAAACTTAATCAGTTAATCAATCACTTTGATTCTCTCAGCTTTCTTACCCTTTTTCTGGTAAATCAAATTGATTTTTTGGACCAAGATCTTTTGGCAACAATATGTATTCAAATATCAATCCTTGGAAGAAATATTCATAATTAATACCATGTACAATAAAAATAACTCCCACTTACTGCTGTGTTCCCCTGTAGTTTATATCTGATAAATTTTTTCATTATATATGTCACTTGGTTTAGCTTCCTTTATAACCATATTTCTTTCTTTAAAAATAATATTTGCAGGATCCAACATGGTTAAACAAAAGCAATTCTTTTAAATATAGAACATTTACATTTCAATGTAGTTTGTTTACAGTATTTAGAAAAATTAAGTAAATGTGATGGCCTTAACATTATATAAAGACTAGTCATAACAATAATGAATACAGGTGTTGATAATGGAAACATTTACAACCAGAATCATATATATTTTTACCAAAATCTTATCCTACTCACAATACATAATGCTAATAAGCTTCATTACTTTAAAAGATTTTTATAGACTGAAACATCAGTGGGAGGAATTTAATAATTCCCTGAATACCTAAGAGGAAACTGTAACCACATCAAGACTGATTCGGGCAGGGGGCCCTTTTAGGAAAAAGAAAATGGAGCACTCGTAGTTTATTAGGTTCACAGTAAATTGGATTAAGTAAAAACCGTACTGCAAAACTGCTATACATTTATGCATTACGTATGCCAGAGAGTAAAAAAGAAATCTGCACCTTCAAACGAATTAATATTTCTCTTCTGCGGTTGCAAGTTTTCAACTTGCCGGAGTCATTCTCTAAGAATGGGGTGCAGGGCAGGTAAAAGTGGAAAACAGAACAGTTTCCCAAAAAACGGAATCTTTCCTTGCTTCACTAAATATAACTTACCTACCATTCTAATATGAAAGCTTAGATATAATATGGAAACAAAATCCAAAAGGAACTTTTGTTATCTTGAAAACGAGCACATCTGAACAGCCATTTTACAACCTTACATTTCCAAATACCTATTACACGATATTATTTGTATCTTAAAAACATCTTTTTAGTTAAAAAAAAGTACCACTTATGCACTCATTATTGAAGTCATCACTGTTTCAAAGCAGGATTGTTATTAAGCTTCTTATACAACTGTCAAAATCAATTTGTGGATAGCCTCCAACTTTAAATTTCTACATTTATATTTGCTGATAGACCAAAATAATTACTGACTGGTAAGATAATGGACTTAAAATTGTAAGCAATCCTTGCAAAATCCAGTTGATTTTGTAATCTGTAAACAAATAGGCGATCAGTTTTAAAGGAGGAACGCCATTCTCAAAACAGGTTGATTGTGGTAGTCGGTGTGCTCCTCAGTAGCTGTCCCCTGTTGCGTGTTCGCGTGAGAGAAGTACAAAAGGGTAGAAGGGCAAAAAACAAACCCACGCGAAACCCATAGTTACAAACATTAAAATTATGTAAACATGTCGTGAAGCCAGGAGGCCCCAAGGGGAAAGAATCGCCTGGAGAAAGCGATCAGCTAGCTGAGCGTGGAAGCGATGGTGTGTGCGAGCCGGGGAATCCCGGGCACAGGGGCCCGGGCGGGGACAAAGACGGGCCATCAGGGGCAGCGAACGTCAGTGCCCAGAACCGGCGAGAAGCAGCCGTCCCGGGGCAGCGACTGCGGCACCCAGGGCCCTCAAAGCCGCGGTTTAATCGACAGGGCAAAGCTGTCCCTCTCCTTTCCGCCGCTCTCACGGGCTCTAGGCTCAGACCTCGGACACCTGAGGAGCCGCCGCCCGCCCCCTGCCCCAGTCCCGCAGGACACCCGGGGCGGCAGCTGTTGGGCTTAGAACCGCGCAGCCGCCGGCGCCTGGCTCCAAACGGCCGGGCGGGGACCCGGAGGGCGGCGAGTTCGGCGCCTCTCCCTGCGGCCTGTCAGCTAGCTTCAGAACAGTTGGCCTCTGCTCCCGCCCTCCAGTCCGGGGCCGCTCACCCTCAAGCCACCTACCCGGTCCCACACCATCCCAGAGGCCTCCGGCGCTCGGGCCCTCTGCCGAAGCGGCGTTGCCTCCGGTCCGGGGCCTGAAATGGCTGCGGAACAAAGAAAATCTGGGCTCGGGCGAGCGCGGGTCCGATTGGCCGGGGGGCGGGGCCCGCCGCGGGAACGTTCGGCGGCGGTCGCCTTGGCAACGGCGGCGGGACCGGGAAAACCGCAGCCTGGGCCTGTCGGGCCTGCGGACCTAAGCCCCGCAGCGGTTTCTAAGCCCGCGCTGCAGCCTCCGGCCTCCGGTCTTGGTCCACTGCGGGGCTCACACGCTCGCGCCCCCTGCGGCCGGCGCGCTGCCCCCAGCCTCTGGCTCGCAGGAGGAGCCGCTGCGGACGCTGCTGTGCACGGTGAGGCCTCGACCAAAATGGCCCTGTAAGTGTGGTTGTCAGGGCTGTCTGGGGTCCTCCTAGCATGATGGCCCTAGCCCTTCCTAACTTCTGTATCTCAGGGTAACCGCCAAAGTGGCAGCCTTGCCCTGGGAACCTATTTCACACCGAACATGCCGCATATCCCACAATAATACAGTTCCAAAGTCTCTAGAAAAAAGCAGAATGGCTTCAGTAGATAGAAATGGGCAGATGGCTGCCTGCTAATATTGCAAGATAAGCTTTGAGGTATGCTATTATCAACTGCTATGTAGGTAACATTAAATGATTTATGAAATTAAGTTTTACGTCTCCAGGTGTGTATTCATATAAAACAGTAGTAGTTTCTTGCTCTTAGAAATAACAAGCCCTCTTCTCCGTAAACAGCCTTCATGAGAAATTAAAATATCTGTTTTCTGAACGGAAAATAATTCAAAATGGGAGAGGTAGAAGTCTTTTATATTCAATTATAATAATGGTAGTGAAAAATAAATATCAGTTTCCTTCCACATTATTACCTACATATATTTACTATATATGAATATTTTAAATTTGCATATAGATGATCATTATTTCCTAAGGTGATGATGCCTGTAATAATATTCTTCCTCACATGATCAATATGTGTAAAAATGCCAGCTGTTTTGACTATCCTACTTGCAAGTGCTATATATATGATGTGAAAATGTGTAGCGGTTGTTGCCTTCCAGGCGTATTCTAGATAAAATTCTAGTACCAATACTAGAAAGTGTTTTTCTATTTATATTGAAACAGCGTATTTGTTAAACTTGTTAATAATTTTTATTTGCAGCAACAGTTATTTTACAAAACAACTAATTTATTTAACTTAAAATTTGAGTATCAAAAGCCCATTTTTATTATTGGGAAATCGAGCACAGCAAGAAAAAAATATTTCAAATGACTAAAATACTCATGACTTCAACATTTTTATTTGATAGCAAGTAGATAGAGTAGTATACGACAAAAAAAGCCCTCCTTATAGGAATAGATTACTAAGAAAAAAAACAATGTAAACCTTCCTAAATTGTAGTTTAGTATATCTGCAGGGGAATTTATATTTATCCAGATAACAAACAGGACTTATTTCTGCATTTCAAAAGTTCCGTCTTGGAATAGGGAGCCTTGATTATACAAATCAGGGGATGTGTGGTATCTGCATTCTACTTTGCTAAAGAAAAATACTTTCCAAATGTATTACCAAACAATGACAGATGTAAGGAACTACTGACTGAGTGATTAATAAGGAATTCGCCTGATCGATAGTTAGGAAATAATTGAAATCAATTGAAAACAAATGAAGTATTATTTAGCCTATGTAAGAGGATTTATTAGGCAAAATCTTTCGAAAGAAAAAATATTGATTATCAAATGTTGTGAAATCAAAATTAGGCAAATCGAATCTCCATTCTTTTATAAAATTTAAATGAAAATGAATTGAAATTTAGCTATAAAATAATTCTGCATTGAATATAGAGATGCTTAGACATGTAGCCTTTTTGTCTCTTTGAAGAATTGTTGGTATTTTCAAATGCCATATATTGAAATTAAAAATAGTAAGTAAACTTTGATTTTAACCTCAAACCTATTACAATATATTTTAAATTTTTGTATTAAAATTTTTTCTTAGGTGAAAAATTTGATCAGAATAAAAATTAAAGAACGGTAGAAATTACAAAATAACATTAAAGGAGAAAACATACCTATAAGCTTTCACCTTGGAAGGGAAAGATGCTCACTCTGTCAGATGTAGCATTGTCAAAACAAGCATGGAACTAGGAGGCAGAGGACCTGTATGCAGATGCTGGATTTACCACTTATGAATGCTTTCAATTCAGACTTTCCAAGCTTCACTTTCCTTGTCTTAAATAGGATTAAATAAGATAAAGTATGTTAAAAGCTCATTAGCAGAGTACCTGGCAGATAGTTAGAGGGCAATAAAAGATAGTATTATTGGACATTAATACATATGAACAGATGTTAAAAAAGGAGGAATGATTATTGAAAAAAAAAAAAAAAACAGGTCCTGGAAATCCAAAAATTGTTAAATACCTTTAATAGGCAATTGTTGGTATATAGAAACTCAGTAAGTATATAGAAACTCAGTAAGAGAAGTGAAATAATCTTTTAGATACAGAAAAACTTCTAAAATAGAATACTTCTGAGAAATGTTCCCATCTTATACTTCTGGAAAGATGTGAGAATTCTAATTATATTCTTTAACATTAGGCAGTTTAAGGAATTGCCTTCCTTTGAAACATATTCAGATAGGCATTAAGGAAAAAACATTTTAAAAAGTAATTATTTAGAAGAATTTAATTTCAACTTGGAAAGAGCAGTTATTGTCAACATTCAGAAATATGTAATCTATAGGAATTTCTCATTTAAAGCAAACCCAATATGTAGTTTGAATGTATAAAAAAGATAGAGTTATTATTAACTGGGAAAGGATTAACTTCAAAGATTCTTTAACTATTAATATCTTCTAGTGATTAAAATATGATCCTATTTATAAAAAGTTCTACTTAGACTTCTGGGAAGATGGAGTAGACCTGCTTTTCCCTATTCCTTCCACTAAGTACAACTCAAACCCCTGAACACTACATATAAAACAAATATAAGGAGACTCTGAAAGATAGAGAAGTCAGACCAGCTAGGGCCCTTGAGACTCAAGAAACAACATGATGGTTAGTTTCTTGGGTTTTCTTTTTGATTCATGTAGCCCAGACATGAAACTGAAGAAGCTGGCAGCCTGGCAGTGCCAATGGTGCAGACAAAACAAAACAAACAAACAAAAAAACCCAACTCCCAACAAAATACTGCTCTTTCTAGTATGATGGACCAGGAGAGGGGCAGTATAGCAGACAGAAAACATTTAGACAATGACTGTTCTACTCCATCCAAAAACTACAGAAAAAAAATTATGCCCCTCTCCTCTTTCCCGCGAGTGACAGAAAATATTTGCAAAGGCCTAGTGGAGACCTAGACTTCTAACTTTTACAAAACTGTAACAAGGTGCCCCAACCCCTCCTTCCCTCTTCTGCTGTCAGGGAAGGTTAAGTAGGAAGCCAGGACTTTCATCTCCATTGGCCAGTAATGAGGAGCCTCCCATCTTGGGTGTCAGTGGAGGCAAAGTGGAGAATTTGGACTTCTCCCCCAACCTTGCAGTAGTGAGGTTGTACCTGCTTCCCACCCTCACTTCCTCTTCCAGTGCTGTCAGAAAAAGCCAGCTAAAACAGAAGATTTAAATAAGATCCAAAGTTTCATAACATGATACCCCCAATGTCTAGATTTCAATTAAAAATCACTCATCATATCAAGAATAAGAAAGATCTCAAACTATATAAAATGACAATTAATAGTTGACAAAACCAAGATGACAAATGTTAGAATTATCTGACAAAGATTTTAAAGCAGACATAAAAATGTTTCAATGAGCAATTACAAAAATACTCGAAATAAAGGAAAAAATAGAAAGTCTCAGCAAAGAAATAGAAGGCGTAAAGAACCAAAAAGAAATTTCAGAACTAAAAAATGCAATAATCAAAAAACTAAGTGGGTCAATTCAACAATACAGTGGAGGTGACAGAAGAAAGAATCAGTAAACTTGTAGATAGAACAATAAAAATTACCCAGTCTAACAAAAGAGAGAAAATAGATTGAAAATAGACTCACGAACTTGAGTGATAAAAGAGCTAACATTCATGTCATCAGAATCCTAGAAGGAGAAAAGAAAGAAGGTGGCACTAAAAAGTACTCAAATTATGGCTGAAAACTTCTGAAATTTGAGAAAAGATGTAAACCTAAAGATTTAAGAAGCTGAGCCAATTCTCAACAAAGGTGTCAAAACCATTATGTGGACGAAAGATGATTTTCAACAAGTAATGCTGGAACAACTGAATATCCACATGCAAAAGAATAAAGTTGGATGCCTACCTCACATCATATATAAAAACTCAAAATGTACCATAGAAGTAAATGTAAGATGTAAAACTATAAAATTCTTAGGCAAAAACATGGAAGTAAATCTTTATGACCTTCAATTAGGAAAAGAGTTCTCAGATATGACACCAAAAGCACAAGCAACGAAAGAAAAAAGGTAGATAAATTGGATTTCATCAAAATTTATAACTTTTGTGCTTCAAAGAAACCATCAAGAGAGAAAGTGAAAAGCTATTCACAGTGAGGGAGAAAATATTTGCAAGTCATATCTGATAAGAGATTTGTATCTAGAATAAAGAACTCTTACATCTCAAAAATAAAAAGACAAATAACCTAATTAAAAATGGGCAAAGGGTCTGTATAGACATTTCTTTAAAGAAGATGTACAAATATCCAATAAGCACATGAAAAGATGCTCAACATCATTAGCTATTGGGGAAATGCAAATCGAAACAATGAGATACCACTTCAGACCCACTAGGATAGCTATAATAAGAAGGACAGATAATAACAAGTATTGGCAACGATGTGGAGGAATTAGAACTCCCATACATTGCTGGTGGGGATATAAAATGCTGCAACTCCTTGGAAAACAGTTTGGCATCTCTTCAAACAAACATAGTTACCATTCCATCCAGCAATTCCACTCCTAATAGAAATGAAAACATATGTCTGTGTAAAACTTGTGTACAAATGTTAATAGCAGCCTTGTCCATAATAACCAAAAAGTGGCAACAACTCAAATGTCTATCAATTGATGAAGGAATAAACAAATTAGAGTGTATCTATTCAATGGAATTGCTACTAAAAAGGAATAAAGTACTAATACATGCTACAATATGAATCTTGAAAACATTATGCCAAGGGAAAGAAGCCAGTTATAAAAGAAATGTACATGAAATATCCAATATAGGCAAATGTGTAGAGACAGAAACTAGATTAGTAGTTTCCAAGGATTGGAGGAGGGGAAATAGAAATTGACTACCAATAGGTATAGCGGTGGTTTTTTTTGGTGAGAGAATGATTAAAGCAGTCTAAATAACCCTGTGAATATACTAAAAATGACTTTATGGTAAACTACAAAAGAGTGAACTTTATGGTATATAAGTTATGTCTCAATAATGCTGTTATTAAAAAAAATAAAGACAAATGAAACCCAAATAGGATTAACTCAAAGAAATCCATGCCAAAACACATAGTTCAACTTCCAAAAACTAAAACCAAAAAATCTTGAAAGCAGGGAGCAAGAAATGACACTTCACCCATTTAGGAAAAAGAATTTGAATGACGGTAGATTTCACATCAGAAACCATGGAGACCAAAAAGAAATAACACTATGTTTTTCAAGTGCTGAAAGCAAAGAACTGTCAACTCAGAATCCTATATCCAGTAAAAATGTCCTTTAGAAATAAATGGGAAATCATGACATTCTCAGATGAAGGAAAACTAAGAGATTTTTGTCACTACCAAACTTTTCCTTAAAGAATGGCTAAAGGAAGTTCTCTAAACAGAAAGGAAATGAGTAAAGAAAGAATATAGGAGCATTGGGAAGGAAGAAAGAACAGATTAAGCAAAAGTGTGGGTAAATATAATAGGTTTCCCATCTCCTCCTTAGTCTTCAAATTATGTTTGATGGTTGGTGGAAGCAAAAATTATAACACTGCCACATGTGACTCTAAATGTAGAGGAAATATTTAAGACAATTATATTATTAAATGGAGAAGGTAAAGAGACAAATGGAGATAAGGTTTCTACACTTTACTTATCCCAGTATACTGGTAAAATAACACCAGTATACTGGGATAAGTTATACATATAAAATATCTGTTATATACATATTAGAAAACATAAAAACATAAATCATACTATAAATAACATGATATTTAACTATATGTATGTATAAAATGCAATACTTATTGTAACCAGTAAAACTAAGTAAAAAGATATCCTCAAAAACATTATAGATAAATCCATATAGAATTCAAAAAAATATGCAAGTAACCCACAGGAAGTCAGGAAAAATAAAAATAAAAAACAGAGCACAGAAAACAAAAAGTAAAATGACAGACTTAGCCCTAACATATTAATAATTACAATAAGCCTAAGTGTTCTAAAAACATAATTGTATTTTGATTGCCAGAGTGGATCAAAAAACATGACCCCAGTATATGCAGAGTATAAGAAACTCACTTCAAATATGACATAAGCAGGTTGAAAGTAAGAGGAAATAATAAAGAGCAGAACTCACTGAAATTGAAAATGAAAACAATAGATAAAATCAATGAAACAAAAAGCTTCTTGGGGAGAAAGTCGTGACAAACCTTTAGCAAGACTGAAAAAGAAAAGACAAAAATTATAAAACTCAGGAATGAAATAGGCTGTCACTATAGACCCTTCAGACATTACAAGGTTGATAAGGGAATATCATGAACAACTTTTCACACATAAATTTGACCACTTAGGTCAAATATACCAATTTCCTGAATGGTACAAATTACCATAATTCACCCAACATGAAATACATAATTTGAATAGCCTGATTAAGGAAATTGAATCTATAATTTAAAAACTCCTCCAAAATAAATCTTCAGATGGTTTCACTGGATAAGTAAACCAAACTGTTAAAGAACTAATATCGATGATGAACTAATATCTTCCAGAAAAATAGAAAAGGTGGGTACACTTTCCAATTCATTTTATGTAGCTACTTATACCCTGATTAAAAAAAAAAACAAAGATAGTATAAAAAAGTAAACAACAAACCAATATCTCTCATAGACTCAAACTGACTCAGCAGACTCAAAAATTCTTAAAATGTTAGCAAATGAAATTTAGCAATATATAAAAAAGAATTATGTATACAACCAAGGGGATTTATTCCAGGGATACAGGGCTGATTCAATATTCAAAAACAAGTCAGCATCATTAGCCATCAAAGAAATGCAAATTAAACTATAAGAAATATCACTACACACCTAACTGAATAGCTGAAATAAAAAATAAGTGACAACACCAAAATCTAGTGAGGATTCAAAGAAACTCAATCACACATTGCTGTTGGGAATATAAACTGGTAGAGCTACTCTGGAAAACACTTTGGCACTTTCTTAAAAAACTAAACATGTGACTACCATATGACCTAGCAATTGCACTCTTGAGCATTTATCCCAGAGAAATGAAAAGGTTCACACAAACCTGTACATGAATGTTTACAGCAGCTTTATTTGTAGTATCTCCAAGTTGGAAACAACCCAGATGTTCTTCAATGGGTGAATGGTTAAAGAAACTGTGATACATCCATACCATAGAATACTCCTCAGCAATAAAAAGAAACAAACTACTGATACACACAACAACCTGGATGAATCTCCAGAGAATGACGAGTGAAAAAAGTCAGTTCGTGGTTTCTCCTAGCAAAAGCCATTCCCGCTGCTTGGTCTCCCTCAGCCTTTTCTCTCCTACATCTTCAATCTCTCCCTCTCCATTTGGTCCAAAACTTTTCCAGAATTAAATTGGATATGATTTTAATATTTGTCCAAGTTGTGGAGTCCTAAATTAAGCAAGAATGCAAGATTCCATCAAGTTTGAAAGTCTTTTTAAGGTTGGAGGAAGAATACAGCCACATATCTTAAGAGCCAAAGAAACACAATATCTAATCGCGTGATCTAGATATTGTGATCCAGAATAAAAGATGCAGACTTCAGTGAATAGACCAGAACTGCTTACTAAGTGGAGTTTGGGTGCTACATGAGCAATCTGCCATGTTATGAAGTCCCTATTGTAAACTATAAATAGGGCCCAGTATGTTCCATCATTGTTGCTGAGAAAACTCCAGTCAATGTCCTGCACCTAATTTCTAGTCATTATGGAGTCTCAAGCAAGCTGAGAATGATTCAGCTGCAAGTGACAGAAAATTCATAACAGGATAGTAGTTTATCTCTCATGTAGATATAGGTAGTTCACAGCTGGTCTGGAAGTTTCATAATTATTGGGGATATAGGCTCTTCCATTTTGCTGCTTTTCCATCCTTAATATGAAGCTTCTTTCTCATGGTGCAATATGAATTCCCAGGTTTCAGCTTAAACATTTACAACCAAATCCAAGCCACTGGGAAGGAGGTAAATGACCTTTCTTTTAAGAAAATGCACACACCACTTTCATTTGTCATTAGCTAGAACTTTGTCACTTGTCACATATCACATACCTAGCTTAGCATCTAGGCCTAACTCCACTCCCAAAGAAAAGTACTGCAAGTTTTTCTCTCACACCAGTTCAAGGCCTATCTTGTAGAACTTGAATTGTCATTCTTCTCAACACCTTCCCAATGGCTTCCAGTAACTCCTGGAATGAAAATTGTATCATAGCTCTGAAACCCTACATGATCTGGCCCTTGCCTACTTTTTTCTTCTGTTTATTTTTGTCTCTGCCTTTCATTTTGGAGTTTTCCTTAAATGTCTGGTGAGACTTCGTTCTCCATTCAGATAAGTGGATTGGAAGCTCTGTTCTGACAGAAGAATTTGTGGACAAGTGGGTGTCTCCAGGGTGCTCTGGGGCACTGATACAACTTTTGTGTTGATGACTTTTTTGATGTTTTGCTTAGAAGAATAAGCAAGGTTCTTGGTGTTTGGGGACCTGGAAATGGTTATAGCGATGGAGGTGGGGGGTCTCATTGTTCCTTGCGCTTAACTCTTAGTAGTCCTTTATTTTCATTTTGGTGCCTCATTCCTGCCCTCTGCTGTGCTTGGAGTCCTCAAGTCTGGGGCCTCTTTGGTTCAATTACTATAGGGAATAGACCTCGTTTTCCTAAGGTGAGGCGAGAGTAGTTATTTGGCTTCGTAGGGTTGGGTAGCGTTCCAATCTTCTATTCAACAGGTTCTCCTGTTGTCATTTCCACTCTGCATACTCTGCCTTTTTTGGTACCTCCAATTCCTGAGTCCTTCCTCAGCTCTATGGAGAAAATCACCTTGCTTCAGTATGGTATTAGGCACTTAGATTTAAGATTTCTCTGCTCTTAAGCCAATGCTCATTTCTTCATCTGCTTTCCATCTTCACAAATTTGTTAACATTCCTTGCCTACTGTAGTCTTCCCAGCTTTCTTTGAGCTTGTGGATTTATACTTTAAAATTTTTTTCTTTCCTATCATTTTCAAGGGGACTTCAGAAAAGAGAGAAAAATATGTCTAACAGGTTAAGCCAGAATTTTTGATCCAACTTTTGAAAAGTAGCTGTTAGATGATATACTGGACATGCTTTCATTTTTAATTTTGAGTAAGAAAGCAAGTATTTCAGTATATGTAATTTTAAGTCAGTAGATTAGCAACTGGGAGTTTAATATTTAAAAATTAAATTTAGGTTTAATTCCACTGATGTACCAGATGTCGGTGTTTTGATTTTATTATGGCCCATGGGGAATTACATGAAATTGGTCCACGTAAACTGCCATATAATTTTTCATGTTTTGTATATCACAAAAATTCTTCACAAAATTACTTCACAAATGAATCAGAAGGTTTCATAGAACAAAGGCATTGTGTCCAGAAAGGTTTATGCTTTAAATACAGGATTTTATAGCAAAACTTACGGATTAAATATACATGCATATTTTATAAAATAAATCATCCCTGAAGACAAAGTAGTAAAGTCTTCTTTAAACTTTTAATTTCTGCACTAGAAATTCTAGAGTCATAATATCCAAGCATCCAAATCATTCTATCAAACCACCAGGGCTTTCTCCTCTAAAGATACTTATTCATAAATTTTAAAGCAAGAAATACTTTTCTTATAAAGTGTTCTCAAGGGGCTCTGAAGTTACATGTATGTTGGACTGGATCCTTTTCCCCCCTCTCTTCTGCATTTTTAGTTCAATTTTCAACTGCATCTCTCAGCTATTACTTTGTTTTCTCCTTAGTGTTCATTGTTGTTCTTCCTTTAAGAGTCACTAGATTGGCAGTTTGTCAAAAGACCAATTTGTGATTCCATATGTTATGCTTTTCCTAGCACTCCTGACAGGGAATATTTAAAGAATTCTAAAACAAGGGCTGCCTCTTCTCTAGTTAGCCTGAAGTGGAAGTGATAAGTTGAATTTGATTTGCCTATATTGATAATGATTGTACAGTCAGAGAAATGAATTTTAAGGCATGAAAGCTCTGCTTCCATTTCGTAGAACTTGTATTACCTATGGTGGAAAACATATGATCTCTAAGGATTAGACAGAAGGAAATCTTGTAATTGGATTTTTCTGAGGGGATGCATATTCACATAAACTAGAAAGAAAAACCCTTAGAGAATTTTATTATGAAGAACATATGAGCCTATGAGACAGCTAAAAATATCAAAACAAAGAAAAATTTCAGTAATAGTTGTGAATTAGCTATTAATTACTACCTCTTAACACTTTTCCCATAAATATTTTGAGTATTTGTGTTATACTCCAAAGATGTGTTGGGCAGATTGTTTAATTCCAACAAGGCAGAAATAGTGGCAAAACTTAGTGGGAATGGTACATAAAGGGATCTCAAATCCAGCTCTTTTACAGAGGGCATAGTAGAAAAAGACTAGGTTCTCTTATCTCTTTGAGGATATTAATCAGAATTAAAAAATACAATTTTCTTCTATTGCTTGCATATAACCTCCCCTTCCTGTCATCCCCCTTTCTCATTTCCTTATTTACCTTTTTTTCTATGCTAGTTAGTAATATTTTTCTCAAATAATTTGTGTTCCTTCCCCAGAAATATGTTCTAATATATGAAGTACATAATGACGTTGTTACAAATGGGTATAATACTGGAATTTGGATTGCTGAGGAGGCAGGATGGTATCACATTGCAATTTTGATGATTTACCACGATTCTAGTATATCTTGTTTTGGTTCAAAAGATTATTTCTTATAAAGTATCACACATCTTTTATTTTTTCTCTTATTTCATGATCTGAATAGATAAAATTAAGGCCCATATTACAGGTGCAACAGGGCTAGAGAGGTTATTATCCCTGGCAGAGTGATTATCTGAAGATGAGAGATTTCAATTTACTTGGATAGAAGTTGTGTTACTTTTGATTTTTTGACAGAGGCAGAAGGGAGGGAGGGCAACAAAACCAGCTAAGGTAAAATAACTTACTGAAAGTAGACTAGGGTATTTATTTCTCAAAGAATTGTTGAACAGACTACTCTAGGGTTAGGAATACAGCTCGTCTATGGACCAGCAATGTCAGATCCTTTGCTTGCCTCTGTTTCTGTAGACCATTTTTCCTACAGGGAACACAGCTGCCTGGTATACCCAAGGTTTACATTTTATGGCTTCAAGCATTAGGGACCAACTCTCCATCTTTTTTCCTATCTAAGGCCCAATACTGGCCCTGACTGAATGAGGTGCCCACCTTGTAACACAAGTGATTATGTGTGGCCAGAAGGAAGGGTCACATTGCAATAGGACTGTCCTGCTTTGGCTGCATTGTATTTGGAAGGGGAAAGAGAGAGGGAGGAACAGTTTCTAGAATAAGCAAAGAGGCTAGAAAGACTACTTCAGAGTCTTCTACTGCAGAGTATATCACCAAATCATTTGATTCATGGGATTTAATTGGAAGAGATGATTTGATGTTTGGGCACAAAAATTCCACTACACTACCATCACGTTCTGGTACGATAGTGGTACCTGAAGGTTTATTTTAACTACTTAGATATAAAAAGAAATCACTTATTAATATTAATTTTATAAATTTTCTTTAGTAAATAATTTATTTCAAATTGCAACTAGAAGGCATATATAAATCTAATACGATTTTCTCATTTTACAGAGGAGGAATCTAAGAGGCTAAATAACTTGGCCAAGGTGACATGGTAAATAAGTGAAAACAGCTGGGCTGGAGGCCAAGTGTTACTTCTTATCTACTGTTGGTGTCTTGATTTTATTATTTTCTCAGAAATAGTTTATATTTTGCTAAAACGATTTAAGGATGAGGGGTTCTTATTTGTACCATCTCTGAATAAAAGTATATGTAAATCTCTGTTCTCACTGTGTCCAGCAAGACTTAATAGCAGGTCAGAATTTTAGCTCAGAAATTGAGAAATGTCAGTTCCACACAGTGTTCTCTCCTGAGTGAAAGGCCACTTATGCACAGAGATGACTCGCAAACAGATCAGGAAAAGCCAGGATTTAGGAAGTAGCTTTGGATTCCATCAGCTCCAGGATAGTGCTGTAATGCTAGATCAGGTCAGGGTATATCACAATGTAATATTGCAATGATGATCTGATTAGTAAAGATTTCAAAGCAGCAATATCAGTAAGGGCCCCATGCATAGGGGACAGACAATAAACATGTAAACAAATAAACAAGATAATTACAGATAACTGCCATGAAGAGAATAAAATGGGAGATGTGATAAAGAGTGATGGAAAGCTACTCAAGATTGGCAAATCAGGGAAGTTTTGAATTAATGAATGATTCAAAGAAAAACTATCAAAAGAGAAACCACATATCAATAATTTCAATAGCAAAACCATATAGTCATATCAGTAAAAGCTCCAAATGATATTTGATAAAATTCAACATCCAGTCATAAGCTGTTCTTTCTTGACAAAAAAAGCAGAAACTAAGAATTTAAAATTAAGAGTTGATTTTATAAATGATAGAGTGAGTCTAGCAACATTTCCCTTTAAAAAACGAAGAAAGCAAAGATGCTTTTGTCACCATTATTTTCCAATATAATACCAAAAATTATTTTTTAGCACAGCAGGATTGCCAAAAAAAAAAAAAAAAAAAAAAGAAAACTAAATATTGAAGGGAAAAAGGAAACAAAAATGTTATTTGAAGAAATAGAAGACCCAAATTAAGCAATTTCCACCCTCTAGAAAACTATTTGAGATGTTCAAAGCATTCAATGAAATGAGTAAATACAAGATAAATCTGTAAACATACATGTTTTCTAAATATCAATAAAAACCAACTAGAAAAGATAACTAAAAAGAGATCTTATTACCAATATTACTAAATTACAAAATATATAGAAATTAATGTGGGGTGTTCAAGGCTCATAAAGTAAACTATAAAAAAACTTTTAATGAAAGAATTAAAAAACAAATTCAGAGACATAGCATGGCTGTGAATAGTAGAGATATTCCCCAAATCAATGTATAGATTTAACATATTCCTAATAAAAACCAAGGAATACTTTATACAGTTAAACATAATGATTCCAAAACTGTTTTGGCACAATTATCAATTTGTGGGGAAAAAAAACAATGAGGAGGAACTATCTTTGTTAGGTACTAGAACTTTAAAGGAAATGAATGGAAATGATATGGCATTAATTGAAAAATGAAGTAAAGGGTAATTGAAAGGAATAGAAAACCTAGTTTACATACACGTTTAATATATGAACTCAAAAGATAAAGAGTCTACCCAAAAGATAAAGAGTCATGATTTAAAAACTAGTAAGAAAACCAGGTATTAATGTGAGGAAAAATCAACTTAGACCTTTACCTCATGCTACATTGTTACCACTTCTGCAAGAGGCTGCCCATCAGGACTTTACTATTTTCGAAAGCTGGCATAAAATCATTTAAAAGCTGCCGACTGTTTTTTACAGAGGTGGAATCATTAATTCATCTTTGGAGAAGATGTCCTTTGTTTTGGGAAAATCACCAGAACAGGCCTTTTTAATTACATCAATGTAGAGCAAGTACTCATTCTCACTTGTTTCTTTTAGAGGAAATTGAAGTCTCCAGTAAGGTGACAAATTTGGTTTAGAAGTATAAATTGAATTTATTGTTTGACATAAATCCTTTCGGGAAAAAATGTATCCCTGTGTCTTAGTCTGTTCGGACCACCGTAACAACATACCATACTGCAAAACTCTTAAACAACAAAAATTTATTTCTCACAGTTCTGGAGGCTGGAAGTTCAAGATCAGGGTGCCAGCATAGTCCAATGAGGGCCCTCTTCTGGGTGGCAGACTTCTTTTTGTGTCTTCACATGGTAAAAGGGGGCTAGGGATATCTCTGGAACTTCTTTTATAAGGCACTAATCTCATTCATCAAAGACCCCACCTCCTCATACCATCACATTGGGCATTAGGATTTCAACATAGAAACTAGGTGGTGGAGGAGCACCAGAATATGGATTAGGCTGGCCTGTCCTTGCAAAGAGAGCAAGGAGGAGAGAGAGAGTTTTATCCAACTAATTGCTTAGAGGAGATTGTTTTACTGAACCATGCCAAGAGAGTTGTATAGGCCTGATCTCTTTATGCTGGAGATAAAAAGTGTGAAAGGAAATCAGTAAGACTGGATTTGTATGGTAATACCTGGATTGGATCATTGATGCCTTTCACATAGTGTTATTAAGCACAGAATAACTCAGACTGGGAAAATGCACTGCTGACTTTTATCATCAACTTGATGGAGCAACGGGAGACAGATTATACTCTGCATGGGTAGGTGTTCCTACTACCAATTGTTTAATTTGTTCAACTTATTCAGTCTTCACAACAGCCATATGAGGCAGGGAATGGATTTGGAGAGGAAAGATCTCTCTCTGAATGTCTCTGTCTCTCTGTGTCTCTCTTTGTTCTACACACACATACACACACACACACACACACACACACACACACACATGCATGGGCACCTACACATTTACACTTCCACTACCACTCCTACCATAGAGGTTCTTAGGGCCAGTGTTCCAGAATGTGGAGATGCTTGGAAGTTTTCTGTTGGTGGGGTCGAGCTGACCACTGCCACATTGGGTGTTCTAAAAGTAACTCCTTCTAGCAGTAGTTATACTGTACATTGCATTGTCGTTATTTCATCCCCAAATCTGCAGCACATTTTTGTTAACTGCTTTATTCTTGTCTCTGTTGTGCCTTGGAGAATTAAGGGAGAAATCAGTGTACATGCTGGGAGAGAAATTGGTTTGGCAGAGTGACAAGTGGTTCTATATAATCATGAGGACCGATATAGGAGAACATGTAATAGGCCTGTAGGACAGAAATTCCAAAGAAGAATGGGTTTCTTACAGCCTGTGGAATGCAGGTTCATAGTTTTCTTAATTTGGCTATTAAAGGAAATGTGACCTTATTCTGTAATTCCAGGTTTGTGTGGTCTGTGGACTACTGAGGCCAATTCACTTGTTCCTTCACTTACCTATCCATTCTATAAATATTTATTGTTTGCCCACTATGTGCTGGGACTGGGCTAGGCATGCAGATACAATGATGACTAACAGAGTCTTTGCCCATTAGGAAAAAACTTTTAGAAGTTAAATATTAACAAATCAAATTGTAAGAAAGTAAGAAAAATAGGAGAGAAAACAAATGAAAAAAATAGAAGATGGATGTATATGACTATAAAATTATAGTTATAAAATAAAAATTAATAAAAAGAACTAAAAAAGGAAACAGATTGAGAGAATTATTTATAGTGAATATTACAGGTGAGCGAATGAAATTTTAAAACATCGCTATTTAGTCAAAGCTAAAGCCTAACACTAAACTTCTAAAGAACAAAGGGACATGAACAACATTCAAATAAGAGAACACTTAAAGATATACCTTCAATAGCAAATAAATTTGCATTAAAAACAATAAGGTAATATCTTGTACTTAATGAATTTAAAAGTATAAGAAAAATAAAGCTGCGAACAAGGCTGGGGAAAAGTACACATCCAGGCATTGTCCTTGTTGGTATAAATTGTGGGAATAGAGTAATTCTTTAAACAGATGACTTAGCATTAAATATCAAGAGCATAAAAATATAAATGTCCTTTATAATTATGGATTCATCCTAAAACAAGATTTCGCCATTAATAGTAATTACCTCCTAGAATGCTTACTTCGTGCCAGGTTTTTTTCTAAGTGCTTTATACAAATTAACTCAATCTTCATAGCAGCCATATGAAGTGGGTATTTTTATTATTCCCATTTTACAGATGAGAAAACCAAGGGACACCAAGGTTAGATAAATTGCTTAAGATCACATGGTTGACCAGTGGCAGAACTGAGATTGAAGTTTCTGGATCTGGACTCATACTCACTGCATTGTCTTGCTTTAATGGAAGAAAAACCCTTCTGCATACAAAGATAGTATCATCATTTATAATGTAAAAATAAAAAAAAAATTGGAGGAAAACTTCATGTTCCACGGAGAGAATGGTTAAATACAGTACATTCATTCAATAGATAATTATTCAACCAGAGATATTTAGAACTTTTGTTTTCCCAGGGTGCAATGGTATGAGCCGCCACCTTCACAAAAGAATTATTTGTTATGTGCAAGCCTTTCTCAATATCCCTATATCTTAGAGCCAATCATAAGGATCAGGACACCCTGTCGCAACTGGGCACTCCATTATTTTCTGCTGTAGCAGCTTGTGGCTCCATGTAATATGCTATTACATAGACTGAGTTTATAACAGTGGGGGTGATGTAAATTACCATCATTCCTGGATACTTTTGCCACATGTAATAATCTATACATTTCTTTGACCTCATATTCTCACCTTTGTTATCTTACCCAAGTAAAACTTTTTCTTTTTATAAATATGTTAACATAGTTATCCACATATTTCTTACCTTAAATAGTTGTGAAGATCTAAGTAGGGTTTTGTGTTGTAAGTGTTGGGAAAAGAATTTCAAAATGTTAAAAGTAATTTTTATTAATGTATAAACAAATTGAAATGAGAAAAACATAAATTATCTATTTTAGCATATACCTTTATATTTTCTCCTATTAATTACAACAATAATATATCTCAATTTATTAGATGTCTACTGTGAGCCAGAAACTCTGCTAAGCTCTCTGTGTAATTTGCTTTTAATCTTCTCAATAGCCATGTGAAATAGGTATTATTTATTATCACCATTTTGCAGATGAGGATACAGAGGCTTGGAGAAGTTGAGTAACCTGCCCCAGGTCACACAGTTCATAAATGGAAGTGTCAGAACTTAAACTCAGATCTGTCTGAATCCAGAAATCAAGCTACTAATCATACGGATACTGTCTTTTCTTCCTCTTCTTTTCCGAAAGTAAATTTAGAGTTATGTTCTTTAATGTTTGGATCTATGATGGAATGTTAACTCTGTGGTTATAAATAACATTGTAACTAGTTGCCTTGAAAATAAAGAGGGTATCTCATAAAACTAGAAGGGGCTTACAATATCAAATATAAAAAAAGATGAAGTTATGAAGTTCTTTGAAGAAAACCTTGCTGTAATGATGAAAGAAGGAAGAAAAAGTAAGGAAAGGCAAAAGTGGAATACAGAAAACGCTCTCAACAAATTTACATATGTGTTTTACAAATATATTTCCGAAAAAGGAATACTGTGTACAATAAATGTGAATGCCAAATGGGAATAAAATTTTGAAATTATCTAAATATGTACTGATTTCAGCTGCAACTCTTCTTCCAGAAGCATCCCTTTTTTCCTTCTTCTACTGCTCAACATATAAAATACAACTGTACACACAGAACTCACTCATACTGAAAACTTTGCCAACTAACTCAAAGGCTGGCACCTGTTCCAGAGTAGTAAATTGTAACATTTTTGATACCATGACTAGCTTCCAATATTTCTCTTACTTTTTCTTCTTTTATCTTATTTTTGCACTTGAGAATTAAAAAAAAAAGTTCTTACAAATGTGAAGAAAGACTAATTATTCTGAAGCCATGTAACAAGTAGCCACCATAATTGTTTTTAAACCCGTTCTGTCAAACAACAACTTGCCTTGGTAAACACTTTTACCAGCCAACCACTCTTTCAGTCTCTCACTTCTGAAAGTCAGCCAATCAGGGACAGACTCGCTCCATTAGCATGTCTTTGAGTGGTACTCAACCAACTATAGTCTCATCTGAGTAACCGGGCTTCCACAGATGATGTCAAACCACTTACACCTCTGAAAGTCCACTAGTTCCTGAACTACAGGCTTTCTCAAAACCTTACATAAGATCTGCAGTTTGTTCTGCTTGGAAAGATTGTGCCTGACCAATATCTCTTATTCTAACAAGTGAAAAATTAGCTTTGTCTTTTTATTTCAGATGTTGAGTGATGGTCTCATTGAACAATTTTGGAGATTCCACGGAAATCGTTTTAAAGAGTTCATTTGGCAGCATTCCAGGGGACCCTCAAGACAACAGGTACACTCACTGGGCACCTTCTGCCAAAATTCTATTTATTCTTTAGATATGTCGTCAAGTGAGTTGGTCTCAACAATAATCTTATCTCTGACTAGTTTCATCAAGTTCATATTGCTCAATTTATTTTGTTGTTCTAGGATTTGTAACCAGTAGGACTTTGTTTTGGCCTAGATCTTTGTGTAGAGCAAATTAGACCTTTTGATTTAGAGGTGCACTACTTGGTAAATAATTAAACCTAGAACTTTGTATAAGATCATTAGACCTTTTGTTTTGCATGTATGCCATCTAGAAATGTTTGTGTTTTTCTTTTGCCCTTAATCTGCTTATTCTCTTGCTGCTTGCCTTGCTTTTGCTGCAGTTTGTCTATATGTTGAAAGTCTTGTTTCATGTGGGGTTTTTTTTGTGTTAGGTTGTTTTGTTTCTTCTGAATGTATAAAGGAGTGTTTCATAGGGAATAGATGGAAGCATATGCCTGATAAATTTTCAACTCCATGCAAGCAGCCTTGAGGGCTAATGGTTAGAGGTCTGTTAGACCAGAAATCAATCTATGAAAAAAGGGTTTGTCAAACTTTGTCTTTTATAGAGTCCCTTATAAAACTTTATGAAGGTACCCTCTTTCTTGTTAATTTGTGAAAGAAGCTCATTTTGCTATTTGTTCCTACTCAAGCATCAAGGACTGCCAGATTGTTGACTCTGTGGCCCTATCTTAGTCTGGTTGGGGAACCCAGACACCCTTCAAAAGCCCATTCTATAGACTGACTGTAGTGGCCTCATTCTTGTGTGTTATGGGTTTCGTCAATGCCAAAGTCTCATCCTCCTCCTGGAAGAGCTTCTATTTCCTTTAAGAAGCACTGTAATTTTAACTTTTGTACTTTTCTTGGTAACCGGCAAAAAAATATTTGACTTAATTGTATCATGTTTGACATGTCTAAATCCTCAAATTAATAGAATCTTTAAGAGGAACTCTAAAAATATTAGGGGACAAATTACCAAATAATCAAGTCAGCTTTTTTTAATTGATATGTCAGCTATTAGTCAGCTAATTTAATTGATATCCTTTTAGTTAGCTAAGTGATATGCTAAGGCCTCAAAACAATTCTATCTCAAGATGGTCTCTCTTAAAGACTTTATAACCCTTTGAAACCTATTCAGTTTGCATTTCTCTTTTGTTTTCTACTCAGCTTACTTGACCTTCTAAATGAGCTATTCTTTTTTCAGGGTTTTCTCAGGAAAAGAACAATTATATTATAAAATTTCTAGACCAGAAGGTTAAATTAAAATTCTTGTCTAGAGCCAGATTAAGGGACATAGTTAAGGAAGTTCCTAAACTTTCAGAATATAGGCAAAAGTTTTTTACAAAATTTAATATTTTGTTACATACTTAATTTCCTCAACTACAGATCTGTAACAACTAGTTCAGCTAATGCTTAGCCTCTCAGATAGGGAAAATGCTTAATAAGCAAAAAGATAGGAAAGAAAAGACTTAAATCACCCAGTTATATAAACTTTTAAAAAATTATTTTTAGGCATACTTAGGGATGTGTATTCTCTCCTTGTAAATGGGATCAAATGTGAAATAAGGAATTTAATAATAAAAAAGAAATCAAAATGTAAAATTGCCAGTCTAGAAAATATTCAGTGTGCGGCTAGATATTTCCAGAGCCTTAGGAAATATATAACTGAAACTCAATATAGTATTTGGTTTACTAGTAAAGATAACTTTAAAAATCTCTGTTATTTAAAAATTGGGAGTCTATGAATAAGGAAACCTGTAGATATTGCAAATACAATGGTAACTAAAAGAATAGATGTTCCATAGTGGCTAATAAACAGCAGGACAATTATCTAAAATGTGTCTGTTGGTGCTGCTCCAAGGGTGACATTAAGCCTCAACACTTTTCTTTCTTTCTTCTAAATTCTCAAAGGGACTAATACAGCTTTCTTATTGCTATGGGAGCCACTATATCTACCATTAATCTCTTCTCTATAGAGCATCAGATTCCTCAGAGTAAAATTTCAGAGTTGTTTGAAAACCAAAAAAGCTTCCAATAAAAAAAAGAGAGAATTTTTATCTTAAAGTAAAAATGACTGTACCAGATGGTGAAAGAAGATATAAAAGACAAATTTGAGGATATACAGTAAATTGTGAGAAGTGTGAGGAAAAACAAGCTTTATGTGCTTTGGTTTACTGGAAGCACTAAAATAATGAAAATTTCTAAAAATCTTAAGTCCTTTCCCAAGCCCCAACCTGTAATTGATACTTTGGAATCACTATCAGAAGGACATTCCTTTCTTCTCTGTGACACAACTCCTGCAGATTTAATAAGTAGGGATTTACTTGGCAAATGGAACTGCCAGATAAAGTATACTGCAAAAGGATTACTTTTAAAATCCAGAAAATTTCTCAGACACAATAAAATTGTAGCTGATATGACTAATAATATACCTACAATATGTATGACTCAAGAAGTCACTGAAGAAATATCTATGGTCCCAGAATTCACATGGACAAAGATTCTACGCACACAGGCAGATTAATTACAATACAGCTCTTAAAAATCTTCCTGAATTATATAAACTCTTCTTTTTTGTGTGTGTGCAAACGTGAGAAAGTTAGGTCATACTGTAAGGTCTTAGTTCATCAACATGGCATACATTTAAGACCTATAGCCTATTAAAGCCAATTCCTTTCTTTAGTAACCAAGGTTTAGCTTAGTCGCCTCAGAACAATTACGAGCCTCAATGAAATAAAACATCTTCAGATCTTGTACTGTAATCACCTTTAAATCTGATGCTGTTGTATATAGTAATTCTTTATTGCTGAAGAAAAACATTCAGCATTTTCATTCTAGTCAGTTAACTAATTATAAAGTACTGATACTTTCTTCTCATATTATTATCCACTGGTGAAACACTTTTATTTCAGTAACTCTATTACCCTTACCCAATAGAAGAAAATCTAATTGTGTTTCTGTAATCCATGGAAAGAACAGAATTTTTAGATACTCCAATACTAACTGCTGACTTAATATTCTTTGTTGCTCCAGTACTAAATGCTGACAATATTGTTTGTTAATGGGTCTTACATTGAAAAAAGAATACCAACAAACAGATCAAAGCAGTAGAATAGAGATCCCAGAAATAAACCCTCACGTATGTGGTCAAAGGGTGCCAATACAATTCAATGGAGAAAGGAAAGTCTCTTCAACAGATGGTGCTGGAAAAAATGGATATCTACATGCAAATGAATGAAATTGAACCCTAACTTTATACTATATACAAAATTAACACAAAATTGATTAATGACTTTTAACTACAAAACACCTAGAAGAAAACATAGGAGTAAAGTTTTATGACATTGGACTTGGCAGTGGTTTCTTGGACATGACACAAGAAAAAGCACAAGCAACAAAAGACAAAACAGACAAACAGGACTACATCAAACTTAAAAGCTCTTGTGTACCAAAGAATGCATCAACAGAGTGAAAAGGGAGAAAGTACTTGCAAATCTGATAAGGAGTTAGTATCCAGAATGTATAAAGAACTCCTACAACTCAAAACAAAAATTAAATAACCCAATTTGTAGGTAAAATGTCAATTCCTGGCACTCTATATTTCCACAAAACAAAGAACCTATATATATTAGGACAACAGTTTGCTTGGAGAGACTGCCTGACCGGCATAGTCCCCCCTTGTAATAAATTCAGCTTTGTCTTCTTATTTAATATGTTAAGTAGTAGTCTTATCATTATCTTTTGGCAAATTTTCGTGATTCTTTTATTATTTTTTAAAATCTCTTTTATTATTTTTAATAGTGCTAATAGTGATTGCCATTATGGTAATGAGGCTGATGTTTTTAATCTCTACTTATTATACCATGAACTGTAACTAAGGTCTTTACATGTGTTATCTCAATAATTGTGCACTGCCGACAATATCTGGCTACCAGAACTTTTTAGATTATCAGGTCGCACTCAGACCTGAAGAAGTTGTTAGCCTTGCCTTATTCAGTGTGCCAGTCATTTGCTTGTTTGCTTCCAAATCCACTTCTCACCCTTTCTCTGCTTTGCTCAATATCACAGGAGCCGACTCCTATAGACTGAGTTTTCCAGGCTCTTCTGTCAGCTGGCTTCCAGCTCAGTTCTGTTAATGGAAATCTGTAGAGAAAAATGAAAGTCCGGGAGGGAGAAAGGGAGAAGGCAGGGTATCTCTCCCCTTTCTGCTTCTGGAGATAGCTCTGGCAATAGCTTTGTTTTCTTCCATTGTTCTAGTTCCTTTGTTCCATGCTTCTTTCTTGGTGGTCATCACTCATACTATTCTGTTTGAAATGCCTAGAGCACTTTCTGATTACCTGGACCCATACAATCTGAAAAAACCAGTGGTAAAAACTATACCAAGTAGACTCCAGAGACTAGAGATTTAGTCCCAAGTCTGCCTTTAAATCATTTGTGACCTCAAAACAATCAGTTTGTTGCCTTAGTTTTGCTATCTATGTAATTGTGATCTTTAAGGTCCCCTTCCACCAACTAGAACCTTCTGTTATACTGGGCTTGCAAGAATTGTTTGAACATTTATAGGAGTTATAACTTTTTCCTTCTCCCATGTAACAGTGTTGAGAAACTGCTTTAAAGGCTTTGATTACATTAGAAATATAGCTGTTTCCCTAACCAGATGAAACATGAAAATACCTTTTTTCTGTGCACAGGGCAAGCTACATAATTTAAGGGGCCCAGTGCAAAACAAAAATGTAGGGCCCCTGTTGAAAAAGCAGGAAAAAAGTCTTATTAAAAGACTTTTACATGTGAACCTTTTCCTTTAAAAATGTTTTGTTATTTATAAAATACAACAGAGATAATAGTGATGTGAGTAATAATATAACTTACAAAGTGCAAAAAATATTTTTGGTGTGATATGTGATATCTTGATTAGTCATAATTTTGTGACTTGCTTTTCTGCAAATTTAATAGGTCATTAAAATAAATATATATCCTTTTAGCAATTTTATTTTCAATCAATATAATTGAAGAGACATTAGTTGTTCTTGGAAAATGAAAGATTACACATAATTTTTGATACTTTTACATTTCGATCAGGATCTTTCTGCTGATGCAATTGTTATCGGAGCAGTTAATATTATTTTATAGGCTGTGGAAACATTTGGGATAAATTTCTGATAAATTATTCTGAAATAAAATTTTAATACATGTAGAGCTGATGATTCTCATGGAACAATTCTAAAAATATTTCATTCTTCATACAAATCAGTTTTGTATGTCAAAATTTAATTTTAAATGTAAATTTATACAATAGCATTTTAATGCTTTCTCTGACATTTCCTGTAACTTAACAGAGGTTGTACAAGAAACAAAATGTGGCTTCATAATTTGTGTAAAATTCAAAATGCTGGTTTATGCATTCTATCAATGCATTTTCAGCCACAAGGAAAAATAGTAATTTAAAAACTGTCTCATTAATAATTTGTTCATCTGACGCTTCATATGAAAAGTAGTGTACATTTCCTTCAGGTGCCACAATCTTTAAATTTATTTTCTATTTCTAAGTCTGTGGATACGTGCTGTGCAATGTTGAGACGACAGTTTTCAAAACTGAAACTCTAAACTCTTTAAGGGATTATGACTCCTTGACATGCTTTCTTGCGGTGTCCATGTGTACACTTTAATTTTGTAATAACTTACAAAGTTTACTCCCTGTGTTTTGGCAGTTTCTGTGCCGGCCTCCAGCCAGAGTTAATATTTGTGTAGATACCACAGTCAGGCTCTCGGGACTGATGGCCATGCCAGCCTCCCAACCATGGTTCCCAGTGGTGCCTGCATGCAGAAGCCCTTCTTTCTTCCATGGTTGTGGTCACTGTTGCAGTGGCTGCTGCTCTTGCACTGCTGTCGCCATTGCTACTGTCAGTTTGGGCCTAGGTCTCTGTCTGGCAACCTTGATCAGGTAAATATAATTCTTTTGTTTGCCTAAGGCCTTGAAAAGGTGAGAAAATACTGGAGAAGAGGAGCTAGAGATGTTTATCTTCCTTATAAAATTATGTAAGAAATTTTTGCAGCCTCAAATGTGAAGGACCTTGGTAGTTTCAACTTGCTAGTACCAGTAAGTCTAAAATCAGGGAGCCTAGACACAGGACTACAGATGCCACGTAAAACCTTAGCAGTGCCAGGAGACCTATGGGAATGAGCATAATTGTTTCCAAGATGTTCCAAAGATGTAGTATTAGAATCTTCAAGAAGTGTTGATGCATGGAGATTGGTTTGTTGGGAGACAAATCTATCCAAAGATACATTTTTGAATTAAAAGTAGAGATGAATGAATTTGTGTTGACTTAAATGTGTACTTTCTCTAGGCTATGGTTTCCTTTATCTCAAAATATCTGACCACCTCGAGGAAATGGGAGTTTACTTGCGTGCGTGCCATCTTTAATACTTCTTGAAGATTTTACAGGATGCATTCACCTTAGGTGTGAAATATTTTGCAGTAATTTTTTACAGTGGTACATTTAAAAAATTTTTTGTTGGAGAAAATTTCAAACATATACTAAAGTAGAGAGAATAGTATAATGAACCCCTCCTTATGTACCCATTACCCAGCTTCAGTAATTTCATGACTGAGTTTTATCTGTACATGCACCCACTTTCCTCAGTCCTAGATTATTTTGAAACAAATCCGGACATCATATTTTATCTGCAAATATTTCAATGTGGATCATTAAAAGATTAGGTACCATTATTTTACCTAAAAATTTAACAATAATTCTTAACATTACAAAATTATTATTTAAATTTCTCTATCTCAATTTTTTTGTTTGTTTGAACCACTATCCTAACAAAGTTCCAAGCATTGTATTAGTTGGTATGCCTCTAAAGTGTCTTTTAATATACAATTGCCCTACTTCCCCATTTTTCTTTTGCATTTTATTTGTTGAAGAAACTGGGTCTTTTTTGTCCTTGCATCCCTAAGGTCTTGTTTAACATGTTCTATTCTTCCTTATATTTCTGGTAATCCTTCCTGTAATCTGGTATTTACATATGGAGGCTTGAGAGATTTATGTTTGATTATTTGGCATGTGGCTACTTCATAGGTGGTCTTGGGTACTTCCATCCATCCAGGCACAATAATGTCCCTTTTTTTTGTGATGCTAACCGTTATTAATGATCTTTTCTCCGATCCACTATATCATGAGGGTTTACAAAATGGTTATATTTAAATTGTATTATTCTTTACTTATTAGCTGGACTATTTTTATATATTTTTTATTTATTTATTTATTTTTTAGGTGAGGCAACCTTTGGTTGACCTCACAGATTGCAAGGACTTTGTCAGCTTACAATCCCTTATTTTTTATTTTTTACACCTACAGCACCTGGTCTTCCTAGGTGGTCTCCCATCCAAGTTCTAACCAGGCCGACCCTGCTTAGCTTCCGAGATCAGTGGATTATTTTTGTAAACAGAAACTTCTTTGCATAAAAAATATTTACTGTACTCTGAGGTACAATATGTATAAAACAGATAAGACTTATGCTTGATTCTTTCCCTGTATTTACCAGTTTTCAAAATAATGAATTGTTTCTCCAGCATCCTCCAAATGCGACTAATGAGGTTTTTTTAAACTGTTATTGTAAATTTATCGATTTGAACTTATTCAATGTATTTCTATCCTTATCGATGCTCAAATTGTCCCAGCTTTGCCTAATGGGAGCCTGTTCAAGTTAGCTCCTGAGTCCTTTTGACAGGACCAAATTATTCTTTTATAGCTTCCTTGTTTGTGGTATGATGTAATATTCCAGCCTCATCTGGTATATTTTCTGCCCCAGACCTGGAATCACCTGTTTCTCCAAGGAGCCCTTTGTTTTCTAGTGAAAATGTTATTTTGGAACTGCAATTAGGTTTCTAGGCTTTTTCAGAAGTAAGAGCTAGGGAAAAAATTTTAAGATAAAATATGTAATAAATTCATAGTGATACTTCCAATTCAAACTCAGGATTGCACTGTTTATTTAATATTACCAATCTTACGTCACCTTTATCTCCTTTTTCCCATGCTGAAATTGGTTGGTTTCCAAGGACACCAACATAATTACTTATTTGCTTTGTTTCACAAAACATACCCAACAAAATAACAGTATGAATACTATACCAACAATATATTTACTGAAAGCAGTTTTACAATTGTTTGCATAGGTCATTTTTGTCTTTAGGGCCTATCTTACTAGGATTGTATAATCAAATTATTGTGTTGTAGTCACTTGAAATAATTTTTGATTCATTAATTTTTTTAAATTTAACTTTGTTTTATAATTATATAAAATATTTACATGTCCTCAAATTTCAATATACAAAATAAAATATATTCAGAGTAATGTAACTTTTGCCCTTGCCTCCATTCTATCCTTTCCCTCTCCATAGTTAGTTTACATTTTTTTTTATTTTTTGGTTTGTTATTCCATTATTTTTTTCTAGTTATTATAATGTTTTAAAAGATACATATAACTGGTCAGGGTCATTAGCAAACTATTTAAGTAGTTGTGACCACTTGAATCTATAGAATCTGGGGGTAAGGAGAGAAAAAGAGGACTAAGGATAGGTGTTGAGCTTCTGATAGTCATAGCAACAGTGGTTATGTAGGACTTGGAGATGAAAGAAAGTGCTATTTCTTGCTTGAATAAACAAAGGAAAATGCTGTAAGTACCTGGGAAAACATTGGGGAAAATAAGATGGTAGTAAGAAACAAGGCAAAGTAGAAATTCCTTTGTTAAATATTTATGGATTGTCTGCTGTTTTCTGGGAATGGTTATGGGGGAAAGACCAATCAAATTTCAGGGAGGACCAAATTTCTTAGTCAAGATACATATTTGTTTGTGATTACTTGGATTCTCTGATGTTATTCATATAGTAACAATATTGACAAAAGCCCATTGTATTTGGAGTAAAGCACTTGTACATAAGTTCATTTCTATGCAATACATTTCAGTTAAAATAACACAACTAATACATATGACACAGGAAATACTGCAGGTTCAGTTCTAGACCACTGCAATAAAGTGAATATTGCAATAAAATGAGTCTCTGGAATTTTTTTGTTTCCTAGTACTTATAAAAGTTATGTTTATACTATATTATAGTCTATTTAGCATGCAATAGCATTATGTCTAAATAGCAATATACATACCTTAATTTAAAAATACTTTATTGCTGAAAAATGCCAATTCACATCTGAGCCTTCAACAAGTCATAATATTTTTGCTGGTGGAGGGGCTTGCCTCCACATGGATGGCTGCTGACTGGTCAGGGTGGCGGTTGCTGAAAGTTAGGGTGGCAGTTTCCTAAAATAAGACAATAGTGAAGTTTGCCACATTTGTTGACTCTTCCTTTCACGAACGATTGCTCTATAGTATACGATGCTGTTTGATAGCATTTTAGTCATAGAACTTCTTTCAAAATTGCAGTCAATCCTCTCAAACCCTGCCACTGCTTTATCAACTAAGTTTATGTAATATCTAAATCCTTTGTTGTCATTTCAACAATCTTCACAGCATTTTCATGAGGAGTAGATTCCATTTCAAGAAACCACTTTCTTTGCTCATCCATAAGAAGCTACTCCTCGTCTGTTAAAAGTTTTATCATGAGATTGCATCAATTCAGTGACATCTTTGGGCTCCATTTCTAATTCTAGTTCTCTTGCTATTTCCACCACATCTGTAGTTACTTCCTCTGCTGAAGTCTTGAGCCCCTTGAAGTCATCCAGGAGGGTTGAATCAACTTCTTCAAAGTTCTTGTTAATGTTGATATTTGACCTCTTCCCATGAGTCATGAATGTTCTTAATGGCATCTAGAATGGTGACTCCTTTTCATAAGGTTTTCAATTTACTTTGCCCAGATGCATTAGAGGAATCACTATGTATGGCAGCAATAGCCTTATAAAATGTATTTCTTAAATAATATGACCTGAAAGTCAAAATTACTCCTTGATCCATGGGCTGCAGAATGGATGTTGTGTTAGCAGGCATGAAAACAGCATTCATCTTAGTGTTTGTCTCCATCAGAGCTCTTGGGTGACCAGGTACATTGTCAGTGATAAGTAATAATTTGAATGGAATCTTTTTTTCTGAGCAGTAGCTCTCAACAGTGGGCTTAAAATATTTAGTAAACCATGTTGTAAACATATGTGCTGTCATCTAGGCGTTGTTGTTCCATTTATAAAGCACAGGCAGAATAGATTTAGTGTTAAATCTGATGAACACACAAATGGTAAGAAAGTGAATACTAAATCTAACAGATTTAGTATTAAATCTTAAGGGCCCTAGGGTTTTTGGAATGGTAAATGAGCATTGGCTTCAACTTAAAGTCACCAGCTGCATTAGCCCCTAACAGGAAGGTCTTTTGAAGCTTTGAATCCAGTCATTAACTTCTCTTTAGCTATCAAAGTTCTCAATGGCATCTTCTTCCAATATAAAGCTGTTTCATTTACATTGAAAATCTGTTGTTTGGTGTAGCCACCTTCATTAACTGTCTTGGCTGTATCTTCTGGATAACTTGCTGCAGCTTCCACATCAGCATTTGCTGTTTTATCTTGCACTTTTATGTTATGGAGACAGCTTCTTTCCTTCAACCTCATCAACCAACCTCTGCTGTTTGCAAACTTTTCTTCTGCAGCTTCTTCACCTCTCTCAGCCTTCACAGAATTGAAGAGTGTTTGAGCTTTACCCTGAATTAGGATTTGGTATAAGGGAATGTTGTGGCTGGCTTGATCTATCCAGACCACTGAAACTTCCTCCATATCAGCAATAAGGCTGTTTCACTTTCTTACCATTTGTGTATTCATCAGAGTAGTACTTTTAATTTTCTTCAAGAACTTTTTCTTTGCCTTTGCTTCTCTGCTAACTGGCACAAGATGCCTATCTTGGCTTTTGTCATGCCTTCCTCACTGTGTTTAATCGTTTCTAACTTTTTATTTAAAATGAAAGGTAAGTGACCCTTCCTTTCATTTGAACATTTAGAGGCCATTGTAGGGTTATTAATTAGCCTAATTTCAATATTGTTGTATCTTGGAATAGGGAGCCTGAGGAGGAGGAGAGAGACGGAGCAGATGGCAGGTCGGTAGATGAGTCAGAACAAACAAAACATTTATTAAGTTCATCATCTTATTTGGGTGTGGTTGTGACATCCAAAAAACAATTATGATAGTAACATCAAAGATCACTGATCACAGATCACCACAATAAATATAATAACAATGAAAAAGTTTGAATTTTGTGAAAATTACCAAACTGTGGTGCAGCAACATGAAATGAACAAATGCTGTTGGAAAAATAGTGCTGATAGACTCACTCAGTGGAGGGTTGCTACAAACCTTTAATTTGTTAAAAAAAAAAAAAATGGCTATGCTACCCTGAAGAAGCCCCATCCTGTCTGATCTCAGAAGCTAAGCAGGGTCGGGCCTGGTTAGTACTTGGATGGGAGACCACCTAGGAAGACCAGGTGCTGTAGGTGTAAAAAATAAAAAAATAAGAGATTGTAAGCTGACAAAGTCCTTGCAATCTGTGAGGTCAACCAAGGTTGCCTCGCCTAAAAAAAAAAAATTAAAAAAAAAAAAAAAAAAAGCAATATCTGTGAAGTGCAATAAAGTGAAGGGCAATAAAGTGAGGTATGCCTATATTTTATAAGGTGCTGCGGGGATATAGATGTGCAAAAGATATGGTGTTGCCCTTTAGGACTTTCAAAACTAATGAGAAGTGAAAAAAGACTGGTAGGTTTCATAAAATACAATTATAACAAGTAAGTACTAGAATGAAATACAGACGAAGGGCCATGGAAACCCAGTAGAAGAAAAGTTGATTTTGAGCGAGGGATATCAAGCAATGTTTCAGTCTAGCTCTAAAGTTCTATGGTTTCTTATTTAATCAGATAGCTCTTGAGTAAGAATTCAACAGATGGAGAAGCAAGGAGAAAGGCCATCCCAGAAAGAAAGGAAATAGATGACCAGTGAGAGTGTAGGTATATTTGTGGGACACATTTACTCATGGCTTTTCTCATATGAATCAGTTTTAAAACCAGGACTTGGGCAAAAACAATTAAACATGTTTAGAAATGTTTGGTGATTTGGCAGAACCAACCAGTATGGTGTAAGTGAAATATTTTTAAACAAGGAGAACATATTTCCTCTTAGAGAGTTGCATTATCCAGAGTTACCATTTTTTAAAAAAAGGTCCTGTCTGTGAAAAAGGAAAAAAAGAGCCCTCTTTAAAGATCCTGTTATTTCACAAAAATCTCAGTTGCTCGTTCACAGCCATAAGAGTGGAATTATTGGGTGAAATGGGGAAAAATTGTTCTCAATTGTTCTAAATGGTTATAAAGCACCATCTATTATAGTGCTGCTTTTATTTTCTCTGTGTGACTTGTCAGGTTTTGGAAGAAATAAAATATGTTCTTGGATACTGTAGTAAGTGAAAGATATTACTTCATTTTATCAAACTTAAGATGCCACTGAGTGTAAGATGTACTGTTATTTTATGTACCATTAAGAAAAGGGTAAAAAACTGTCGATTAAACTGTAACACCATATGAGTCATTTCAATTTCAGAGATGTTAAAATAGGAAAATGAATGTGCATTTAGAACTGATGATATATGGTATTTATTGAGTTCCCAAGATAAACCAGATTCTGTTCACGATCCATGACAAACATTATCTCAATTAATTCTTATAAAAATCTAGAGATGTGCATATCCCTACCCCCATTTTACAGATGAGGAAAGTGAGGTATGGTGAAGCTAAAGATATTGGCCGAAGATCACAGAGCTAGAAAGTAGAACAAGCTCCTTATATCTTCCTCTTCTCAAACTTCTGTTTTTAATTGTTGACTATCCAGTCAAGCTATGTCATGACATATTGTGACACTCTTGGGTATTTGCAGCAGGTGGCCTGTTTTCAGCTTGGGTACTTTTCATTTATGGCAAACCCTTCACGGTGCGGGAAAGCCTCATCCTGCCCTAACTCAGATGGGCTTGGCCATGAGGCACACTGAGACTTCAGAGCTTAAGGGAGATGTAAATGACAGGCAGGGTTGGCTTGGACCCAAGGGAGTTAGCTCTTGCACCATCCAAAGGTCAAAGCAAATAACAGAACTGACATAGTCAAGATCCTGCTTGGGTGGTCTCAGGGGCTAAGGCAGAACTGGAAGGGCTGAAGAAAGAAGGCCATCACATTTCTCAAATGAAACTGGCAAAGCAGAAACAGCATTGGACAGCAGCTGGTTAGGTGTGAGCAGAGATGCTGCACACAAAGTAGAGCAATAATCCAGAGAGAGCATCTGGCTGGCGGAGCCTGAGGATTTATGGAACATATCATTCCTCAAGATTTCACTGCTATCCTTGAGGGGATAACCAATAAAAGACAAGACTTTCTGGTGTTACAGGATGTGGGTCAGGGTTATTTGGGCATGAAAGAGAAGGCTGACCTCTGAAAGTTGGAGAACATAGGAGAATATCTGAGTTTTAGAGCCTTCAACTCTCGACTCAGGTATATTTTTAAAGCCTCTTCAGCCTATGTCCGAGTTGAGGCATCTGTATTAGTGTTCCCGAGTGCTAGTACCTGTCCAAATAAATAATAACTAACATTTACTGAGTGCTTACATTGTGACAGTAAGTTAGGTGCTTTACATGGCTTACCTCATTCAGTAGTTTGGTATCCTCACTTTTCAGATGAAGAAACTGAAACTTTGAAAAGTTACATGATTTGGCTCAAGTCCCATAGCTAGGCATTCACAGAGTCAAGATTTGAACCCCGATGGTCTGATCCAGAACTCATGCATGTAAGGAATTAGAATGTAGTCATTTTATTTCTTCATATGCTCACTTAAAAAAAACCAAACTGAGTTTCCTTAGGATAGTATCTTTTTTTTTTTTTTTAAATCTCTGTATCCCTGTCTTTTAGCATAGCGCTAGGTACATAATAGT
>NW_006436298.1:8128042-8131529 GCF_000325575.1 Pteropus alecto | reverse complement strand
AGTGAATGAATGACACAGCCTAAGGAGCAAAATTTTAAGAAAACATGTTGAAGCTCTTCTTACAGTTTACAAACGAATAAAATAATGTGTTCAGCTCTGCTCTTGGCTCATAATAATCACTCAATAAATGTTAGCTATTATTATCATTATTGGAAATATACATTTAAAAGAACAGTTGTTTTTACATAGGAATGCATGACATACCTTAATTTTTTCAAAATTCTTTTACTTTAATTGCATGTTTCTATACAGTTTTAGAAAGGGATGAGCATTTAGTTTCTATGCAGTATTTTGAATATGTAGGAGTTAGATATCATTTTTAATAATTTTCCCTTGAAATTTGAGCTATATTTGCTTGAAATAGGAATATAGTTAAATAGAAAGAGGGCTGCTGCAAGTTCAATTTGAGCAATCTGCAGTGTAACAATGCGAGAATACAGATGACATTAAATTTAAAAGTGTGTTTTATCATATGCTTCCAGCCACCATGGCCTGAGGACAAAAGCCAGATTAGAGGAATGTTGTGATTTTAGTATACTAATACAAAACTCAAGTTTTCTCATTTTTGGCTTCATAGTCAATCCATTCCCATTATTCTTGCTACGAAAGTATCCGAATTGATTTCATTAAAAAATATTGTAAATAGAAAATTGTACTATGGAGCCAATTTATTTACGGCTTTGAAATATCTCAATATGGATGTCTTGGAGGAGGTAGGTAGATTGAATGAATTATATTATTATTATTGTGTGTCTTTCAACCATTTTTGGCAGAACCTGCTAGTTGCATACTCCCAAATCTATTCTCTCTCTTATTCAGTAATATAACCCTCCATTTATATGGGCACAATATACCCAGCTAAAGGTCTTAGTCTTCCTGGCAACTAGGTGTGAGTATGATTATGTGATGAAATTCTACTCACTGACATACAAGTGGAAGTGTGAGTTATTTCTAGAAGATCTCATTAAAAGGAAGGGAGTCTATTCTTCTTTTTCTTTCTTCTTTCTGTTGCCTAAAATGTGAATATAATGGCTAGAGCTCTAGCATCCAGCTTGGGCCGGGCGGTGACTTTGTGAATGGAAAGCATTAATGGGCAAGCAACAACTAAGAAAGATCCTGGGTCTCTAACACTGTGGAGACCCATTCTAGCCTTGAACTGCTAATTTCCAACCATTATATGAAAGAGATACAAACTTTCATCTTATTTCCACTGTCATTTTGGATCTTTCTGTTATATGAAGCCAGATCTAATCCTAATAACTATTCTAAGGAAGTAACAAAATTCTCAAGAAAACTACCTTTATATTTCTATCAGCATGTTAAAATACTTCCATTGTGTGATGTTTTATTTCTGTTCATCTCTAGCTTCCTAGTCCTATCTTCCCTCCTTCAGTAATCTTTTAGACTTTCCATTATAAGATGTAAGCTGTTTTGAGTACCCTTATTGCAATACTACTATTTTCATTATCTCTGTAAGGGTCTTATAATTTCTTCAGTTCTCATCTTTCTCTTCTCCGAAATCCTCATGAGGCCCCAGCATAAAATTGAAGTTACATCAGTGAACATAGAGGTCTCTCATTAATTCAGAGAGTAGGAACTTATAGAAACAATTGTTCTAAGGGATTTTTTATTTAATAGGATTTGTGGAAACTAAATTTTAGATAGTGTTTCTATAATGATAGATTAGCAGACACTGAGTTGAGCACAGGCAGTCTTGATTTTAACCAAGCATTTGATAGTTTCCAGTGGGAAGCAGTGAACAGAAAGAACTCCAACTAAGTTTTGACTCCAAGTTCAGACACTTAATAGCTATAAGAACTTGGAAAAGGTATCTAAACTCCTTGAGCCTCAATTTCCTTATCTATAAAATATGTTGTGTTAAAGATTAAAAGAGCTGATGGATATGTAAAAATAAGTCTGTTTTTGTTACCTGTAATATACTTTGTAAATATCAAGCAGTTTTGGTGAGTGGGAAAAAGTCTGGGTCCAGAACCAAGAATATACTTGCTAGCTATGTAATTTTGGCCTAATAGTTTATGTCTCTGAGCCTTAGTTTTTTTATCAGCAAAATGAGAAAAATAATAGTATTGCCTTACAGGGCTGTTGTGAGAGTTAAGTGAAACAATGTATGTGAAGACTCTAAGATAGTACCTGGTACTCCAAAAAATGATAAATATTAGTAATTTTGTGGTTGTTACTGTCATTATTACTTTTTTGGGGATAAATGATGAACTATGGTTTGTTGACCCTTAAAGTAATTAAGTGGTTGAACCATACTGTAAAAAGAATATCCATCAGTAGCTTATGTCGGTTTAAAGGATCATGTTAGGTACAATAATATAGGCTCAACTAATATTTTATTGATGCCATGCATGAAGGTAAAGTTTTCTTATTACACTTGATAACACAAAGTTGGAAAGGATGGACCCAAGTGCATGATATAATGGAAAAGGCACAGACATTAATGACTCAAGAGTTGGCTTTGAGTCCCAAAATTCAATCATTTGATGACTCATTTTCCTCATCTGCAAAATGATAAAACACTATAAAGAATATCAGATAGATACATTTTATGAATATATGTTCTTAAAGATCTCACATAGTTCATGACTCATTCTGAAAAAATTATAATGGGCTTCCTTGTTTACCATCTAAAGTAGTCCCAGTAAGTGACAACAGTATAAGCATAATGGACCAGCTTCAAAATCATAGAATTATTGACAATTTCTTTAAAATTTAGTAAATTTGAACTCTTTCAAATTCATGTATTTATATTTCAAATTCATGTACTTAAAATTTTCATAGAGTAAAAGCAAATGAATTAACCTGGGCTGCTGCTACACAGGAGAAGGCTGTATTTGAGGGTTTCTGAGGCCAACTTGAATCATTGGGAAGACCTGAGAAGAGCAATTTAAACCAAAACCTGATGATTGTTCCCAAAAAGATTAGCTTCAAAAAGGCACTGATAATAAAAATCCTTCATCTCTTAGCTCTGCCTCTGAGACTATGGTGCTTTCCTGGTGTTTGGGGAAAAAAGCTGGAGTTGACTAGATAAGTTAGATTTATGCATAAAATTGGATAAAATTGGATTTTATAGCTATACTGGATATCTGTTATTCTCCTGTTTGTCATTCAGACTACCAGAAGGTTCTAGCCACAGATATCTACCAACACTGGGTATACTGAATGCATTTTTTCAGCCTGATCTGGCCCTTAAAGACTTGGGGTTTTATGGCTTTGCCATAGCCATTGTGGTGAAGGACTCTATGCAGACCATGCATTTATGCTACCCGAGACTGATTCCCAGAATCTCTGGCCCCTCTTACCTTTCCAGATTTGTGTGATGTTCTGTGCCACAGGGCATAGGATGTAGTTTCCTTAGTGGTTGCTGAAGGGGCCACAGCCTGGGTGTTTAGGGGAGTCACCTTCTTCTAGAACAAACTTTGATCAGTGGAAAATGGAAGTCAGAATAAAGCTAGCAGATAAA
>NW_006436298.1:8118143-8128026 GCF_000325575.1 Pteropus alecto | reverse complement strand
CTACAACAGACTGTTTGCGTCATGTTTTTTTTAACCATATAATCTGTTCAAACATGTCCTGCATGGACAAGCGGGAATGCCAGTCAAGCAATTGCTTGTTATAGAATAGTAGCCAGCCTAGTCAGTGCATTACCTTGCATTTTCTTTCCATTCTCCTCTGACTCAGTTGTCTTTTCTTTCACTCTTGCTGCCATGGGATTGTACCTGCCAAGAAAGTCTTGCTTCAGGCCCATTTTTTTCTTCTAGGGAACTCAGATTAACTCACTATGGGCAGTGAATTGAGCTAGGTAATGAGTCTCCATCTTTTAGAGTTTACAATTTAGGTCAGACAGACACATGAAGCATGAACCACAATACAAAGCTATACACAATGACAACTCACGATCTCATCTTTGAGAGCCTACAAAACTTGGGTAGTTATCTTTAGTACTGGTTATTTTGTGTGTGTGTGTTTGTGTGTGTGTGTTTGCGCACACGTGCACGCAAATTGAAACGTTTTTTAATTTTATTTTTTTAATTTTAATTAGTTTCAAGTATACAGTACATTGGTTACACATCTATGTAGTTCATAAAACGATCCCCCAATTGCTCCCTCCCTCTCCTGACCCTCCACCTAGCCAACTGCATTCCTTATGCTGAGCTCCCCATCCCTGTGACTATCCATCAGCTACTAATTTGTACTTCTTTAACCTTTCACCCCGTTCTCCCAGCCCCCCAAATCCCCCTCCCTTCTGTTCATCATCAAATTGTCCACTATATTTGTGAGTCTGTTTTTGATTAGTTGGTTCTTTTTATTCCTTAGATTCTGCGTATGTGAACTCATATTGTGTTTATTTTTCTCTATCTGACTTAAATACCTTCTAGGTCCATCAAAGCAATATCTTTTTCCATCCCCTTCCTTTTCATATGTAGGGGTCTTGTTTTCTTATCCTTTCAGCCACTCTGTCTTTTGGTTGGAGCACTTAATTCTTTTCCATTTAAGGTACTTATTGATAGGAATGTAGTTGTTACCATTCTTTATTCCTGTTTTTGATACATGTTTTTTCTTCTTAAAGAAGTCCTTCCAACATTTTCTATAAAACTAGCTTGGTGATGATAAATTCCTTTAGCTTCTTTTTGTCTGGGAAGCTCTTTATCTGTCCTCCAATTCTAAATGATAGCTTTGCAGGATAAATTATTCTCAGTTATAGATCCTGGGTCTTTATCCTTTTGAATATTTTTTGCCAAGCCCTTCTGTCCTGCATAGTTTCTTTTGAGAAATCAGCTGCCAGTATTATGGGTGTTCCCTTATAAGTAACTATCTGTTTTTCTCTTATTGCTTTTAATATTATTTCTTTGTATTTAACCTTTGGCATTTTAATTATGATGTGTCTTGGTGTGGGCCTCTTTGGATCCCTGAGTTTGAGAATGATCAGACAAATATTTGGACCCTTAATAGTATCTCATATTCTCTTTAAATTATTCTTAAAGTCTTAGCATCTTATTTCTTGCTGTTCTGATTGCATGTCCTTGGCCTTTCCATCCTCTAGATAAGACATTTGATCTTCTTCTTTAGTCATTTTGTTTATTCCTTTTTTTTATTCCATTTAATATACTTCTCATCTCAGATAATGTGTTCTTCATTTCAGACTGATTCCCTTTTATAATTTTCATTTCTATTTTTTATCTCTTTTTTGAAGTTCTCTACACTTCTCAAAAATTCATTGAGCACCTTTATAACCAGTGTTTTGTACTCTGCATCCGTTAGATTACTTGATTCCATTATATCTGGATCTCTGGTCTGTTCTCTCATATGGTTTCTGCTTCTTTGCCTTTTCATTTTGGCTGCCTTCCCATGTTTGTTTCTATGTACTAAACAAAGTTCCTATGTCTCCTGGTCTTATTAGTGTGGATTTGTGAAGTAGCTGTCCAATGTCACAGCCCTGAGAGGGATTCAGCTGCAGGCTGAATTTAGCCCAAGCCTCTGCCCCTCCAGGGCCACCTGTTAAGATTCAGCAAGCAATCTACAGATGCGGTGCTTACAGTTGCCTCAAAAGGCCACACCAGAAACTAAGGCCAGCTGCCTCCTCCTGTGTGAGTCTCAGCAAGGGACACCTGACTTGCTGAGGATATACCTGGATGTGGCTTGGGTCTGGCCATGAGTTGGGGTAGGCAGGGTTTCATGGAATCCTCTGGGGGTAGAGCGACGTCTGTTATCCAGTATGATGACATCATGGCTATGGCGGCTCTGTGTCCAGTGCACTGTTAGTGGGGAGGGCTCAACAGGGAACAATGGATACTGCTGGCACTTTGGTACATAGCGAGTCTTGCCTCGGCCCTCACTCCAACAGTGTCTCCCTGTAAGTCCCTGGTGCTTCCTGTGTGTAGCCGAATGGGCACTGGTGCTCAGATGAGCAGGTCTATCACCATGAAAATCCACTCGGGGTTGCAGCCCCACTACCGCTGCAGCAGCCTCTGTCACACTCAGACACTCAAGACCTGGCAGCCCCACGTCCTTGCCCTGTCCTATCAGATGAGCAGGTCTATCACCATGAAAATCCACTCAGGGTTGCGGCCCCTTTAAGAGGCATCTGCCACTACCACTGCAGCAGCCTCTGTCACACTCAGCCACTCAAGACCCGGCAGCCCCACGTCCTTGCCCCGTCCTACAGTTGCAGGGTGATTTCTTGGACTTCTCCCTAGTTGTATGGCTTGTTCACCCCAGGTGATTTTTCCTTGCTGCTGCTCCTTGTTTCTGTCACAGCTTGATTTAGTTGCCAGAGGAATGAACAGAGCCTTTATCATGTATGCCATTTTTTTTCTCCGCAAATTGAAACATCTTGATTTGCTTATAACATTGCAGTTAGTCCTCTGAGATTTATTCAAGCTCCTTATCTTATGTAGGGGCTAGCATTTTCCTTGGGGTTTCAATAAGATATGTTGAATGTGTTCATGTCGCTGTAGGCATTTTCCTTCGGAAAATGCACCATTCAGGTTTTCCTTAATAATAGCACTTTAGCATAGTTCTCTTTTCTTAAAATTAAAATTACTGTCAGATTTTTTTGCCTTCTCTCTCCAAACGATTGAATGTAATGATGCTGTTTATCCACAGATACTGTCTAGATTAATTTTTTGTCTGCTTTTTGAAATTATTTTAACAGACTTTGCAGCCTAGTGAGCTATGTATTTGGGTGTTTTGGACTTAGACGTTAATATTTCTGAACATCATTGTCTCTAAGTGAGGACAAAAATGTGATAGTTTGAAACATGCCAGAAATTTGCTTTAGTTGACTAATGTAGAAGATAAAGACTGTTGTGGGGGCAATCTCTTTGTTTTGAGAGGATAATTTTGGTGAGTTATCTTGTTCATGTGGATAAAATTAAGTATATGAGTTACATATTGTTGCTTAACAAATTATCCCCAAACTTGCAACAATAATACTAATTTATTATTTCATGACATTTTTGAGGGTCAGGAATTCAGGTGCAGCTGAACTGGGTGGTTCTGGCTTAGAGTCCCTCATGAGTTTGCAATTAAGATGTTGGCCAGGCCGCTTTCTTCAGAAAGCTTGACTAGGACTGGAAGGTCCACTTCCAAGGTGGCTCACTCATATGATTGGCAATTTAATGTTGGCTGTTGGCAGGAGACCTGAGTTCCTTACCACTTGAATCTTTCCATAGGGCTCCTTTGATGTCCTCATGACAGGGTAGCTGGTTTCCCCAGAGTGAGTAATCTAAGAGAAAACAAGGAAGTGGCAGTGTTTTTTATGACAGAGCCTTGAAATTCACACATCACTTCCACTGTATTCTATTGGTCACACAGACCAACCTGATATATCGCGGGACATGAATACCAGAAGAGAATCATTAGGGAGCCGTCCTGGAGACTGACTACCACATTAAGTAGCACTGTGTTTTTGTTTTTGTTTTTGTTTTTTCTTGTAATCTTTTTAACTGTGGAGTAACCCAAATGCAAATATATCAGACTGGGATAAGGGATGTTTTTGTTTAATAATAATATTTTAAAAGGTTGACTTGATTGGGGATCAGCATGCAACTCTACAGAGATTAATTTGATGTCAAGTGATTTTTCTGCCTCCTCGGCTTGGAGAAACCACAAGAGGAAGTGAGGACCAGAAAAAAAAGATGCCTACTGGAAGGACTTATGAAGGTAGGGTAAAACCTTAAGTTCTTTTCAGTTAAGATCTTAGTAATTCAAAGTTTCTATACCTCAACTTTCTGGCAAAGTTCCCACAGAAATTTCTGTGATTCTCTCAAGGGGGCTTGACTTCACATGTGCCCATGAACCAGCCCACTATGAACAATATCATAGGACACTGCTTTGTTCTCCCTCTTCCCCACCAGTTTTGTGGAGTTCCTATCTTCAGTCTCCACTGTGAGATTCTGGTCCCATGGCAGAGAGCGGAAAACCGGCCTTTTCTCCAACTCTTGTGTCCTACTTCATTGCCAGAGCCCTGAAGCTGCACAGCCTATGCCTACTCCATTGCAAAATGTTTCATCAAGACAGCCCTTTTTGCTTCTGAATAACATTCCTCCAAGAACAAACACTGACAAGTAGCAGTTTTATTTTTTAGGACTCTTCATCTTGAATGTAAGTGACTAAATTTCCACCTTGACTTATATTACTTATAGGCTACTACTTTCTGCCCATATATTTACACAGGCTGCTGGTTTCTCCCCACACTGCCAAATGTCTTCCAAAACAATCAGTTGTCAGAACTAAGGAAATCTGTCAACATATGGTATGTGGTATAGAATAAGATTGTGATAAAAACTGACCTCACGTATTAACAATTCGAGCTGTCCTCTTCAATCTAAGCTTTAAGAAGTGCTAGTCATCTTCCCTCAGGTGGTTTGACTTTTGCAAGATCCTCTGCACTTTGAGCACTCTTGTGATACCCCACTTATGGCACCATTTACAATGGTCTCTTGCATACTGTCTAGGTATTTTACATGGAAGTGGTAAATAAACTGAGCCTCATATCTTGGCTCTATCCATTAAGTCTCCTGGGCCAGAGCTAGGAGTTCCCAGTTGGCTATTTCCCAGTTAGTGCATACATTGCACATATCTCCTAAATATCTTCTACATCTATCTCTTTCTCCTCATTTCCGCTGACTGGGTTCAGGCCCTCATCAAGTCTTTCCTGGATCACTCCAATAATGTACAAACTGGTCTCTCCCTGCTTTAATTCATCCTCCTCACTTATCCTGCTAGAGTAATCATTCTAAATACAAATGAATAACATCTTTCTTCTGCATAACGTCCCTCCATGGGCCTCCCCATAGGTACTGGAATCAAATTCAAGTTATAAGTTGGCCCACATATTTTTGCCTACCTCTCTGACCTCATTTTTACTATTCTTTCTCTTGTGCTTCTTGGCAGCCATTCGACTTAGAATTATCTTAAATTTATACTGTTTAATATCCTATGATTTTGAAAATATTATTTCTTCTATTTCATTTCCTACTCATCTCCTTCAAGACCTGGGATGTCATCTCCTATAAGACATCTTTCCCTCTGGGTTAGATGCCCCTCCCATGTTCCTAAGGATCTTCTGCATAGCTCTCTCCATATGAGATGCAGCATGCATTGTGCTTTAAGTTATGGGCTCTGGAGCCCCAGAGTATGTGGGTTTAATCACATTTTTTTTGTTACTAGCCATGCGACCTCTAGCAAGTTTCTTTATCATTTTCCCTGACTGTAAAATGATAATAGTACCTCTCTCTTGTGGTTGTCTTGAGCTTTATATTGAGTTGACCTATGTGGAGTACTTAGAAAAATGCCTAGCTCAGAGCCTAGACTCAATGTATGTGAGTTATTCCCAAAAATTTATTTTATTTTTAGTTTGTTGTTTCATAAGATTCTAAGCTTTTAAGGGGATGAACCTTGTTTTTTTTTTTTTTTCTCAGCATCTATAGCAAAGAAGGCATTTCTATGACTGCATAAATGAACTATAAATACCATATGTGAAGTATTATATTTAATGGTACTTTCCTATACCCCAGTGCTTTCTGACACATTTGGTTCATACAGGAACTAGCAATATACATAGTAATTCTTTAAAAAATTATAGTAAGTCATATGATGGAAGAGAGGAGAGGAGGGAGGTTGATGGGGTAAAAGGGGTCAAATATGTAAAATTGGAAGTTATGTAAATTACATCAAGTAAATAAAAAGAATTATAGTAAATGACAGCATATATTTACATGAGATTACATTATTAATTTCTAAAACATTTCTAAACTCAGGGAAGAATAGTCTAAGCTTACTAAAATTTTATTGTTTGGGTAATTTGTGATTTTGTTGATGTGAGATATCTTTTATGATATATACCTCTAGCTTCAAGTTACCACAGAATCCACATATTGGTCATGTTGTCAGCTTAAGTGGAAATATTTTTCTGTCTTTTTTAAATGTCTCGCATAAATTTAAATTTTAAATGTCTCGTATTTAAATAATGTTTCAAAATCATATCATGTGTCCAATAGACTAATAATAAGCAAGCTCTTGCTATCTGATTTACACATCTTTGAGAAAGGGTTGCTAAATAGAATGAGATTTCATTTTACAGCAACATCTGGTAAATACACAAAACATTCATTATCCTCCATTTCTAAATTAATATGTTTTTATTTAATAAGCATACAATCATTTTGAGACTAACTGCATTGTTTAGTAATCAATAATCTTCTGATGTCTCTGTAAGAATTAGATTTGACTATGAAAGACAGAAACCCCAAACAACAGTGGCTTAAACAAGTTAGAAATTTATTTCTCTCTCATGTAAATATAGGCAGTCCTGGGCTGGATGGCTGTTCAATCCTCAGAAACCAAAGTTCTTTCATTTTTCTGCTCTACTATCCTTAAGATCACAGAATTCAACACCTAGCTTAAGATGACTGCTCCAGCTCCAGCCTTTACATCCTCAGTCCAGCCAGCAGGAAAGAAGAAAAGGGAAAAGAGCACTCTGTTAATATTTAATGGCATTTCCTGGAAGTTTCATATACCTTCCCATTCATCAGACTTGGTCATGTGGACCTGGCCAAAGGAGGATTGGAACTGTGATCTTTGTTCTGGGTGGCCATGAGCTCAGCTAAAAAGTGGGGATCCTATTTCTGAGGAGATAGGGTAAATACATATTAGAGGACTACTACCAGGGTGTGCTACTTTTTGTCTTACTGTCATTTAACTGTCACAGGTTACTAGGGTCCAAGGCTGAAAGAAATAGTTGGTAAAATGGCTCTATTGATGTCAAAATTATGCATTGAGATAATTTTGACCCGTTCTTAATGTGTTAGCTAGTGTGGGTCTATTTTTAACTTTTAGAAGCTATGTTGACTTTACTCATTAATTCTAAAATTAAAAATATTGTTAATGTTGTTGCAAATAACTTTCTCATAAAGGAACATAAAAGTTATAAAGCGACATATGACACCAATGACAGACGACAAAAGAAAAAATAGATAAATTAAACTTCAACAAAATTAATAACTTTTGTGTATCAAAGGACACTATCAACAGAGTGAGGAGGAATCCCATGGAATGGGAGAAAAATATTTCAAATCATATATCTGAGAAAGGATTAATATTCAGAATATATAAAGAGCTCATACAACTCAACAACAAACAAGCAAACAAAGCAATTAAAAGATGGGTAAAGGATGGATCTGAATAGACATTTCTCTTAAGAAAATATGCAAATGGTCAATAAACACATGAAAAAATGCTCAATATCCTTAGGGAAATGCAAATTAAAACCACTTTACATCCATTAGGATAGCTATTTTATATATACACATATATATCAGAAAATAACAAAGGTTGATGAGAATATGGGGAAATTGGAACTCTTGTGCATTGTTGGTGAGAATATAAAATAGAACGGCCACTTGGGGAAAACGTATGGCAGTCTCCAAAAAATTAAAAATAGAATTACCATATGATTTGGAAATTCCACTTCTAGGTATATATCTAAAAGAATTTTCAAGCAGGGACTTGAAAAGATATTTGTATATTCATGTTCATATTGGCATTATTTTCAATAGCCAAAAGGTGAGAGCAACCCAAGAGACCCAAGTTTATTCATCAGCAGATGATTGGATAAACTAAATGTGATATATACATACAATGGAATATTATTCAGCCTGAAAAAGGAAGGAAATTCTGACATATGTTACAACATAGACAAATCTTGAAGACATTATGTTAAGTGAAATAAGACAATCACAAAAGGACAAATACTGTATGCCATTTACATGAGGTTCTTAGAGTAGCCAAATTCATCAAGACAGAAAGCAGAATAGTGGTTGCCAGGGTTTGGGGAGAAATAGGAAATGTGTTTTTTTTAATGGAATTTTAGGTTAGAAAAACAAAAAAATTTTAGAGGTGGATGGTGGTGATGGTTGCATAACAATATGAATGTACTTAATGTGACTGAACTGTACACTTGATTAAAATGTTAAGTTTTGTGTTATATATATTTTACTACACTAAAAATGGTTAAAATTTTTTAAAATGTGGGTACTTTTACACACATGCATGTAAGTAATCAGACTTGAAACTAATTCCAGAATTTTTGCCGAGAATCTTGATCTTATTTTGAAATTTTATTAAAATATTTAAAAATGTACACTAAAGTAGAGAGAATAACATGTAAAGAACTCCGTAAAATTCTCTTCTTCCAACTTTAATATCTCAATTAATAATAAATCTTTTAGTGAATGGTTAGTTCATTACCCCAATTATTTTTTTTAATTTTAGTTTTTCATTTAGAGTTGACATTCAATATTATTTTATATTAGTTTCAGGAATACAGCATAATGGTTAGACATTTATGTAATTTACAAAGTGACCCCACTGATAAGTCTAGTACCCATTTGGCACTATACATAGTTATTACAATATTATTGACTATATTCCTTATGCTGTACTTCACATCTCTGTGACTATTTTGTAACTACCAATTTGTACTTCTTAATCTCTTTACCTTTTTCACCCAGCCCCTCCTCAAGTCCCCTCCCATCTGGCAATCACCAGTTTGTTCTCTGTATCTATGAGTCTGTTTTTGTTTTGTTTGTATATTTTGTTCCTTAGATTCTACATATAAGTGAAATTATACGGTATTTGTTTTTCTCTGTCTGACTTATTTTACTTAGCATAATCCCTCTAGGTCCATCCATGTTTTTGCAAATGGTAAGATTTCATTTTTTATGGCTGAGTAATATTAAATTGTATATATGCATCACCTCTTCTTTATCCATTCATCCATTGATGGACATCCAGGTTGCCTCCATATCTTGGCTATTGTAAATTATGCTGTAATGAACATCTGCATTCACATGTCTCTTTGAAGTAGTGTTTTGGATTTCTTCCGCTAAATGCCCAGAACCAGAATGACTGACTCCTTCTTTGTCTCTTATTATAGCCTTTGTTTTAAAGTCTGTTTTGTCTGATATAAGTATTACTATCCTAGCTTTTTTGTTTATTTTATTTTTAATAAAATCTTTTTCCATTCCTTTACTTTCAATCTGTGTGTATCTTTTGATCTAAAGTGAGCCTCTAGTAGGCAGCATATGTAAAGGTTTTGTTTTCTTATTTATTCAGCCACCCTATCTTTTGATTGGAACATTTAATCCATTTACATTTAAAGAAATTATTGATAGATATGTAGTTATTGCCATTTTATTACTCATATTTTTTATCTTTTTATTTCTTCTCCAAGAAGCCCCTTTAACAATTTTTGTAATACCGATTTGGTGGTGATGAACTTCTTTAGCTTTTTCTTGTCTGAGAAGCTCTTTAGCTGTCCTTTGATTCTAAATGATAGCTTTGCCGAGTAGAGTAATCTTGGTTGTAGGTCCTGTCTTTTTATCACTTTGATTA
>NW_006436298.1:8100840-8117508 GCF_000325575.1 Pteropus alecto | reverse complement strand
GTGTTTCTATGTATTAAGTAGGGCTGATATATTTCCCAGTCTTAGTAGAGTGACCTTATATAGTAAGTGTCCTGCAGGGTCCATTGATGCAGTCTCCCTGGTCACCTGAGCCGGATGCTCCAGTTATGTCCCTTGTGTGGGTTGTATGTGCCCTCCTGTTGTAGCTGAGCCTTGGTTGCTGTTTGCACATCAGTGGGAGGGATTGACCCTTGGGCTGATTGCTTGTAAGGACTGGCTGGTTAGGGGCTGACCCTACAGAGCAGGATTTGTTTTAGCAGGACTGTGGTGCCTGCCCAGTCTGCCCTTTGGATGCAGCCCCACATGGTGCTCTGGCTGAGTCTGAAGCCAGCCACTGGGAGGAGTGCTGCCAGAGGCCAGGTTCAGCTGCAGCCTGTGCCTTGCTTTGGCCACCTGGCAAAAGTCACCAAGCTATCTGCAGATGGCTGCCACCCATGCTGGGCTTAGAGGTGCCTCGAGAGTCTAAGTCGCAAACTGAGGCTTGTACTTCAGTCTTATTGGCTTCCTTATAGCTAACTAATTTATTAGTTTATTGGTTACCTACAAAGCTGCTGCTAGTGCTGGTTTTGGGGCTGCTCAGCAAGAGGTATGGGGCACATCGAAGCCAGATGCTGTTTATTTGGATTTTGTGAACCTTTGAGAGATTTTAGGAAAGTCTGCAGTATGAGCCAAGACAGGTTGTTTGTATGGAAAAGCCACTGGAGGCGGTTTGGGTTGGCCCACATATTGGGTGGGGCAGGGTCTCAGGGAATCACCAGCTTGAGGTGAATGGTGTTTGCTAGGTTGATGGAGACTCAGATATGGTGCCCACCTGCATATGTACACTCAACGAAGGAACTGTGGATTCTGCCAGCACTTCTCTCTGGGCGAAAGCTGCCCCTCTACTTCTCACACTGAATCCAGAGAATTTAGTTCCTCCTCATATATCCCTGGTGCCTTTTGAGCTCCTTCCCTAGTGCTGGAGCTCAGAGTGAGTGAATCCATTAGCAAGTAAGTTCATGGGTGGGCCCTTTAAGAAGGGTGCCTAGGACTCTAGCAGCCCTCTGTCTCACTCAGTCACATTCTCTGCTAGTTTTTACAGCCAGAAGTTGTGGGGATTTCTCTTCCTGGCACTGGAACCTGGGCTGAGGAGTCTGGTGTGGGCTGGGGGGACCTCCACAGCCAAGATAGCCCTCCCACATGTATGTATGGGAACAGCTTGTTCTGCATTTCTGCCCCTCCTATTGCTCTCAAGGTGGCTTCTTCTGTATATCCTTAGTTATAGGACTTCTATTTATGTAGGCTTCAGGCGACTCCCATTGATGACTGTTCAGTAGCTCAGTTGTAATTTTGATGTGGTTTTGAGAGAAAGCAAGCACAGCATTTACCTATTCCACCATCCTGACTGGCCGTTAAGTACCATCTGTCTATACTCTCCTTATTCCAATGATTTGAAAAGCCATATATAAACTTTTCATATTTGTGAATTTTTTATACAGATATGGGTGTCTCAAGCAAAGCCTTAGAAAACCTGCCATATCACAGACCCTGCAAAAGGAGTAGTAGTGTGTAGACCAGAGGTTTGGAGCTTTTCTGTAAAGAGCCAGACAGTAAACATTTTAGGCTTTGTGGGCCACATTAGGCTTGTTGAATATTCTTGTTTTTTTTTTTTTCCTTTTCTTTTAAAATATCCCTATAAAAATATAAAAATCCTTTTTAGTGTGTGAGGCTATACAAAAAAAGGGCTGCTTCTAGATTTGGCCCAAGGGCTTTAATTTGCTGATCCTGGTAGACCTTTGAGGCCCTTCTGATGTCAACTCACTGCAGAATGGCAGATGTGGGCATCTAATCATGATCAGCCAGTCTTTAGGATAGGCAGCAACCTCTGTCTGAGACTAACACAAATATGATGGTTTCAAGTCTGATTATATAAATGTATGTCTATAAAAATACCCACTCAAATTTTTTTAACCATATTTTTTAGTGGAACTCATGGCTACAATTTATTACAACAAAAACATACAAAGTAAAATCAATAAAGGAAAAAGCACATTGAGCAAAGTCCAGAGGAAACCAGGTATAAACTTCCAAAAACCCTCTCTATTGAAGTCATATGGGACACAAATTCCCCAGCCATAAGTTGTGACAACATATTGAATTGTTGTCTAACTGAAAAGCATAATAAAGACACTGTGTAACCATTTTTTATTGTGGTAATATTTTATTGGGGTACTTCATGAAAGTGGAATCCAATAGGTCTATTTGTCAGGTCTATTTCCTGGAACTCTAAGGAAGGAAGGATTCAGAAGTAAGCAACCCCAAGACAAAAAAAAAGTAGGTCCTAAGTGAGAGACATCTAGAATAATCTCAGATCTAATCCCAATATATATACAAGAAACTCCTTTTCTTGAGGAAACTTAAGTGGTGTTCCTTGTAACCAGAAAAATCTAAATTACTCTTAATTACTGCAAATGTAAATTGATAAAAATGCTTTGGCAGACAGTCTGATAATATCTAGAAAAAATGAATATGGGCATATTAATGACCTAGTAATTCTACCATTAGGTATTTTACCTAGAGAGATTTATGTACATTTGTACCAGAAGCTATGTGTATAAGAATGTTCATAGCACATAGCATATTTCCACAGTGGATTCTCTTAACCTGGTCAAATCCTAGCTCTGCCACTTACACAGGTATGTGACCTCAGACAAGTTACTTATTTCTATGTGCCCCACTTTCCTCATCTGTAGGAAGGGGTAATTATTTATTCCTCATAAGGTTGTTGTAGGGATTAAATAAGTTAATTTACATAAAATGCTGGGCACATAGCAAATGCTATAGAAGTCTTAGCTGTTGTTACAACTCATTATTATAGCAGCATTGTTCCTAATAGCAAAAGAGTTGAAAACAACCAAACAGCCATCAACAGAAGATGGATAAACTGTGGTATGTCTATACTGTAAAATACTAAATAGCATCAGAGTAAAAAGAATGAACTAGAGCTACATATATGTATACATACATACACACACACACACATATATATATATCAATAGTATAAATCTTAGAAATAATGTTGATTAAAAGGCAGGCACAGAACAGTGTATGTAGTATGACTTTGATGTTACAAAATAAGCAAAATTAAACCTATTATGTAGAGACATGTACATAGGTAGCAAAAGTACAAAGAAGAGCAAAGGAATGGGAAAGAAAACTCAGAGCAGTGGACAGGGAGATAGGGTCAGAAAACATCTCCAGTTGCATCTGTAATGTTCTTAAAGTTTAGGGTGTACTTATGTTTCTGGGTGTACTTATGTTATAAATGTCAAAAGACAAATCTAAATCTAAATGTAAAGATAAAATTTATATGGATATGACCCGAGCTTGTTGAAATTCAGGAAGTAATTAAAACAGGAAAGAAATTAGTGACATGCTCTGTAGAGACTTCATTAAGGAACTAAATTGGTTGAATGTAGTTTGCTTCTACTTTTTTTGATGAAAATTTATCCGTGCTGGTATACCGCTGGTTAAAACATTTGTCTTCATAAATTCCTAAGTCAGTGTGACTTCGGGGTCAAAATAGCTGAATTAAATCATCCTGTACATAGTTAAAAATATCTTAATAAAATTAGCATTGAAATTATATAATAAGATCTACACATTCATAGGAAAAACAGGAGTTCTGGCTTGGAGCAGGTGTCAGGAAAACCTAAGTAGTCGAATTGTTAGAAGCTAAAATAGCAAGAGAGTAACTCTTCTCTAGAAAAGAGAAACAGGGAAGATACCCACATTACTGCTATGTTATAAAAAAAGAAGAGTGAAGCAGTATTGAAGTGATCTTTTGGGTAGTAAGCTTGATTTACTTTCCCCAAGATTTAATTAAGCTGGTACATGGCGTTCAGGAGTGGACATATCTTTGGACAGCTTCACTTCCAAAAGCCACTGCATACTTAGCTAGTTTTCCAGGAAACAGAAAATACACTGCATTCTGGACATCTTCAGGGGTGAGAGTACGACGATTTCTGTAATTCATCAGGCTGCAGGCTTGCGTAGAAATGCGCTCAAAGATGTTGTTGATCAGGGTATTCATGACGTCCAAGGTACGAGACGATATGCCGCTCTGGGGAACCACTTCCTTTAGGACCCTGTTTATGTAGAGTGAATAATTTCTGTGGCCCAAACCGGTGCGGGAGTGTGATTTCTTTCTGGAGCTTGAGTTTTGATGTCCTCTGGAGCACTTGTTCTTTCCGGTGATGGATCTGGCCATTGTAGATGTTGTTCTCCTTAATGGTTAGGAGTGGAGAGGAGAAGGGCCTACGAGTGGAGGGAGCTCTCACATTTATATTGACATGTCACAATCAGACTTCTGGGGCTTCTCTTTGATTGGAGGTTACTGTTCCTATGTCACAATCGTCTAGCAATGGCACTGATTTGTTGTTAAGGGAAAATCTTGTTCTTGGCCCAGTTAAAACTTTCCTAAGGAGATTAGAGTATTACAGAAGGGTTGAGTTGACTTCATGGCAGAAAGGAGTACTCATATTTTCTACTTTATTTCTTAGTAATTTGCAAGCGTAATATACAGTATTTTCAGAATTGGACAAACCTTGTCAAACTAGGAGGTTGGTAGCAGGAAACTGAAGGAAAAAGTGCCATAAACCTTTTATGGAGAAAATTTTGGTTTATAAAAGTATTCATAAATTCATTTTATAGGCAAATGAACAATTAAGTAAGCCATTAAAAATCTCAAAATGACTATTTTATAATAAAAATAAATATAAATAGCTAATCTGCTTTTTAAATTGTGGCTATTATTTTAATAATGAATTCTAAATTTTTTATGAATCCCAGATTCTTAGGAGCAACTATATCCAGTTAAAGAATAAAACAAAAACACTATTCTCTTGTTTAAATTATGATATGTGAACTGTGTTCATTACTTTTTATAATGATGTATCATTCTTGAGAATTTCATAAATTTCCTTACATGTTCTATTTTTTACTTGATACTGTAGTTTTTCTGTCATTATTAACTAGAAGTGTGTAGGGTCATTCTTGCTCATGTGTCATGTTGATGTTCACTCTAAAAAAAAAACACCTCCATTTGACTTCTTAATCATAATTATCCTTGGGTAAAATTAAAAAGAAATAGAAGCAGCTATAAAAATCACAATTTTAATAATTCACAGTTGCCACAATTGTTAGTGCTGCTACAAAAGTCTTCACTGTGAGCTGCTTCACAGATAAGGTAGACTGGGCTATGCATAATTTCTCGAGTCCCATATGCAATTCCTTCCCTTTATCTCCCACTAAGAAAAGTAAATCTAAAATAAGATAGCAAGAATAAGGCTGTTGTAGTGAAAACTTTGAACAAGCTTTAATTTCTAAAGACAAAGGGCATTATTTGCACTTTATTGCTAGTAACACACCTCAGACTGTGGGTCATCTCACTGAGATTGGGGGCTGCTGCTTCCATGTGTTCTCCGGCAAAGTGGATCTTTAGTTAGCTCGCGCTACTTTTGCTTTCAGATTTCTTTACGTGTAACTACTTAGCTTAATTATAGCATAGCTTTATTTACTATCATTTAGAAGGGGCTCTCTGGTGGAGAATGTTCATTCTCTATTCCTCATGTGTCCATGTTGGAGAGTTTTCATTAGTATAACATTCTTGGCCTTTCTCCCCCTCACTTCTCCCTGGGACAGTCCTCCCTGAGATCAGAGAGGTGGGGAGACTGACAGGCATGCCTGTCTCAGCCCCTTCTGGACTCATTGGGATCTGAGTGTGGGCAGCTCTGCTCCTGCGGCTGGATCACTTTTGCTGACAGTAACTGAGTAGGTCATTCTGTTTAATAGCGAGGTGCTATATTAGGAACCCTGTTGTTGCCCCACACCTAAGGGCTATTTTCTAAACAGTTTGCAATAATAAAGCTGACATTTTGGTACCCATCTTTCTGATCCTTATGACTCTCTCAGTTGGTTCTGAGCTTAGATGTGGAGAAGGAAAGGTGTAATATTTTATGTTAGCTAAAAAAAAAAAAAAAGACTTTAAAGCCAAAACTATAAGACTTATACTAAAATACTGATTGGGGAGAAAATTCAGAAAATGAGGAATGTTGATTCAGTAAAATTTCTGACTACTCTGAATTCCCTTTTAAAATTTAATGAGTCATTCTAAAATATGTATGAGTTCACCACGGATATGCTGGTTTTTCTTTTCCTTCTCCTTTCCTCCTTCTCTAGACAGTCTGGAACAAGGGACAGACAGACACCTTTTAGCATAATGACCTTTATGAGATGCCTGTTAGATTATCAATCTGGGCAATGCAGCAAGTCTGATTATTTTGCATCTGCCATACCCTGAGAATGGACTCTGAAGCCCTCTATCCTCTCCCCCCTTCTCCTCTGCCCTTACCCTGCAGATCCTAGCCTTAGAATGAAGCCTGGCATCCTTTAGCAGGAGACACAAGGACTGATGACCAGTAGACTAGAGGTCCAGGGTCTCCAAGCTGCTCATGTGTAGTTGGAGAACTAAGAACCATTTTATGCATTTTTTCAGGCTTTTGTTTTTGTACTTGATCACGCTATGTCTATTTGATCACACTATGTCTTTTGTAATTGAGTATGTATAATACTGGGGTTATAACTGCTTATTCTTTCATTTATGATTGAGGGTCTTATTATGACTCAAGGTCATCATCAAGACTCTTAGTGATTTTTCCATAATGATTGCTGCAGAGATGACATTAACTCAGAGCTGCAAACATGTATTAATAGATATGAGTGTACTCTGGGAATATTTTCACAGTCACTCTATTAGTTTCCTATTGCTGCTGTAATAAATCTCCACAAATTAGTGGCTTAAAACAACACAAATTTATTTCCTTACAATTCTGGTGGTCAAAGTCAGAATGGGTTTCACTGGGCTAAAATCAAGGTATCAGCAGAGCTGTATTCTTTCTGGAGACTCTAGGAGAGAATCTGTTTTCTAATGTTTTCTAGCTTCTAAAGATTGCTTGTATTCCTTGGCTTTTCCTCCATCTTCAAAGCCAGTAATTCATGGTCAAGTCTTTCTCTTTCTCATGCTGCATCATATCATGTTGTGACACTGAGTCTCTTGCCTCCCACTTTGACTTATAAGGGCTTCCGTGATTATATTGAGCCCACCTGGTTAATCCAGAAAAATCCCTACATCTCAAGGTCTTTTAATCACAACTGCAAATTCTGTTTTGCCACATAAGATAAGGTATTCACAGGTTTGGGGGTTTGGGATATGGACACCTTTGAGGGGCATTACTCTGATTGCCACTGCCGCCATGAACAGAATGAGATTATCAGAGTAAATCTGGGTCACCAATGGTGTAGAAGTTGGAGATGAAACATACTATTCCTAATAGATGACCGGAAATATGTTTTAAAAATACTTTCTACAAATGGGCTAACTTTCTTATAATTTGCTTATTTTTTTTTCTAAAAATAGAGGGTTGTCTTGAATTTTTACCTTCTATGCCATGTCTCTACATTTTAGTTCCAAAATATGCTAAATAAAATCAAATTTATCCTTGGAAGGCCAGAGGATGATGGTAGAGGAGAGATATTTTTCTTTCTACCTTCTCTCATTCTCACTTCTCTTATTTCTTCTCTTCTGCTTGGTCTCTCATAAGTACGTGTTGAATGCCAACCATGTGCCAGGCACTGCATAAGTTACATTGTGGGGACACAAGAGGTGAAGAAGATACAGTTCCTACTGTTAAGGGACTCACAGTTTATTGAGGTAGACAGACATGGAAGTAATGGATTCCTATGAACAGAGACATAAAGGCTATAACAGGGCATCCACAGGGCATAACAAGAATACAGGGAGGTACCTAGATCATTCATCTTGCCATTGCAGGTTTCTAAGAGGAGGTGATGTTTTAGTTGAATATTGATGGATATAGAGGTTATTTAGGTAGATAAGGGTGGTGTTGGGGATAGAGCAGACATGGGTGTGTCAATAAAGTACTTCCTGGGAAACACTTTTTTTTTACATGAGAATGGAAGACGTATGGTCTGGAAGAGCCTGAACTTGATTGCTCTTTTTTTGTCTGATAGTATTGAGATGTGGGGGACAGTCATCTCCAGAAAGAAGTAAAGGGACTGTATTTGCCAGGGGAGAATCCAGGTTTCCATTAAGGCCACGGTTCTCAAGCTTGGATGCATGTTGAAGTTACCTAGGAAGATTTAAAAAACAAACAAGCCAACCATACAAGGACTAGACCCTGGGTTAACTGAATCAGGTTCTGCAGGGGCAAGGCTGTTTTTTCTTTTAAGTTCTTTTAATGTACAGTTAGGATTGAGAGCCGCTGGTTGAGCTGAGAGCAGATTTGAAGGTGGGAGTTTTTTGTAAACACTGGAATGGGAGTTGTAAGGAAAGGAGGTAAGAGGGAGGGGAGAAGTAAGAAGAGGAGTGAGGAGGAAGAGGATAGAGTGACATGAGTTGAGTAGATGAGAGGACAGATGGAAGACAGGAACAGCGGCTCCGTGTTCTCCGGTCGCAGTACTCTAGGTACAGAGACATCAAGAGATGCAGACTTTGATGTAAACTTGTTTCTGTGCAAGTTTAAATTGAGACTAACTTTGCCAAAGATCTCTTTCAGTGGTTAGCAAGGAATAGATCTGGGAGAACTGAGGAGGGGCAGAAAGGAGGGTGGAACCAGGATGGGGCCCACTTTACTGTGGAGTCTTGTCTATCTTATATTTCCATGTTTGAGGGGATATAAAACAAATAAGCAAACAAACATACAAACAAACAAACAAACAAACTTTCCATGTTCTCTTTTCCTGATTTGCCAACAATTCTCCGTCCTGAGTCATTTTTCTTTGGTTTTATTATACTTCTGTTTGTTGGATTCCTGAGGCTGACATTCCTAACCTCACCAGTGCAGAGCCCTCTCCCTCTCATAGCAGAGTTACCTGTATCTTGCTTTGGCTAATCTTAAAGCTGGGTCATTGTTCTCAGGTGACCCTAGAGAGAGTAATTAGATTAGATTTGTGCAGAGTAAGAACATAATAAAGGATTAGCCTTGAAAGTAGACGGTTGTCAGTTCTTGATGAAGTTCCTGATGGGTCTGATACTCCTCAGCCAAAAACAGGAAATGTACTGGGACAGGAGATAGAAGAAAAATAATATTTTGTTTTGAGTTCGAGTTCACACTTAATAGTAAAACATCAATTAACTAAAAAGTAATTGACACAAATCAATAGATTATCATTGTAGAATGGATTTTCCTTTAACTATAGTGAGAATGCTCTTGTTAGGCACATGGAATAGAATAAAAGCTGCCCAAGGTCACCTGGTTGGGAGATTGTAGAACCAGGAGATAAATGGAGGCCTATTGGGTATCCAAGCTGGAGTTCGTAACCACTAGACACACTGCCTCTCATTAGTTGGCCAAGAAAGGAGGATGTTCCAAGCAGGAGGGAGGGAATGGGTAACAACGTAGAGGCATGAAATCACAAACTATATTCCAGAATGAATGAAAACTATTTTGCTAGAATAGAGGGCTTATGTCTAAGAGTGCTGAGAGATATGGAAAGGTATGGTGAGCTTAGTTTATAAAATGCCTTGAATTGTAGTCTAAAGTGTTAAAAATTATTCTGTAAGTATTTGAGAGTCATCGAGAATTTGAAGCATGCAAGTGATTGGCTCAAAGCAGTGTTTTGAGAGAACTGATTTGGTGTCAGCACCAAATTCGGAGAGATTAGAAGAAATGAGGTCAGAGAGCCCAGAAATGTCATTACTCAGTGGCCCAAGAGTAGGACAATAGAGGCGTGAACTGAGGGCATTGGGAAAGGGAAGGAGGAATCATTTTTGAGAGAACTGGTAAGACTTGGTGATTGATTTACTTACTACTCAGGGCAAAAGAGAAGGAAGACTCTACTGTAATTCTACTCTCACTGAGCACTGACTCTATGTCTAGGCTGTTCTGTTACTTCCCAGGCATAAACTCAGTTCACGCAGCAACCCTATTATACAGGTATTATCATTATCAGCATCTCTTTTGCACTGGTGAGGAAACTAAGACACAGAGTAGTTATGTAACCTGCTCAGATCACACAGCTGGTTAGTAGCAGAGCTGGGATTCAAATGCAGGCATCTGGCTCCATGCACTTTACTCTTAGACATCCTGCTTCTCTTATAATCTCTTATGGGTACTATACATGCCTCATGTATTTGACCATTTTGTTTCATCTTCACAAGAGTCCAGTGAAGTAGGTAGGACTCTAGTACTTCAGCCTCACAGCTATAAATTTGGCTGTTGCCAACAATTAAGCGGAAGAACCAAGATTTGAACCCAGATCTTCTAACTCCATCTCCAGTGCACTGGCCAAAGCCTCATGCTCTAGATCACCAGGGAAAAAAAATACAAAAGAAAAGTTAATTAACCAAGATAGTACAGTTGGAGCAATGGAGAAGATGTGATTTCAGAATTGAGGATAAAAAATCTGATTTTAAGCACCCTCAGGAAGTTGTTTTTCTCACCTTATATTCAATAGAATCCCTAAGGCTGTGGTATATATAAAGGAGAAATCATTGATTTTCTCAGTAAGGGAGAAGATTCTGACAGCCATCATATAGCTTGACATTCTAGACAGGTTAGAGAGGAAAACACACCTTTACCTAGAGGGAAAAAAATGACTGAACTTAAATTGGGAAAAAGGGATTTAAAGAAGGGAGACTGTACACAGAGAATCTTAATAAGGTTTTAAAACCACATCTTCATTCACTCTGTGATGCCCTTTTAAGCTGTTTCACACATAAAGAAACCAGAAAGACAAATAGCTTAAACATCACAAAATTAGAGGCTGATATGCATAATGAGGAAATTATGTTTTTGCAAAATAGCTAAACTAGAAACCAGGAGCTGCAAAGTACCTTTCTTTAAGTACATGAATTGTTTCCCATTCTAAGTGATATAATAAAGTCTTGCCTTGGTTATACTCAATGAAAAAAATATACTCGGTTATCTTGAATTTAATAAAATCCAAACACCTAAATCCAGTGTCTCTTTAGGACCCAATAAAAGAATATAAGTCTTTCAGCAGCTCAGATTATAGACATTCAAACCAAGTCCCGTTTCCAATGTTCTTGTTAATGAGTTTTATTTTAGGACTGGCCTCTGATGTAGTATGGTCTTCTCTAATCTCTTTGGACAAGGCTCTGTCACTACAGACCTCTTAGAAGAATGATGGAATTAGTGAAGTTAGCTTGTTCTCCAGTATGCTGGAAGCTGCCATCTGAGGATGTGATCTCTTTATCTGTTGTGTCCTGAAAATCAGAATAAATGACTAACATCTGCAGAGTACTTCCTACTTTCTAAAGTATTAGGAGTTTATGAATTAAAAGAATAATACTTTATCCTTTAGTAGGCCTGGTCAATTTCCCTGATGAGATCCCATTTCCTCTTATTCATATAAGAGTGGGTTTTCCTATAAGATTTAGAGGACATCTGCTTACATGAGTCTGTTTAGGATACACAGAATATTGTTACCAAGTGTCTCTGGCCAATGGAACACCTTAGCAGTGCCTACTGTTTCCCAGTTGCACAGAAAAGGGAAGTTATGATATAACAGGACTCTGAAATATTGTTCCCTGATTGGTGCTTCCAGCAGAACTGGATCAGGAAATGTCTTGCCTTAGTTGTGTTTTATTTTCACTGTTGAGAATCTAATCACCTTGAGGAAGTCGAGTCCACGAATCAGAAAGAAGTTTTAAACACTGTCTCCTTCCATTTTCTTAACAACCCTTTGATGTAAGCAGAGTAGCTCACTTGCTTAAAAGATGAAATTTAACTCAGAGAAATTATGCCCCTTGCTTTAAAGGTGCGTACCCAGTACTGTGGTAAAACTGAATCTAGAACTAGGTTTTTTTTCCTACTGATTCTGCTGCTAGAATCAAGCATGTGCCCACCCTTGTAGTCTTAATGGACTTGGTGGTGTTTGTTAAGGAGTCTCTGAAGTTCTGCAGGTCCTTGATCCTTGTAAGAATCTGTGATGTGCACCCCAGTATAGACTGTCTTACAGAAGTCGCTTGGTTGTTTTTCTTGTCTCACATTTCTTCTAATAATGACCTTGAACCTAAGAATACAACTCAAAGAGACTTGGCTAGTGGGGGATCCTAAGAGCCAGTGTGTGCCGTGCAATGTAACACACTTTTCCAGGTGCTGGTGGGGGTTTGAGTCAAGAGAAATGTGATTATTCTTTCTCTCTTGTCTGGTTCAAACCCCTAATATTATGGACTACTTCTACCCAAGATTCGTAACCATAAATGAGCAGGATTTAAAAACTCAGCTGCTTTCCGTACAAGTACAAGAATATTTTTTAGGAATTTAGGATTAGGGAAAGGATTACAATCAAGATGAAAAGTGCTAATCATAAAGAAAAAGTTTGACTCTTTTGTCTGAATTAGACTTAAGACAACTCTATGATAAAAGATAACATATACAAAATTAAATGATGAACCATAGACTGGGAGATAATATTTGTTAAGTATGTGCCTAAACTAGAATAAGTACTCAAAATGTGTAAAGAATTTCTGTAAATCAATTTTTTAAAATGATAACCTGCTGGGAAAATGGGAAAATTATGTGATTAAGCAATTCAGAGAAGAAAAAACTCCCAAAAGTTACTAGAAATATAAAAAAAGATCTTCAACCTCAGCCATAGGTAAATGCAAATTAAAACAAATTATTTCACATCCACCAGATTCAGAAAATTAGTTACCCTGATAACACTAAATGTTGACAAGGATGTAAGGAAATATTTATTATTATTATTACAATTTTAATATTGCAAGTGGGTGTGTAAATTGCTAAGATTACCTTGGACAGCAACATTGGCAATAGTTTGAAAATATGAAGATATGTATCGCCTATAATATAGCATCCACTTTGTATATCTACTCTAGAGAAACTCACGCACGTGTGTGTAAGGAGACAAATGCATGGTTGTTCAGTGGAGCAATGTTCATATAGTAAACAAAGGGGAAACAATCTGTTCCTCACTAGGGGAATGGCTGAATAAATTATGTTTTTCTTATATGGTGGAATAATCTGAAGCAAGTATAACAACTGGTCTCTAAGTGTATAAAACTTAAATATTGTCGAGTAAAAAGCAAGTTGCAAAATTGTATGTATGGTATAATATCATTTATATAAAAATGGAAGCATAAAACAATAACATGTATTGTTTACAGATTTAGACATATGTAATACAAATATAAGAAAACACATGGGAATGATTCCAACTACCTAGTAGTAGTAGTTTCCTCTGGAGAGGGAGGAAAGGAGGGAGAAAGGGACAAAGAAGGATTGGAGTGGGTCTCGAGCTGCATCTGTAATGTTTTATTTAATTATTTTTAATGCAAATATGGCAAAATGTTATGGGAGTCTATTATATCATTCACTGTCTTCAGTTTTCTTTTTATTTAAAATATTTGATAATTAAAAAAGCTCAGTTACTGTAAAAACCAAAGATGTGAACAGCGCCATCCATTATACATTGTACTTATAAAAAAGGGGACTCAAGGCTTTGCCAGGGGATTAAAAGACTTCAGTAATACCTCCTGGTTACATAGGACACCACTAGAAGGGACAAGTATTCACTAATAAATGGTAAGTTCATTCTAAAGCTTGAACCATAGGGGTTTTTAGGCTGATGGAAATATCCAGCAGTACATATTGAAGGAATCTGAAAGGTCAGTCAGTCCAGTGTTTCCCAGATATGACTGATAAGACTTATCTGGGAAACTTGTGAAAAAATAGATTCTTAGGCTCCTTGAAGTTTGGATTCAGTGAATTTCTGGGGGAACCAGTGTTCTGAAGAATACTTTTAGGGAAATACTGACTTATACGCCTCACTGTCAACAGAGACATTCATTAATTCCTTCCCAGAATGCTCTTTTTTATCCCTTATAAATCTCCAACATAAACTCATATTTGTCTTAATGACATGATTGTCAATTCTTTAGAAACCACTAGTATGTCAGAGCCAAAGTAATTCTACATGGAGAAATAAGATAAAATTCTAGATAGAAGAGATACTATAAGGATCTCAATTTTCTCAGCAGATAGAAAATAAATATGGACTCATAAGGCCCATGAATTAATAAAAAATAATTTCCTGGAGACTAGGAATAAGTGCTTTTTGCAGGAGTTGACCACCAGCTTCCTGTAGCAGCTCTTGTTCTTGTGAGTGGTTTCGGAGTCTTCAGACACAATGACCATCAGTGATGAGGTTGTACCAGATTTTTTTTTATTGAGGAAAAATCACCAAAGTTAATGAGTAATTCATGTAAACGACATAGGAACAAATTATTGAGTACCTACTATGTGCTAAATACCATGCTAAACTTTTTTGTTTCATTTTAGCCTCTCTGTGAGGAAAGTATTATCCTCAAATTAGTGATTTCATGGCTATCCTTACAATTATATTCACTCATCTGTAGTCTTATACTTCCTCGAATGATAAAACAATGGAGTGGGGCTCCAGATTTTCTAATAGAAGTTGCCCACACGTTCAGACCCTCATGTTGGTGTATGCTGGCCATGTGAATGGCATCTATGTGTGTCACGGTGGGAAAAAAAATGAGAATGACTAGGCTATTGCTTGAAATGTAACCCTGGGTAGAATTTCCAACTTAATATTGGGCTGCACATTCCTACATATTTTTATTTTTAAAATTATGTGTTTAGTTTAAGGTATATTTAGAAAAAATATGACCAGCATATAGTCATAATTTCTCAGATGTTATTGCTTAGGACCAATGTAAGCAAAAAACCAGGGTGATTCACTTAAAGATAATATAAAGACAAATATTAAATAATGAATATGAACAGGTAATATGAGGATATGACGAAATCTTGAAGATGATATATGAGCAAGTGGCATTAGGGAAACAGGGTTCCTGCCTTGGGCCTGAAGTCAGGAGCTCAGGCTAGAGGTAAGTGCTGATCTGAGTCAATTTTTGTTGGATCATCACTCAGTCACCTTCTAGGACCCTAGGAATTTTCTTGCAACTTTAGTTACTCCAGATTAGAGTGTTCATGAATGGAACAAAGTTGAATCTGACTCTGATAACCAGGACCCTGATATGTTAGTTTCTCCCCTTAAATATTGGCAGTTGTAAATACTCAGGTAAAATCAATGGACTCTGACTTGTTGCCTTTTTATGAGTGAAAGTCAAGGGCTCTTGTCAACCAACTTTCTGTGGAAGAAGCAGGAAACCATTTACTTCTCTTTGATGTTGCTAAGGTTTCCATGACCCTTATTTTATTGCAGTGGTTTTTCTTTTACTTCTCAGACTTGAAAGTCGTTCAGAGACTGTTAATCAAGTATTATCTGTGTGCCAGAAACAGTGCTGACCAGGGATACAGAGAGAAATGACTGATTCTTGCCCTTGAAGATCTATGGAAACCATTTTTAAGGAGAATTCAAGATACGGGTTAGGAAGATAGACTAGATTTAAGAAACTGATTCAAGACAAGCAAACTCAGAAAATAACAAAGACCTCTAAGAAATCTCCATATATTATACTATGATTAAAAAAAAGATATTGGATTGGAGAAAACTTAGCACAGAATCATAGTTGTATATGGATGGATGTATCCTTAAAAGCTCAGGTATCCAGGTTTGCCTTTTATTATTTCTTAAACCTTCACAGATGAAGTTTCCACATTTTTTTTTTTTCACAATACTTATACCCATTATATTTTCTAGTGTCTATCCTAAATCCCTCTTATTGAAAGTTAAGCCTTCCTTTTTTGGAGAACAGCTGTCTGCTAGTTCTTCCAATATCATGAGTGATTGGAAAGAACTTCTGAGTCTGTCCTCCCCACCCCCAAATCCACATTCCATTCCAAATTCTGCTATTCTCAGCACCTCTGGTCATGAATTCTATCTTCCTATTCACACTCTGAAGTGAAAGTAGCCATGAGAATCGCGTTAACTTCTCTGGTTTGTAACCAGAGGCAGGGTTCAAGTGCAGCCGCTCTGCAGCCTGTTTGGGGTAAGGCGTCCTGGTGGAAGGTGAACTTGGAGCCAACCAGGCTGAGTATTTTATTACACACCCGCCAAATAACTACTCATCACCTTCAGTGTTTCTTTCTAACTATGTAAGCATAAATTTCTTTTGGTTTATTGTCCCTTTCATGTTTCAAATTTCTAAGGCCTTACATTATCCCTTTTTGTATTTTTTCTTCAAATTATAAATTTTAATATTATTTAAAGTCCAAGTTTTTTTTGTTTTTGTTTGTTTGTTTTACCTTTTAGTTGGATTTAATTTCCTTCTCAGGGAATCAGTACTGTTCCTTTTACACATATGCACCAAGACAAGGCAAGGGAGCCCATTGGTTTAAATTAGTCTATCTGAATCTTCAAGGCTGGAGTCACAGCAGTCAGTATGTGAGAGTTCAAAGGAGAAAATGATCTGTCTACTGCTCTGAGTGCTTTTCTGGGCTGTAATTTCCAGGACCTGGATCTTTAGGGGTCCATTAATGTTCTTGCTAGCAGGGAAGGAGCAGATGGAAAATAAATACGCTAAAGGGCTCAGGCTATTACTGATGCTAGAGGCAAGTAGTCAGGCAACAGGAAGTAAACACAGCAAAACAGAAGGAAAAAGATATTTACCTTTGG
>NW_006436298.1:8098030-8100805 GCF_000325575.1 Pteropus alecto | reverse complement strand
CCCAGGGCTTTGCATTGGGCACACTGAACAGGTGGCTTATAGAAACTTCTAGTCATATAGCTATTGACTCTGAGCAGCTACATCTTACAGACCCGGAAATAGCCTGAAAATGAGTTTTCTCAGTTTTCAGAACTGCATAAAGCAGAGCTGGTGAGAGAGACAGCAGCTGGACATCCACAGATTTGAATAGTTCTTTACAAAATGCTTTCCATGCCCATTGTTAGTGAGGAACATTGTAACAGTGTTGTAACCCTGTGAGAGACCAAGGGCAAATATGATTAATACTCTGTTGCACAGATGAAGAAACTGAGGCTCAAGGAGCTTCAGTAAATTGTCCAAAGCCATGCACATACTTAGTTTAAATGTTATCTCATGCTTCCCAGGGCACAAGAGCTTGAGGGTAGAATTGGATACTAATAACAGTTTCTAAGCAGTATCAATGTAATCTTTACTACCAATTTTTTGGGAATCTCAGGTCTCCTAAACTTCAACAACAACAACAACAACAACAACAACAACAACAACAGGAAGCTATCATTGTTTAAGCACTTACCACATGCTATTTAAACCTCACATCAATCCTAATACCTAACAGTGACATAATTATCCCTACTTAACTGATGAAAAAAATGAGGTCCAGGGAGGTTTAGTAACTTGCCTAAGATAACACAGCTAGTAAATAGCTGATGTAAGATTATAACCAAAATATATATAATTCCAAAGTTACATATTCGTGTCAGGAAAAACTCAGGAACTAATTTAAGGAGTCCTCAGGGATATCTCCTTGTGTGCAATAAGCACAACCCTACTTACTACAGTAGCATTTCCTCCTCTCCCAGATAGTGGCCCCATGGGGCTGCTCTGACTCTTGTGTTTAGCTGATGTGGGTCTCTGTCCATGGTGGCTCTGGCTGTTTCATTCCTGTCCCCATTTCTCTTCCTTGTTACAATGTGCTCCAGCAGTCACTCCAGTGAAGGGAAGCCCAGTGTGGACTATTCCCCCAAGCAGCGTGGCCAGTGCTCTAGTTTCTTACAGAGATTTCAGCAATAAAGCTTTTTATTTCTCTTCTTAAGAACTTGGGCATGAACTCAGAGAGACAGAACCAAAGGGCTTTGACTAGTATGCCTTTTGCTCTGCTCAAAATTGTTCTTCTCTTTGAACAGCTACTTCTCACCTTTACACAAATCATGTTGTCCCTCATTTCTCATCCGTTAACACACTCCTTTGCTTTTCATGCAAACAAGGGCCCAGTGGGTCAGACACATATGGCCAAGTGGGTCGGACCTCTAAGAATTAATACACCCTTTAGACCTTTAAACTCAAAACTCCATTATTCTCATTATTATACTTATGGCTTGTTATTTATGTATTAGATCCTCTCCCATTAAATTGTGCTTATGATTTTTTTAGGCATTTCTTCTTTGCATTCATACATACAGCAGAGTGTTTGATATGTAGTTTATTATATGAATGAATGAATGAATGAATGAATAAATATAGGTGAATAAAACTAAGTGGTTTCTAGTTACTTCTGATTTAAGATTAGATTCCTATCAGAATTCTTAAATCAGCCCACCTCATTCGTGCCTGAGGTACTAGTGCTTGTTCCCTTTACCCAGAACATTCTTCTTCCCTCACTTCTTCCCTCACTTCATTCAAATCCAATGTAACCTCAGAGAGGGCTTCCCCAACAACCCTATCTAAACTATCACCCCCTGAAGGTCTCTAACACCGTACTCTGATTTAGTTTTTCTCAATATAACTATTTTATGTTGGTTTATTGTTTTGCTCACTAAGTTCCATGAAAGTTGAGACCCTTGTTTTATTTTCTGCTATATTTCCATAGCCTTGAATAGTCACTGGCAGATAGTAGGAGCTCAATAAATATTTTCTGTGTGGGTGAATTAAACTAAGGCTTCCCAAAAAGGGTGTGTGCCCACATGAAGAGGCTTCCTTAGTCTTTGTCAGGCACTATTTTAGTGAAGACTTTCGAAGTTCCACATTCTAGTAACATCTAAAATGTTGACTCCTCAAATAAGTTAATTATTTATTGATCTCTTTTTGTTGCTCCTTGAAAATGTGCATCTAGATCTATAAAACTCTTGGGTCAGAAACCATTATTTCCAGGTGTTTACAGCTGGACAGTTTCATAATAAATGACAACTTGTATTAAACCTGGATTATCTGCCATCACTGAGGAAAAAGTAGACTTTCATGTAATGTAAATTTATTTTTAAATACCTTTATACTAAATTTTTAAATACTTTATACTAAAAAGACTATTTTACTATTATTAAAATGTTTGACAATTTTGGAGACCTTTGGTTCTTGCTATGATGAGTAATAATGATTAGATTTCCCCTCTTGCCCGAAGTAAGTGAAAAGCAGGATAAAATATATGAAATAATTGTTCTCAAGATATCAGACATCAGATAAAGAAAAACAGTGATTACTGAGAGATGATAAACAAATAACATTAAGTCCAAACATTGCTCCAAATTACTGTCTTGAGATAGTTTGTAGGCTGTGGTGCAAGGAAGGGAACTCAGGACAGAGCTCAGCAGTCTCCTTAAGTTAGTCTGAAGCCAGAATTCCCGGTAGGCCAAATGGTCAAGAGTTCACACGACAGAGTGCCAGAGATGAGAGAGATGCACACAGAATTCCAGAGATCTGTGCAGGGTCCCCTTCAGGATTCAACGGACTGTTCTGATCAGCTCATGTATGTGTAAGAAGTAACTGTGATGGAGGGAAGAACCACTCAAAACAACCAGAAGG
>NW_006436298.1:8008152-8097985 GCF_000325575.1 Pteropus alecto | reverse complement strand
GAATGTAAAATGTCATAATTCATGGAGCATCAGGTGGAAGTACTAAGAAGCATTTTCTCAGCAGCAGAATAAAATTAATTTTACTTTAAATGCTGCTTTGGTCCTGTCTAACAAAGCTTAAAAGCAAGACCTAAAGTTTCCAAATAACTTGACCACGTCCCAGAACAAAGCTCAACAACTTGGTAAATATCTGGCGTTTGGTAAAAAGTTACAAGCAAAGAAACTGGGAAATACAACCCATAATAAAGTATAAAAAATTAATCAATAGACATCGATCCAAAAAATGACACAAATCATAGAATTAATAGACAAAGACATTAAAACAGCAATAACTATATGCTATATATTCAAGAAGCTAAAGGAAGGATTGAACATGTTAAGAAAAGGCATGAAAGATTTAAAAAACACAAATTGAAATTCTAGAGATGGAAACAATAAGATGAAAAACATGCTAGATTTAATCTTCATTAAAGGCAGATTAGATATTTTACAGAAGACAAGTTTAGTGGTTATGGGGGCAGAGAGATACAGGAGGGAGGTAGTCCAAAGGGATATGACTAATCTTTCAGAGGCAATGAGTGTGCTCATTATCTTAATCATGGTGATGGTTTCACAAATGAATACTTATAGCAACCCCCTCCCCCCAAAAGTTATACTTCAAATAGGTATATCTTATTGTATGTAAATTACAACTTAATAAGGTTGCTAAAAATATGTAGCAATTTTTTCATGAAAATTTTTCAAAAAGGGATTTCCTTTATCTTGTGTTTCTTTAAAAAGCTAAATGAACACCATTAATACCTTCTGAGTGACTCTGGGGTCATCATTATGAATATGAATTATTGTTAAATAGCCTCAAAAATGAACTCAGCGTTGGAGACTATACCTGGGATTTGGTCTGTTTTTCGAGTTCTTTTGGCTCCTCTCTCTGCTGACAGCTTTCATGACCTTTCATGGACAACACCATGTCCTCATCTAATCTAAAACTTTGTTTAATGCACCATTGACCTCAAGTATGTTGCCAAACTCTTTTACTACAGGACAAAGCTCACAGGCCGTCTCAGCAGATGCTCTCATTCTCTTTACCTCCCAGTACTAAGAAGCTCTCCCTCTCTCTACTTTTTTGGGCTTGTTCCCTTTCTCCAGAATTCTTCATTTTCAGTATCATTCTTCTCTCCTTCATTTTCAAGATTGATCCTAGCTGGTGGGACATCTACTGTCCTTCAAAGGTTTGGCCAGTAAGCTTTCTCTGTTTAGTAAATGAATGAATGAAAAAATAATTCAATAATTCTATAACCTGAAATATGTTATCTTCCTTTTTGTCCATATATTTGAGTTACTGATCATTCATTGCTGGTTTTTTTTAAAGTGTGATCCCACTATTGCTCATGGTGATAGGAACATTAAAGACCAGGGCTCTAAGATGTTAGTCACATTAGATTTTAAGCATCTAAGTCACAGAGATGAAAGGAGCAGCCTCATGATTGCTGTGGAAAATGGTATAAACTTTATTTTGTTGTCATCTTTAGGCACATGAAAATTGAAATAATTTTGCTTGCCAAGCAAAGAGCTAGATGTTTTCAGATTACCTTTTCTTCTCATGTTCCTGCAAGTTTTAAGTTATTTCTAGTACTTCTTTTATCATTTATTTTGAATGCAGTAAGGCTTTCTCTTCAAGTTCATTGAACTTCTCTGGGAACAAGCATGTTAATGGCATATTTAATGTTGGCATGAGCAATTGCTTTGGGTTTGTGATATTTGCTGGAACATTGCGTCCTGAATAAAATATAAAAACACACTAAAATGTAACCTTAGAAACTGAATATTTAAATAGTCGTGAATGAGAAGACATAATCCAATTATTTTTTTACCCTGGAGTACACAGAATGTAGAAATTTAAATCTATTAGAAAAGTATTTGATTTAAAGAAGTGTTATGTTTCAGGAAAATTCCTTTTAAGGACAAATAGGGAATATAAATAAAGGTACCTGAAAATTTCTTGCTAAAAATAGCTACAAAGGGTGTAATATATATGATAGTAAAAGTCATTTATTGCCATTTATCATTGAAGAGTTGGTCTGTAGAAAGGAATGCTTTAATATAGATGAATTTAATATTGTTGCTGTTCTAATAAAAATACACAGAAATAATAACCTCTCTGAGGTTGATGGCTTATTTAATCTTGTCTTGCATTGTTGAAAATTACTTTTCTGCTATCGTATTAATTAATGTAACTTAAGAATCTGTGTTCAGAAATATTAACTTTGAGAGAATAAAACAAGACTTTTGTTTTGTTTTGTTTTGTTTTTTACCTCTACTGTGATAAATTGCAGCATTGGCCCGAATTTTTCAGGCCTCCCTGTGTCCATATCCTTTGCTATGTGAATTTGTAGTTCTCGACTGAAGAGAATAGAGCAATTCTGAGCCTATGTCTTATGTAATTCTTCTTCTCTTGTGCCTCTGCCATTGCCATGAGAAGAATATGCCTAGCCTAGCCCGTTGATAGATGGAAGATGATGAGTGACACGTGGATCCCTCACCAAAACACAGATGTGCAAGTTAAATAAATGGCTATTGTTATATGCCACTAAGATTTTATGGTTATCTGTTATACAGCATTATTGAAGCAATAGCTAACTGATACATCCCCAGATAAAGAAAATTTTAATATAAGCACCAAAAATAGTTATTCACAATGAGTTTTCTAAACATTTGTAGTAAAATGCCATCTACAAAATGTTTTGTTTGTGTGTTAAGATCCTAGATTAGAAATAATGATGGCATCGATTTCTTGGAAGTATAGAAGTTAATCAAGCCATGATAATCTTAAATTAAATAAGTAATATAGAAAGCTTAAAATTTGGATTGTCACTGTCTTACCTATTCATCTTTTATACAATGTCTATTAATCAGTAGGCAGGCATTCAATAGGTATTTGTTGAATGAATAAATAAATAAAGGAGTAGAGCTTCTTTTCCCTCCTTAATTTCTTTATTTTTCCTTTGGACAGTTTATTCCCAAAAGGCAAATATTTAGAAAACGATCTTCAAACAACAAACAAACCAATCAGAAATTCAACAAATCATTTGCTATAGGTCAGTGGTTCTCACCTGGATGTGATTTTGCTCCCCAGGGGACATTTAGCAATGCCTGGAGACATTTTTGGTTGTCATAACTGAGAAGTGGTAAGCTAATGACATTTGGTAGGTAGAGGTCAAGGGTACTGCCAGACATTCCACAGAGCACAGAATAGATCCCCACAACAAATAATTGTTTGGCCCCAAAATATTTGTGTGTCCTTTGATTTTTTGGTTTTATTTTGTCTCGCAGGATTGTGGATCTTTCATGTTTCTTTTTTGCCTTCTCTATGTGGTATTCAAAGATTGCTTCCACTTTTCTTTTTATTCTTTTCTCCCTCAGCCTTTCCAGAACTGCCTCGTTGAATTTCATGTCACTTTTCAGTTTCTTCCCTATAGTCAGTACTCTTACCTACCAGAATTTTTTTCAATATATTTTGACACTTAAGGTGGACTTTCTCTTTCTGGAACCTATTTTAGCTTAATTCTCTCTTCTGTCTTCCATGCAGATTTTCTGGAAACCCTGCTTACATCTCTGCAAAGGCTTATGGTGGGAGATCTAGATATAGTACTGCTGTTGAGCTGGTAATTACAGATAATTTAGAGTGTTATTATGGTGAAGGTGTGAGATTTTTGTATGTGTCTTTTTTTCTTGTTGACCTGCATAGTGCTTTTTGCAAGATAGGTAGAGAGATTCAGGGTCAGATGGCAACCATTATTTCAGCTATCCAGAAGTGATGTCATCTGTCTTTTAACTTTGCTTACAGTATCCATGTAGTACAGAAGTTTTGCAATTTTATGCAATGAAATCTGTCTTTCTTTATTGCTTACAAATTTAAATGTTTTCTCTCCCCATGATTGTAAAACTAATCTCATATTTTTTCCCATTTTATTTTAAATAATAAAACATTTAAAATATGAATGTGTTTACATTGTGGGATATAGGAATCTAATTTTTCTCATAGTTATTAAAGTAACTAGTTATGTAAAATAACATATTATTTCAGGGATTTATGGATCCTTCCCAATTTCTTAGGCTAAAGAAATATTAAAACCTGTATAAGGAATGTGTAAAGGATTTTGACTTGAAAATACTTTGACTGCATGAGCCAAAGCATGGGATCCATGATTGAAACCAAGTTCATTAAACAAAGATTGAGATCAATATTAATAAGAAATATACCCTTTTCTACATAGGCATTTGAATTCAGTACAACCTGTGCCAACTTGTTAATAACTGTTTACAATAAAAGTGTTTAACGACTAGTAAATGATTGTACTTTATGCATTCAATCAGGAGTGGCAAATAAATTTTGGTTCATCTGCAGGCTCCAATTGATTGATAATGGCTGCCTAGGACACTGAGTTAAGAAGGGTTCCAAAGCCAAATTTAAGCTCAGTTGGAAAGAAGGGGTGAAGGTGTTGTGAATGCAACACATTTGCTATCTCCAGAAGTGCCTTTTGTGATGATCATTATTATCCAGGATGGTATCTGGCACATGATAGAGCTTGGACACAAAAACTAGGCCGTCTGGGTTTTAATCTTGGCTCTGTCACTGTGTCAGCCTTTTTGGGCTGCTGTGACAAAATTTCACTGTCTGAGTGGCTTGTAAACAACAGAAATTTGTTTCTTGCAGCTCTGGAGGCTGGGAAGTGCAAGATCAAGGGCCCCAGTGTGGTTGTGTTGTGGTGAGAGCCCTCTTCCTGGTTCACAGCCAGTGCCTTCTGTGTCCTTACATGGCGGGAAGTGGGTAGGAAGCTCTCTGAGGTCTCTTTCATATTACACTAATCCCGTGCATGAGGTCTATCCTCATAGCCTAAGCACCTCCCAAAGGCCCCACCTACTAACACAATCATCTTTGGGAGTTAGGATTTCAACACATGAATTTGGGGGACACACACATTCAAACCAGAGTAGCCACTTGCTAGCTTTTTAACCTTGAGTATATTATTTAACCTCAGTGTTTCACTTTCTTCATCTGTGAAATGTGGGTAGTATTAATATCTACTGTATAAAATTATTGTAAAGAATAATGACTTTTATGTAAAGTACTTAAAATTGTCCTTAGTTTATTATAAGTATTATTATTTATTATTATTATTGTCATTTATATTAGTATTATTATTATAGATGCTAAATAAATATTTTGGGGATGAATATATTTGACCGTTTTATTACAACGTACCTTTTGTGCATAGGAAATTATACTAGTATCCATGAATCTGTTAACCATGTTTTTGGAAAACTTAGTTATACTTAATAAGAAAATCACATCCAAGATGTTACTATGTTCTACTTAGTATCTATTTACTCAAATTACAGAAAAATTAAATAGTTTTTAGATATTAGCCTTGCAAATCCAGATCTATAAAGAGAACCCATTTCTTTACCAAACTCAGGAAAGTTTAGTGGGAGGATGACTATGAGGTATTATGAACTTTTCAGAAGAAAGTAGTAATTAAGTGCAGGGCCCTAATATCATTAAAGGTGAATTAGAATATTCTGACCTTTGACATTTATCTACACAGCTGAATCTGTATTAGGCTAATAAATTTTAAAGGGAATTAGTTTAAATAATAACAGAAATCTAAAGTATGTCATATTTAAATAAACTTTGGACAGCAGCTGCTATAGGGGAGTAAATGAACTTTAATCCTATTCTCAGGAGGAGGTTTTTGAAAATAAGGAGAGCATATTTCAATTTGTTTATGTACATTCAGTGCAAAGAAGCCAAGCAGTCATCAATAGTGCAGCTGGGGAAAAGTATTGGATTTAAGCTTTGCTTTAAGTGAATCTGTTTTGTGTTCTGTTTTGGATGACTTCCTGAAGTCAATACTCATTGACCTTAAAGGACCTTTTCAGCTCTAAAAAGATGTCTATCCATGGAAGTAATATTTAGGGAGATTATGATTGGATTTTAAAATTCATATCCAAAATCGACTTCCCTTTAAACATAATTGTTATCTTTCAGGAAACAAATCACATGAAATTATATAACTGTGTTTTGTGTTTCTTGTTGGAAATTTTAAAGATTATTGTTAAAGCAATTTATGCCCAATGTGTGAATCTCAAACGAGCAGCATCACCATCCCCTGGGAGCTTGTGGAAATGCAGACTCTCAGGCCCAGCTTAGACCTCCTGAGTCACAACCTGCATTTTACCCAGATCCCCAGGTGATTTGTAAATGCATTCAAGTTTGAAAATTGCCACTTTATTGGCTGGACAATTGAATGAACTGAGACTTTTGCTAAGCAGCTGGTAGATGGGGAATCCATGACACAATTTAGACTGGTAGTCGTTTAGATAAATACAAGTTGAATAAGGTGGAAATAAAATGTTGCTCAAACAGCATGCTGATTTTTATGAAAAGAAGGTCACCTGAAGGTATTAAAATGAGGAAAGGCAGTCTGATCAGTGTGTATCATGATTCTTTCTGTCCCATCACTTAACATAATTAGAAACGTATTGTATCTGTTACCTGCTTTTATAGCCAGATGCACACTAAACGGCTCATTGCATCTGTTTAGTGATTCAGGATTTGGATTTTTATGGGAGAAAGTTATCTAATTACAGTATCACTAAACTTATGCTAATTTCACAACATTCATTTCCCAGTCCTCCATGAAGGGTTAGATTAGGAAATATCCAGAAAGGGCAAGTCAGGTTTGCCATATGAATTCTATAATCACTGGCTAATTTAAAACAAAAAGTCATACAGCCCAACCCACATACAATCATCCTGTCGCCTTCTGCAGCCTCTCTTTCTGTTAAGAGCTGATATTCGAGGACGTTTATCCTCTCCTTCCTTGTTTTAAAACAGTGGATTTAAAGCTCTCCTTCGTATGGCTTGTCACGCAGTGATGATAACTGATAGATGATCTCCCACCTCCTGGAGACAGAGCGAGCTAATGAGATTTGACGACTGCCTCTGGTTAAAGAAGCAGGACTGATGAATGCACTACTGACTCTGTTGACCCCAGTAAAAGGATTTTTATTGACAGCCTGTTGACATAACAAACAAAAGGTTTGTGATTTAAGCTGTTTCTAAGCCCTTAAATAAATAAGATCTTTTCTAATAGTACTTATTTGTAATTTGTCTTGATAAAACATACCTACCACTTTCCTGGAAGCTCTCTCATTGTTCTTAGTTATTTACAAAATGTGCCTTTGTCTAAAGATATGTGTATATTATATGTAATATATATATTTATGTGTATTTTTTTATTCCCCCGTTTTGCCCCCAGCAAAACTCAGCAACATGTAAAACGTGGGTGTTGTAATTGATTTTTCTATTTCAATGTTATTGGGAGATGGAAATAAAAGGGTTACATCAGAATCCATCTGGAACTGTTCTGCTGTAAATCATACTACACTGTTGAGTAACAGTTGTTGCCTTGGTGAGCTTTATTGCCATTTGCTGATGCAGCTTGCTCTAGCCAACCTTCCACAAGGGACATATAATGGGAGCCCCGTATTCAAGCCCCTCTTAGAAGAAATCCATAAAAGAGCAGAGATGTGAACCCAGCAATAAATTCTAGAAGCATTTGTGCTGGAGCCATGAAATGATACCAATAACTCCTTAGTAACACATTAAAGGGACAATAAAAGAATTTCACCAGGTTTTTTTTTTTTTTTTGATGTATTAAGGCTATTTTTAATTGAAACTCCTCAAAGACACAACAGAGCATGTGCCAGCAGCTGTTTGCCCATTGTTTTCCATTTGTTTCAGATTTTATCTTGAACTCTACTTATTGTCTCACTTAGAGGTCATTATTTAGAACACCCTTGAAGATTGGTTCAGCCATACTCAAGGGCCCCCAGTGGATTCATCAGTTTCTAACAAGCTCCATTCTTGTGCTCACCCTTAGAGTTACTTTCCTTGATCTCATCTCATCTTCCTCAATAAATCAGTGGAGTAATCAACCAGTTACTATAGGTTGAGTTGCACACCTACTACATGTCTAGCACTCTGTTAAGTTTTGTGAATTTGAGGAAGGAGAATCACTGCTTCTATCCTCAAGTTGCTCAGAGCACATTGAGAAATGCCCAGAATAAAACAAGGGGCTAGGTAGAGAACACTGCAAGGTAGAGTTAAATGCTCAATAGTATAAGGAGGGAAGGACTCCTTCCAAGAAAGGAGAAGACTTAAGCCAGCCTCTGAACAGGAGGCAGAGAGTAAAGAGGGAGGTGTTGTAGGTCATAATGGCATCCAGGCAGACCAGGCTGTCTGAAGCAGAAGCTTTATACTGGCGATTAATGGGGAAGCTTGGATGGATTGGGGGCTGGGTACAGGGTGGAGAAGAGATCATAGGAGGACTTGACTTGGAGAAGACTAAACTGACGTGAGAGAGGCAAAATTTGGGGCAGCCCCCAATGCGTGAGTGGATAAGGATACAGGCAGCAGGCATGGGGGAAGGGAGAACTGAGGCGACAGTGTAAAGGGTTTGTTTTTTTCCCTCTTTCTCTATTCCATAAATTCTCTAGTTAGTTCCCTTTCTATTCAGTGTTTTTCAGAATATGCTTTGTGAACCACCTACATCAGACTTGTTAAAAAGGTAGACTTCTAGGTTCTGCCTGGAATCATTGGAAATAATAGATTTGTAGTAAGTCTTGCCATATTTTACGTTTGAGGAAACAGGCTCAGGAGGGCCTGTTTCCACCCTACCAGGTGCCCATCTTTTTATTTTCTCTGTCGTATGGCGATGCTGGGCTAGAAATGCTTGTGTTGTTGTGGCTTTGATGTTTTTATCTTTTAAAAAATCTCTCTTCATGTTTTTCTTTGTGGGACAGTCTAATAATAAAGGCAACAGGAAAAGAAAATTATAATATTTCATGTTATCAAGTCAACTATATTATAATGTTTCTAATCAGCTGGATGATCTTTCCATTATATTGTAAGAGATATTCTTTTGTGTAGCCTTCAGCATTTTCCTAGTTATATAAAGAGGGATAAAACAAATGTGGTAAAATGTTTACAACTTATAAATCTAGGTAAAAGTTTCTTGGTTCCATTTTTAAGTCTTTCTTTTTCTGTAGGTTTGACATTTTTTTAATGAAAAGTTGCTGGGAGAGAAGGAAACTGCCTGTCTTCCTCTTCCTCACACCTTCCCACCGACTGGGAAGTGGCAATTAGTGAGTGACAGCCTTGCATTTAGTGTTAAAATCCACAAGTTGAGAAAAGAAGATTCTTCCCTGTGGCCCTGGGTCATGTACCTCTGTGCTATATAATGCACAACACAGAAATAAACATCTCTCTTATTTAAACACGAGACAAAAAAACCAAACAAAAAAACCCCCAAAACATGTGGTTGTGAATGTGGTTTCTGCAGCCAGATTGCCTGGGTCCAATTTTAGTTCCGCTGCTTGCCAATTAGGCAAGGTTTTTAAAGCTACGTCTAAGTTTACACATTTAAAATGGGCATACTATCATCTCCCTCATAGGGTTGTTGTGAACATCGAATGATCATAACATGCGAAGTGTTTAAGATAGTGTTTGGCATATAGTAAGCACGCAATAAATGTAATTATTGTTACATGTATTTAGTACATGCATTACATGTATTTCAATATAATTATTAAATGCCAAAAGAAATCAAATGGTGATTAAACCCAGACCTGGCTCTGAGGGACGCTAGGCAAGCTTATGTCGTAGAGAAGGAAAAGGAAGAAAATGGGTTTCATGTTGGTTTGGGATTTGAGATAACTCTACAACAAAAGAAATGTTGGTGCCAAACTAATTTATGAATCTATATTTTATGTAATAAACAGCCTATAAAAAGGGCATTGAAAAATAAATTCTGTCTATTTACTTTCAGACTTCTTGTGCTAATAGAAGCCAAGAGGAACCTCTGGGGCTATCAGTCTGTGAATGCCCAGGTTATATTGCTGTCACCCTGGGGTCAGTGAGGGCCAGTTGAGAGGGTTCTGGCCTGGCAGGTGGGGACCAAGACTACTAGTGGCTATTTGATTTCTCTGATTTCAGTTTCCCTATCTGCAGGAGAAGATTTGATTTTTAAGGTCTGCTTTAGCTCCAGGATTTTCAAGTAAGCATTGCCCTGAGGAGTTCTTTGAATTTAAATAGAAATCATTCACGACCGCTTCAGTTTTCATTTCTAATACAGCATATTATTGACATGCCAGCCCTCTGATGCCTATTGACTTAGCCCCTGCCCTCAACTTCAGAATCTGTCTGGGTGAAAACATCTGCCTTCCTGCATGGATCTAGCTGTATTCATTCATTCATGTGATACATTTTTATGTGCTAGGCCCTATGCTAGGCATTGGATACAGTGATGAACAAAACAGCCAGAGTCTTTGCCTCTTGGCATTTTAAGTCCTATGGGCAAGTGAGACAGCCAATAAACAAGGAAATAAACAAAAGAATATATAATTATAAAATTATGTCAGGTACTACAAAGGAAGCCGAGTTTTACTTGGTAGGCTAGGAGATTTCTGAGGAGATGCATTTAGGTATTCATGTAGAGGTGAGAAAGAAACGGCCCTTTGAGGAGTAGGTGGAGAAGCTGGGAGAATGAACCAAGTGGAGAGACTAGCCTGTGCCAAGCTAAAATTCCCAAGTTTTTTTTTAGTTTTAGGACAGGGAATTAATGCTTCGTGTTCTTATTGTGATTTTTGCAACTTAAACTTTTTCTAGTATATTTCTGAAAAGCAAAACAAAAAATGAAAAATGTACTTAAAAATTGTAGAAATTAACTTGTTCATTATAAAAGATTTGGAAAATACAAATATGCCACAAAGAAAGATATAATATCTAATAATACCAAAGGGATTATATCTGAATGATATAATCCCTTATATCTGAATGATATATCTGAATTATATCTGAATGATATAATCCCTTTGGTATTATTAGATATTATATCTATATCCATCTCTGCATCTATGTCTCTGTTGCTCTCTATATAAGTCTTTATCTATATCTATGTCCATGGTTTTATTTATATCCAAGAAATCACACAGACTCTATCATTACAACTTGCTTTTTTATTTGTGAAGCAAATCCCAGGCATCATATCATTTCATCTGTAAATATTTCAGAATACACACATCTTTTTCATAAGGTGTTTATACTGCACTGAGGTGGTGAGGGAAGTGACAATAATGTTGGTGTCAGTCATTGCATTTAGACCACCAATAATTGAGCAAACAGTTTTTATTCTAATAGCTTTCTAATAATAGCAACAATAATCACAAACATTTATATAACACAACTTTTTCACTCCCACTTTCTCATTTTGTTCTGTTAGGAAGCATTTTTATTCATCTTTTATAGATGAGGAAATGGAGGCTCAGAGAAATGACATAGACTTGTTCAAGTTGACATAACACGCTATCAGTGTTTGGTCTGAAGTCTGTGCTCTGTCAGCATACCACGATGCCTTCTGACTGCCAGGATGCACCAGTACTCCCAAGTTCCAGTTAACAAGATGATTTGGGATTTTAATTGGATATTAATGTATAATTTAGATCAGAACTGTTCTCTCAAGACAAAGCATGCAAGACCAAAGTAAATATTTGATGGTACATTTAGTTATATTCCACTTTTGAAAACTTCCTGTCATATACACAATATAAAATAATTATCCCCTTCCAAAAATATAAATATGCCCTATAATTCTAGGAAAGATTACGTAGCAACTGAGCTGGTTGGTCTCATTTCTGCCTGTGTGTTTTTGGAGGTCTTTGTAAAGTAACTAATACGGTCTTCCCTACCATGTAAATTTGAACACAGATTTAAGGCCTCAAGCCATATTGTTAAAGAACAAAGAGCTAGACATGTGATATACAGAAAGGTAGACAGCGATAGATATGTCTCCTCTCCAGCAGGGGAAATCAAACCCTCCTCCTTGTTGTTCCTGTCTGTCTCAGCAAACTGATGACTTGGATGCGTTCTGAATAGCTCATCTAAAATGGCTGGAGGCAAGCAGACACTTGAGATTTTATAATCAACCTTTAGCCTTCTATAGATCATTCTTATGCACAGAGGTACCTTTGAGAGGCTGGGGATTAAATTGCTCATCTTTATATGATGTTAAAAGGTTTTCTATCTGGGTTGCCAGATTGTCATGGAGATAGAAAAAGAAATATTTTTTAACTTGAAAAATTTCACGATACTATTAGTAAGAATAATGAGCATTTCCATAGCTTTGGAGTTCATCAGGAGCTTTTAATTGTCTTAGTAACTCATTGAATTTGGCATTATTTTCACTTTCATTTTTTTTATTATGAGGAAACTGAAACTAAGGGATAGTGACTGGGAACTACATCTTTCGAGACAGGTTCCAATGTTTTCTGTAACAAAATCTGTTATATTTTTGCTTTTGCCTTGCATATTCAGCATTCATAATGAACAATGATTTCAGTTTAAGGGATGAGCCTTTCATGAATCAAGGGTAGTATCTCTCTTTGATGATGAAGGTTATCCCAGAGGAAACCATCCAGTCTATCCCCTTTTCATGCTCTGGCTCTACTGAGGGGAATGCCTTTCAGTTCCAGGGGAGGTTACTCACCTCACAGGCAGTCCCCATGGATGCACAGGGGCTGCATAGGTGTCTAAATGCTGCTTGACATGCTGGCCAGGTGCAGTCTTCCCAGAGGCTACAAGCACACTGCCGCTTTGGGCTCAGTTTCAAACTGGAGATGGGGAAGCCTTGGGAAGCTGGTTTTCTTTGTTAGTGGTTCCCAGTTACCCTCTGAGTGGTTTTTAAATCGTGGGGGCTTGGAGTGTTCTAGAGGGGTCTGCAAGAGGATTGGGGGCACCAAGCATGGCCTATGGGTAAGATAAATGAAGTGTCTTCCATCTAAGTGTTACTATTTTTCAAGTAAATGAGGTTGCTATTAGGCTTAATTAAAATAAAAATTAATTGAAGAGCAACGCCAAAGGCTTAGTAGCTTTTTGTCATGATGTATGTTTATAACCAGTTGTTATGAAAACTACTGCCACCATCACATGGGGAATGGCATTGTTTAATGTGAATGTCTCCTATTACATGGGAGGGCTAGGCATGACTGCTTACCTCCAGAGGAGCTGGGCATCAGTATGCAGTATACTGTGTTCTCTTTTTCATACTGCTTAAAGCCACAGTATCTCCTATTACTGATATAACACAGATTTTCCTCCCGTGAAGTTTGAGCCACAAAAATCCTTAGAGATCAGCTAGTCAGCATCCTCATTTTAAAGATGAAGAACCTAAAGCCAAGAGAGGTAAAATGTCTTGCCCGAGGTCACACAGCTAAGGCAGGCTGGACCCAGGTCTGAAATCCTTTGACTCTTTGAATCTAGAGTACCAACTCTGCTGCCAGCACTAATAATAGCCCTTAATTATAATGGCCTCATTATCTGAATTAATCTTCATAGCAGTCATGTGAGGTAGATAGTATCATTCTCTCTTTATAGATAGAGAAGATATAAGATGGAGAAGCACTAAGCAATTTGGAACTTGCTCAAAGACATACACAAATACCACAGAATGGATGACTTTAACAACAGAATTTATTTTCTCACAGTTCTGGAGGCTTGAAGGTCAAGATCAAGGTGGCAGCAGGGGTTGGGTTTTGGTGAGATCTTTCTTCCTAGCTTGCAGATGGCCACCCTCTTTCTGTGTCCTCACATGGCCCCTCCTCTGTTTGGGTCTGGTCTGGTCTCTCTTCCTCTTATAAGGACACGAATTCTGTCAGATTAGGGCCCCATCCTTATGACCTCATTTAAAGTCTCTATCTCCAAATACAGTCACATTGTGGGTTAGGCTTTCGATATATGGATTTGAGAGGGACACAATTCATTCCATATTTATTTTCTCAGGAGGAAACAATATGCCTCATTGTTTCTAAATAATATACTTATACTGCTATTTCTTGATTTTTTTCAATTTTAGATGTTATCAGTGGACTTCCGATTATGGAAGATAAGAATTTACCTGTGTTATGTGTTCCCACCTCCTAGTCCCTCGCTCCCCCTGGGCCCCCGATACTTTCCTTCCTCCATTCTCCCAATATAGACATATAATAATTTGAGAGTAAGTCAGAATTTAGGGTATATGTTGTTACAACTACATAAATACCATGACAACTAAATCTCAAAATGTATTGATTACATTTCCTTTATTGTTTAGCTTTTTGTTTTCCTTGAAGTTGATTGCTTCGATTTTTGTTTTTTATCACTATTATAAATCCAGACTCTCTGGTAGAGCTGTACAAAACCTTTCAATATAACTAAAGACTTCAGATAATCTATTAATTTGCATTTTTTTTCTTGAAGGTCCCTTATGAAGTCCCTGTCTTTCTGCTCTGATTATTTTTTGGTTGCTCTCTGACCTGCTGCCTAGCCATCCTCCTGAGATGTTTCACCACCATCCTGAGGATTTCCTTCATCTGATTCTTGTATTAGACATCTAGATTCTACAATTTCTTTCTTTGTTTTACTTCCTTATTTTTATGGAGTGCATTCTCTACTTGCTTTTTCAAGAAAAGATAAAAAAGAGGTAAATTTTTGAAATCTTGCACCATTTGCCTGCCCCATTTGCCCATGTAATTGATGATTTATATGGTTACAGAGTTCTAAGGTGCTGCATTAGTCAACTAACTCTTGTACCAGACAACCTTCAAATCTCAGTGGCTTAACACAAAAAGTTTTGCTTGATTCATTGTTAAGTGCAGTTGTCTGGTGAAAAGTTTTCTACATGATTAAGGACCCAGGTTCCTTCCATCTGGAGACTCCACCAGGGTCTTGGAGTCCTCCTCTGGGTCTTGCGCATCCCTCCACTTGACAAGAGAAAAGAACATGGAGAATCCTGTGAAAGGCTTTAGAGGTCTGGCTGGAAGTGGCTTTCACTTTCATCCACAGTTCCTTGGTCAAAGCTCAGTTATACGGACTGCCTAAATAAAAGGTGGCTGGGAAATATAGTCTACTCATGTGGTCAGGAAGAAGAGGAGAAAAAAGAATATCATAAACACTATCATTCTAGCCACAGTCGGAAATCATTTTCCCTTACAGTTTGAAAGGCATTCCTCTTTTGTGTTCTGACTTTTCATGTTGTTGATTCCTTATTCTTTGCATCTGGGATGTCTCCTTTGGAGATTGATGAAACTCTAGTGGAAAAATAGGTGAATGAAGAAGAAAAGTCTACAGGAAATGTATTCCATTGTCACATTGTATGCTAATCTTGTAGGGGATAATTTTGTTCTGCAGGAAATAATTGGCAATGTCTGTAGACATTTATGGTAGTCATACCTGGTGTGTGTGTGTGTGTGTGTGTGTGTGTGTGTGTGCGCTACTAGAATCTAGTACGTAGAGGTCAAGGATGCTGCCAAATATCCTACTATGCGCAGAATAGCCCCCTACAGCAAAAAATTATTAGGTCCAAGATGTCAATTGTGCCAGGGTTGAGAAACCCTGAACTAAACATTATGCCTGGGCCTTTAGGTTAGAAAGAACGGCTACTACCACCATAATAGAAGCATGCACAATGGTAGCACACAGAGACATGTGGTGAAATTTCCCTATAGGACAGGGAGGGTCATAGATGTGGTCCTTGTCTTCTGCGCAAGGAGCGGGTCTTCATTACTTTGCTGTATCTAGGGCTTGGGTTATTCAAACAGGTGATTCTGGTCAGTAACCAAATTAGATCAATTGGAGGATAACTGACATCTTTACGATATTGAGTCTCCATGTCCACCAACATGGAATTTTGTTTTATTTTGGTATTCCTTAATGACTTTTACGGTAAAGTTTTGTAATGTCCTTCATTAAGGTTATTTTCTACTTTTGTTAGATTTATTCCTAGGTATTTTATCTATCATCTATCTATTTATTTTTGTGGCCACTGTAAATGTTATATCTGTTTTCTTTTGATTATTTGTATAATATTTCTTCTTTATTTTCAAAAATTTAAAATATATAGAAAGAATTAATAGTACAATGAATGATAACTTAAAATTTTACATTTTAAATGCTTATTAATAGAAATATAATTATTTTTATATGTTGATCTTTACATAACTTCCTTGTGAAACTCTTCTATTGATTTTTAAAATGTGTAATTTTTTTTCTGTATAAGAAATCATAATTGCTTCCTAGACTCATGTTCTGGGCATTGACAGAATGCTCTCACCTTCTTGTATCCTCAGACATTTAATTAAAAGTATCGGTCAGTCTCTCTCTCTCTCTCTCTCTCTCTCTCTCTCTCTATCCATCCATCTATGTATCTTTTAATCATCTATCTATGATTTATTTATATTTTATTGAGCGTTAGATGTTATATAGCAGGTGGCTTTAGGACCGCCACTCTGCCATATGACCTTCAGTAAGTTTTTATATTCCATTATATTTGCTACTCTAGAAGCCTAAAATCTCTTTTGTTTAGTGTTTTCTTTTTCTTCTTCTTCTTCTTTTTTTTTTTTTTCCTGTAGAAACCCACAACAACGACTTCATATAGTGAGAAGAGTATAGACTATTTCAAAGTGTTGAGATTATGTGTCAAAAGTCATCAGTTGTCATCCTGGCTGTGCCAGTTGAGACTTATTAACCTCCCTGCACTTTAGTTTTTCTCATCTATAAGGGATGGTGTTGCTCTAGGAGATCTTGCAGCTGCCTGCCAGTCTGGACATTTGATACAGAGCACAGATTCCTTCCAGAGCCTAGCACCCGTGGCTTTCAGCCCTTGATTTATAATTTAGCACACTATTTGTCCTTCTGAGTATTTTTAAAAACAGAAGTTTATTTTAGCTTGAAAAGACATGACTCTTGTGTAATTATTCTATCCTGGTGCCTTGCCCAGTCTTGGAGATGTCACTGAACCTGTGACATATTGGAGAAAGACTGTATGGTGCCCTGGGATTGGAATCCACTTCCTCCTATTCTTTCTTCTCCCCGTCCTTTCTCTTCATCTACTTCCTATTCCCTTCTTTCCACAAGTATTTATCAAGCATATACAGTGTGCTATGTAAACAAAATAGGTATAGTCCTAGCCTTTAAGAAGCTTACAATGTAGTGAGGGAGATAGACGTTACACCAATGTAACAGATATGCATTTGGGTCACAACACTTGTGTACAAGAAATGTCACATCACTTAAAAAAATTAATTTTAGCTTAGACACATAATTATTTGGGTCAAGGAATACAAATGTAATTTTTGGGTAACCAGTCTTCCTTACCCAAGACTTGCAAAATCCAGGGATTTAGGAAATCCAGTAAACTTGGGGTAAAGGCCTCTAGCCTTCAGCCCACTGACTAGCTATGCAATGATTCCAGTCCAAGTCTGCAGTGGCCACCTAAAGGTGGATGTTGCTGCTGCTCTTGGCACCCACTCTCTTGAAGCCAGAATGTTTTACTGGATTTATGGTCATTTACTTGGAAATATTTAAGTTTGAGGAGTGTGAGCAAGTTAATCTGAATCAACATCTCAAAGTTGTTTAAGAACAAGAAATATTAGAATAAATTTTTAATGAGAAATATTAGTTGCATTTAAGATATCTTATTGGTTAGAAATGATATGACAAGAGCCATAACCCTGGCATGAATAAGGTATAAAAACTCAAACTTGATAATCTAAACTAGTGGACCTACCTTCCCCACTTTGCAGAAGATCCTGTTGACAGCCTCTGATGTTGTAAGGCTTCTAACAGTCACTAAAAAGTCTCTGACAATTGTGATTCGGCCAAGCTGGCTTGGATCTCTTTTCTATACACTTGGCCAGTAGTGTCTTGATTGAGGCCCACAAGGCCATGGTGCATGGTGTTCATTATGTGGCTCTACAGAGGGTCTCCACTGGAGATTTCGCCATCTTTGAAATGCTGTATGGAAGAAGCATCCATCCTGACCCTCCCAGACTGACTGCCTCTCTCTCCTTCTTCACTTACTCCTCAGTCCCTCCTCTCCCAGGTGCCCTGCTTCTACATCTGTTGAAATATAGAATTTAACACATGGTAGACTAAATCCAAAGGCTCTGTACTCTGCCCTAGAGAAAAGGAAGCCCTTACCATCTTTAGAAGAGGTGGGACTATTGCCACTCAGACTTTCTCCTCGAGTCTATTGCTGAGAAGAGACAGCCCAGTGTATTTTTTAGTTACTTTGTGACACAAGTAATTATATAAATAAGGATCTTACTTTCAATTCTGATTCCTCTGAGTTACCCATTCGAATTGAGTTAGCTGTTTATTACAATCTGATGAAGTCTATATGCTAATCAGGATTGTCCTGAAAGATATGAAATGGCAAATAAAGCCCTGAACATGAAAAATTTATTCGTTTAGGCACATATACCTTGAAGGATAGAGAGTAAGCATATTTCAAAGAAATCACCAATGTCCTTGGAATCATAATGATTATTCTACCAAGAAAAATATAAAAAGTTGAATCTTATATGCATTTGTATTATTCTCCAAGCAATTGGTCTAGTTTGGTCCTGCTGGGGTATTTTGTTTTCCGAAGCCATGCTCATCCACACATATGTATTGCAAGACATAATAAAATTCTTTAAAAGAAAAAAAAAAAGCATGTTCCTCAGAGTTTTGCACTTCAATGTGTTTTAGTATGTAGAGATGTAGAGATACTTATTTTTTCTTTTGGCTACGCAAACAAAAGGGTGTAGCGCTTTGATGAAAATTTAAGATCTCTGTTCTGCCTAGAGCATATACGTCTTCCCAGAAGATGTTTACTCATTTCATACTATGAAAACGTTAAACCAGAAAAAGAAACATCAATTTATGCTTCCATTTTATGTCCTGCAAAATGATGAATGGCATGAATACAGCACTCACTCAAAAACTGAACCAAATGTATAATAAATGGGACTGAACTTTCCTGTTAGTATGTAAAAAACATTATTATATTCTCCCTGATTTGCAACATTTACATACCTCATTATGAATAGGATGCTCAAAATGCTATAGAGGATTTCATTTCATCCCTTTTATGCAATATCTGATTTCTAAGAAATAGTAATGAGATAATCTCACAAATCTCTATTTACCGAGTCTAGTGTCTCCCCTAAATTTGCATTTGCAAGCTATGATTGCATTTTGTTCCTGGAAGACTGGGATATGAATTTACTATTGTATATAAAGGCAGCTTCGTTAAAGCTTCCTTTATTAAGGAATATTGGAGGAGGAGAAATAGCACTGATAAAGACATATTTGAAATTCATCTGAACACATTCTTTTGTATGTGTTTAACAGAACTTACACCTGCAAAAAATTATATTTGTGCTTTTTTCCATTTTTAAAAAACTTCCTCTAAATTTTTTAAATTTATGTACTTTGGGATGTTATATACATTTTGTTAACTCTAAAGCCTTTCCTGAAAGGCTGAACATTTAAAGTTAAGAAATAAAGAGTATAGTACTAAGAGTAATTCTAATACCCTCTGGAGAGGTTGCATTAACTTTTAATTTCCAACATATTTGCATTTTACAGTGGCAATCATGTATGTGCATATCTGGAGATCAAACTGTTCATGACCCTCAACCTCAGATGAACTATGCCCTATTTAGAGGGTGGACAAGAAGTTAATCTTGACATTGGAAACAGATTTTTCTTTAAAAACTTTATCTATCCTAGAGGAAAGGTAGGCATTACAATGAATTGCCAAGGGAAGGAACATAATCCCTGCCTTCCAGAAGCTCACAGAACAAAGGGATGTTTTCCTAAGGATGGTACTTCGATTGCTGGTAGTTCTGTAAAGACTTTAGTAGTACATAGATGTATTTAAAAATGTCAATAACTAAATATTTTTTTGTAATGTGCTTTTGAAAAAAAAAAACTATCTAACTCAGATATTATTTCTCAGGACATGTCTAAAGAAAGTGGCAGTATTAGATGCATCGATATAAACAAAAACATATTAGTTAAATAATAATACAGGTGATAGATATGGCAAGTTTTCTCCACCTTCTCTCTTAACTGTCTGAGCATCTACAGAAGGCCTGCAGGATGTTATTTGCCAGGCTTTTTCTTCCCATCTCACTTACACTGGCATTTTTCTCTTCCTCAGACTCTAGCTCCCTCACCCTTCACCCACTCTTCCCAGTCTTGGGTGACACCATGGCCATGAGAAAACCACACTAAGGGGTAGAGCTAAATATAACTCAGAGTCTTTGGATAATCTTCAGTCTGGTATTGCCAAAATAGGTCCAGGAATGGCCTACATAAGAATCACCTGGGCTACTTGTTAAAAATACAGTTTCCATTTTGGGTTGTAACTGAGGAAGATAGATTTTTAATAAGCACCACAGGTGATTCCGATCCTGAGTAAAGTTTAAAAGAGATTTAGTGATGGAAATAACTGAAGACAGTTCCAATTGCTTATCCCAAGGTAAGCAAAAGGCCCCAGGAAACTTGTCTGGGTAACAACTTCTTCATCCAATAGAATATTCTTGTCATCTAATTTGAAAATGACACCTGGAAAAACAGATTGTTCTGGATTTTTGAAGTCAAAGGCCTTTTCCATCTTGCTGTACTGCTGTTCTTTGTTTTGGTTCTAACCTTCTTGAACACCAGCTTTGTATAGAGGCTGCTGATGGCCAAGCCAGACCTCAGGGAGGTGGCAGATTCTCGGTAGGAAAATAGTTATCCCTGGGCCTGGTCCATTGACACCCACTATAAAGTTTGTAAAGAGAAAGTGCTATAGTCATTAGGCTCCTACATTAACCTCTCATAACTTCTCTTCCCAATTAAAAAAGTTTCAATTTGCCAAGGGCTGGGGTGGAGGTGGAAGGATAGAAGGTTAAAAGAATAGGGAATGACTACTAAAGGTTCCTTCTTGAGGTGATGAAAATGTTCTAAAATTGTAACAGTGGTTGCACAATTCTTTGAATATGCTAAAAACCATTGACCTATACCGTTAGTGGGTGAATTATTTGATGTGGGCCCCTTTTCCCCAAGCCATTAAAAGCTTAGTACTATAATATGGAAGTCCCACTGTGTGTCCTTTGGTGTCCTTGATGCATGAGGTTAGAGTAAGGATCCTGAAAATGCGAGAAAAGGAAAGAATTCTAAACCTTTGGCTTTTGTATCAAAGTAATACTATTACATTTATTTATGTGATTTGCCTTGCATAGATATTAGGTAGCAAAATGATTGTTTTGGAAAATTGGAGTCAGGTTAATTTTATTGTGCGTTTTTGGTGACTAAATCCTTTTCTTACATGCTCTATTTTCAAAGCTTATTATTTGTAATATGGTCATGACTTCCCATAGATGAAAATAAAATTAAAGGGAATAATTGTGTGAAATGTTTTTGACTAAACCTTACAATTAACTTTGTTCTCCAGCAGTACTTTAGGACAGAATTCTCAATAGGGCCACATTTATATGTTCTTTTGTCCTGTTGCGGGGCTGGAATCAAGAAAGGACTCCAATTTATAAGTTATGTAGTACTCATCTGTACCGTATGGTAGAAATAAGGCATATCCTATTTAGAAAGTGTATTTTTGGGGATAGGAGCTTCCTGGCACATCCCCAGTGAGGATGCATTCACAGTGGCCTACATAGGCCATTGTTCTTCCATTCTCTCCAGTTCTTTCTGATCAACCTTCCTTAAATACAATGGTATTTTAATGATCTTTTTACATCAAAGAATTTCAGCCAATCCCTTATTTCCCACTGGGCTGTACCCTTGATTTCCTAACCATTTTCATGAAAGAGTCTTGAGTTACCATTATTTTTGCCATTTATGGCCAGTGGGATTGTCCCTTAACTTTTTTTCAGTGGATCTAGCATGGTCACTTGTATATCCCCTTTTTTCCCCCAGTCATTATTTATCAAAGCTATCCACATAAAAAAAGGAATAATGACAGGATGAGAGACCTCAGCTGAGTGAATGGAATGGACAGTGTCTTTGAGACTGAGGAAAATAGACTATATCATGTTAGAACCTGCTGCTAAGTGTCATGGACTATGAAGTATCTGAACTTTTACGCTCCTTACAAGGTAGTGAGTTAGCCTGCCATCATTTCATGGATGCCGGTAGAAGACATGAGACTCCTGGGTTAGAAACAATGAACAGTTTATTACTCACAGCAATAGTAGCAGCTAGATTATCAGCAATATTCAGCAGGTTCCCTGAGCCCTAATTCTTATAGCGTGATACTACAAGGACCAGATGACACCTGCACAGTCAGTGTGCTTCATTACAGAGAAGAATCTTGAGCTTAAGGAACCCAGATTTTCACAAAGGGTAGTAGGCAAGCCTGACCTTTGCTCTGGAGAGAGACACTAGCTCTATCTCCCAAGCCTTTTCATTATAGAACAGAGAATTGCCTCCCAATACTGAGAACGCAAAATAACATGTTCTTTACTGTACAGAATGGCTAGCTCTGAGAGAATTATACATTAACCACACAATTCAGCACCACAGAGAATTAATGTCAAATGTTTCGAGATACCTGTGTTATAACAAATCAGTGCCATATGGGTGTGCTAAAAGAGGTGCTTCTTTTTACTTACCCGATGCCTCTCTAGCTGGCTTGTAAACAACCTGTGTATGTCTATATTTCTTTCACAGAGAGCACAGAGTTGATTGATAATGCTAAGGATAGTGTAGGATTTGAAGAACTGCTTCTGTAGTGTTCGGAAGGCAGCTCTCCTAGGTCTCCTCGGAGCTCAGGGTAATGAGATGTTAGCATTTTCAGGATAACTTCTGGTTATTTTCTAGTATTTTGGCCCAGTGTCCAGAAGAACTTTTCAAAAGATGATTACCTGGAAAACCTGTTCACTCTGGTCCCGTCAACCACCTTTTTGGCCACTAACATCTTGGAGGACTTGGAGGATCTTGTTGGAATAGGGCAAAGACAGGTTTGCTCTCCAGTGTGAATGGGGAGGCTGCTCCCTGAAAGGCAGTAGAGCAGCAGAAGACCACACAGGTGGAGAGGAACAGAGCAGGGTGGATCACGAATGGCAGAGAGGAGAGACTTCATGCTGCTGAGCAGTGAATTCAGCAAGTGGATAGACACCAGGGTCTAGTTATCTGGTTGTGAGCTGCAAAAATCATTGCCTTTGGGGATCCTGTATTTTTTTCTTACTTAAAAATATATCTCTACTTTTTTATTTTTAATAATATCTACCCCCCTCGCCATGCAAAAATAATAATGCTTAGTGTGTAAAATTTGGGAAACACAGAAAAGTAAAATTAAAAATCTGACCCCAGCAGTTAGACTTGATCCCCACATCTAACATCTTGGTGTATATGGAGGCTGGAAGGTGGAATGGTGATGTGAACAGGGTGTGTGGTTGGTCAGTGTGAGTTTAATTCCTGACTCCACCTTGAGTTATTTATTTAATCTTTTTAGTCTCAGGGTGTTCATACCTACCTCATACCATACCCACCTCATTGTGTTACTCTGAGGGTTAATCAAAGAGGTAGCACAGTGTCTAGCGTATAGTAAGCAGCCGACAAACAGCTGTTATTGTTGTTGCTATTTTTTTCTCCCAAAATACTATTACAACTTACATATTATTTTGTAACCTAATTTTTAAGTTTAGGGATATATCATAAATGTTGCTTCTGATTTAAAGATTCTTTCTTTAGGTAAATGGATCTCTTGCTCAGCGGCGAAAGTAAATCAGTTTACCCCTGCCACCTCCCACTCCAGGAAACAACTAGCTGGTCTCTGAAGACATGCGCAGGCAGCTCTGGGGCACACCGTTCTTGGGGCCTCACTTGGGCAGTGGCCAGTGAGAAGGCACAGGGTCACAGGAGAAACAAACAGAGCATGATCTTTTTGAGGCCTGTAGTGAGGACTCTTCAAATGCAGCCTGGGCAGATGACTCATGCTCTTTCACTTCCTTCGCAGAGATGAAGAAAAACCTTTGGTTTGGGAAGACAAAGGGGAGTTGTTTGATCCAGCTCAAGAAGCAGATCGACATAGTGTATTTACAGGTGACCTAGTGTTAGACTTCTACGTCAGAGATGATGTGCTTTTCTTTCTCCAGCTCCCAGCTAGAACCTAGGATATTCTCTCCACTGAGCAGTGCTTTGGGCTTACAGGCACCCATGTACAGGGTCCAGAAGGCAGCTTTGTTACAAGAAAGGAAAATCAACACTCGTATTCTGCAATAGACTGTGGTCACCCAGAATCCTACAACACTTTACAGCTTTATAATAGTCACCCCTGAAGGTACCCCATAGACATGCTCCCACAATTTTCCATGGATCTCCTGTGTTCAAATCTCAGCTCTGCCACTTCCTAGCTGTGTGATCTAGGGTACATAATTTAACCTCTCTGTGTCTTATTTTCCACATCAATAAAATGGAGATGATAATAATACCTTAGGATTGTCAGAGATATTAAATGCATACGTAAAGTGGTTTGATTAGTGCCCAGCATGTGGTAAATAATGATGATTATTGTTTTTAATTATCATCATCGTTACACATGAGCCCCTGTGTTCTCAGCTTGATTGGGCAGGGCAGGTTATTCCTGATTTTCCACCAGATTCTTTAGCTCCAATACACACTAGATTAAGGTCCTCATGGCTTTAGCACCTAGAAGGGTGGCTTTATTTCTTTGCAGGGGTAACTCTCCCCTGCTTTGGAGCTCACTTTCCCTTTTGGTTATGGGAGAAACAGCAGGGTTCATTCCATTTTTTTATAGAGCCCACTTATCACCCCCAGCCCAGTGTCATCTTGACGGTAGGATAGTGTGGCTCTTCTTAGGGTCAACTCTGCTGCCTAGGAGACTCAGTTATGCTCTCATTCAGTGCAAGCAGTGAAATAGAGATTCCCATGCAGAGCTTTTCATTCCCCTCCAACCTTCAGAGGTTCTCCAGTAGAAGGTCAGAGCTCCTAGAACTTGCTGCCACCAAGGTGGGCTCTGCAGCCATAACAGTAGCATGTGCTCTTAAGCGCCCACCCCCTTGCATGATTTTAAAACAAGTCACTTCTGGAATATGTCTATATTAATAATGACAGGTGCTGCGCCAGATCCTGCCTGAACACAGGACAATCATTGTTTACTGGGCACTCAGGAAGGTGGCAGAGGCAGGTTTTGGGCCTGTCATCAATTTAGCACTCAACAAATGACTCTACTGTGTTGGATCCTAAGTAGTGGACGAGCTAACTTTGATTCTTTCTTGTTTCCCACTTTCCCAGGTTCCATTGAAAGTCTTTAAACAAATGGCCCATGAGTAACAACAGAAGTATGCTGGTGTGACCAACTGCCCTTGTTTGCAGGCATTCTGAGTGATTTCTCAGGATGTGGGAAATTCTTTGCTAAACCAGGATGGTTCTGGGCAAACCAGGATGGTTGGTCATCCTAGTCCTATTCACATCTGCCATCCAAGGGGCCGAGCTAAGGTGTTTGCTTCTAGAGGATACTGGCATGGAGGAGTAGCCATTTTGGTGATGCCTCTCCCCCTCCCCCACTTATTATTAATGCCTCCTCTCCCTTTAGTGCTACTGAAATCTGTGTCCTGCAACCTGACACTGCACACCCAACCGTAAATGCTAGGATGGGCTCTGGAGAGGCGAACGTGTTGGTCTGGAGTGGTGAAAAATAGCTTCTTGAGCAGCTCCCAGTTCATCTTAGTTCTGCCTCTAGGCAACCACACTGTTTTCTTAGGAGGTTGGTGCTGATGGGAACTTGAAGTCTGTACCAGCCTGGGAGGTAATACACCTGATTTTAATCCTTTGAGCTGTATGACCTTGGATAAGATGCTAAACTTCTGTGGGAATCCAGTGTCCTCATCTGGACAGGAAGGAAATTAGACAATCTATCTAGATCATTCCTTGTGCCAATCAGGGCAGTAGCATTGGCCATGCTGGCCAGGGCCTATGAGGGGGACTCGTGCTGGCTGAGGGGGTGAAGAGGGCAGGATTCTTCCTGGCTGCCCTGCTTGTGTTATGGCTGCTGTGCTGCCGTGCTCCTCTCTGGTGAACACTGGATCATTTCACTTTGACAGAGGCCCTCAGAAGGCTTGGTGACTTAACCTGCTGTTACATGAGGCCATGCCTGAGAGTGTCTCATTTCGGGCATGTTACTTAAGCTCTCTTAATCTCAATTTTCTCATCTATAAAATGAGGATAATTATAGTACTCTCTTATTGACTTGTAAGAATAATTCTTTAAAAGCCAAGTCTTTGGATTTAGGAGATGGATTTGCACACAAACTTGTAAAATTAGTCTTATTATTTTACATCCATATAATCATCCTTTAGTTCAATCATTAACTTCATATTTATTGAGCACTGACTTAGCTAGGCCCTGGGGATACAATGATGAATAAAGCACAGTTCCTGGCTGCAAGAAGCTCATAGAGAGTCAAAGAGATGAGTTAGCATGTCATTTATTCTCCTTTCCCTGCTCCTTTTTGTCTTTTTTTTTTTTGGTTGCTGTTTAAAGAAACAACAATTTATTAAGAGCTCACTGTGGCAAAGATTGTTAGGTCTCTAATCAGTATAATTCTTTCCTTCCTTTTTACTAACAGAATCTCTATATTGTTGGGTTTGCAAGGTGTTAGGGGAGGGGCAATTACATATAATTAGAAGTCACTGAGTGGAGCTTACAGGGAAAGCTTTTTAAGGAGGATGACTCAGACAGAAGACCCCACTTGTCTCTCCCTGCATCTTCCTTTTCGTTGCCCGGAACACTGAAATGAGGGCTACAGCTCCAGTAGCTATATTGTAAACGTGAGGACAAGGGTTACACCCTAGGGATGGTGGAACTTAGAGCTGAAAGGAGTCTAGAGCCCTCATGACATTTTGGAGTCAACCTATTCTCTCTAGAATACTTCTTCTTTTATAAGGGAAAAAGAAATCTCTGCTTGATTTTAGCCAGTATTTTAAGTCTCAGTTACCAGTAGCTGAACACAATTTCTAGTTGATACATCTAATAGATACAGAGCATAATGCAGAAACAGATCTATTTTTTCTCCTAAATGTCAAGAAGAGAAGGTCATAGAAATATAACAAATAAGAACTTAATATTAAAATACAAGATACCCATTAATCTTTCCCACTGTATAGCAAGAGAAGCTGACTATACTGTCTTTTCCTTCTTTGTCCTCCACAAGAAAGCTGTTTGAAATACCCTTAAATTTTTGTCTTTCTAAGGTTTGACATCAGTGGATTAAATTCACAGAATTAAGTGTTTTATTTCAGCTCTGTTGGTATTAGATGTTTTACCTGATTTCATCTTTTTTCTTAGTAGAGTGCTCACGAATGCTTTATCAGAAATTCAGATTGTTTCATCCATGCATAGCCTCATTATGGTTGCATTTTTAATGTTAATGGAACTAAAATTTTGAAAATTCACCTACCACACATTTTTATTCATTCCAAGCAATAATAAGAATGGCTTGCATTTATTGAGTACTTACTCTTTGCCAGTCACTGATACGTGCTTAACAAACATAGTCTCATGTAATCACCTCAACATTCCTACAGATGCTTTATTATTGCCATTTTTTCAAGAAAAAAAAAAAAGGCAAAAGGAGTTTAGATGCCTGCCCAAGGTCACATAGCTAAGAAGTGATGGTTGCATATGAACTCAGGTAGTCTTAAAAGTATGCTATCCTGTACTGAAATAGGTGATTGACTTTGAACAGAACTATTCCCTTATATATCAAAATGGAGATAAATTTTCTAGAAATTTATTTAGATCTGCCCAAAGACATATTGTATTCACCCAAGATCTTGGGCAATCTCTAAGAAGCCCTGGTTTTAAGGGATGATAAAAAAGGATGCTCCCTTATTTGAAGTCAACCAGCAACATGTGCAATATTTGTGTTTTTCCATCCTCGTTTAGAACCTCTGAATTCCATAACTTTTCAGTTATATAGGGCAGGAGGCAGGGGAGACATTTAGTGTTCAAGGCCTGGTAATTAACCAGATGCTTATTAGAATGACAATCTGCTTGATAAAGACACCATTTATTGGCTTCCTTCTCCTACCTATCTCACTTCCCTACTCTGCTATCAGCATTTCCTGGGATCATCTCCCAAATAAATGACCTTATCTCAGGATCTGCTTATGGGGAACTCAAACTAAGACTCGTGTCATCTGCAATATCCATTCATTTATCCACCTATCTATCCATCCACCCATCCAACCTTATCAACCTACCATATGTCTGGAAACATATGAGGTACTTGAGATAAGAGATAAATAAATCACTGCCCTTAAACTAAAGTTGCTCAGTTGAATGGCTTTATGTTTCCCAAATCACCAGGCAGAGATATTCAATACACTGCTGCCAAAGCAGCATTGGAAAGACTACAGAATTCTCTTTGCAGAATCTTAAAAAGAGTGCTGTCCCAGCACAGCCATCCCTGCAGGGGCAAACAGTACCTGGCACATGGTAGATGTTCAAGAAATATTTACCGAATGAGTGTACGAATGGGCAGAATGAACAGATGGATTAATTAGAAAGTAGATCAGGTTTTCTCTGGTATCCATCTCCCTTGCTTTCTGAATCCTTGCCCCAAAACATTGTAAATTCACAATTGACAATGCGGTCTCAGAAAATCAAGAAACTTAGGTAAGGTGAGGGTGAGATCCTTCCCAGAAAAAATTTACATGTAAGAGAAGAGGGAGCAGGGAGACAGATGAATCCAAAGTGACCTACTCTAAAGGCCCTCTGCATGGTTATGAAGAGATTTGGGAGGTCACAGTCTTTCCTGGTATCCCTTAAATCATAAAATGCAAACAAGGTTAATACCAGCTGCAAGAACAAGTAAGGCCATGTTTTGAGTTTCTGCATTACCAGTTATATGTGTAGCCTATGAGCTATTGGTGGTGATTCCTGTGCACTTGGGTGTTCTAGGAATAACAGCTCTTAAACCTCTACCCCTGCAGTTAGAGGGACCTGGCGAAGCCTGCTCCCTGACAAGCCACTACAGGGAGGAAGGGAGTAAATAATCAGTGTTATTGGAGAGTTCATGGTGGGCTCTTGGAGGACTTTATGGAGAAGGGGCTTGAGCTGGTTCTTGGACCATGGGTAGGATTTGGCTGAGTGGAGGAAATGGTAACAGTTTTCATTTATCAGGTACTTACTGTGAGTAGGCTCTGGGTTATGTGTTCCCAAACAAGCACCTATGTCATCTATTTTAAAGATGAATATTAGACAGGTTAAATATTGTGCTCATATCAAAATAATGAATAAAAGGCAGTGGCAAGGTCAGATTCAAGCAGTTCGCTTCCAGTGCCTGCCCCTGTAGCAACCATTTTAAACCACGCTACTGGTATCTATTTCTTGTGGGGCCGGTAGGGAGGGAAGTCAGAAATGAAAAAAAAAAAAAGAAATTCTTCAGTGGCCATGGCCCTGAGTGTCAAGAGAGATTCTGTCCACTGCTTCCTTGACACCGAGTGCAGCTGTGGGCTTAGAGCAGCACTAGTTCCCCTCTTTACAGGGGCTCCACCTAAGACACACTTGAGTGTCAAATACTCTAATATGGCCAGAACAGTTGGGACATATGAAAAGAGAATCCACACAGCCCTCGCTTTCCCATGTACTTCATCTACCACCACCATTGTTTCTTTCAAAAAAAAAAGATTAATTGTGGTAAAATACATATAATATTGACCATCTTAACTATTTTTAAGTGTATAGTTCAGTAGGATTAAGTACATTCATAATATTGTGAAGCCAAACTCCAGAACTCTTTATATCTTGCAAAACTGAAACTCTAAACCCATTAAACAACTCCACATTCCCCCTCCCCTAGCCCTCAGTAATCACCATTCAACTTTACATCTCTATGAATCTGACTACTCTTGGTACTTCATCTAAGTGAAATCATACAGTATTTATCTTTTTGTGTCTGCCTTATTTTACTTAGCATAATGTCCTCAAGTTTCATTCGTGTTGTAGCCTGTGTCAGAATTTCCTTCCTTTTTAAGGCTGAATATTATTCTATTGTGTGTATATAACACATTTTGTTTATCCAGTCATCCACTGATGAGCGCTTGATTGTTTTCACCTTTGGCTATCGTGAATAATGCCACTATGAACATGGGTGTGGAAATATCTCTGAGATCTTGCTTTCAATTAGTTTGATAGATGATTGTTTTTTATGTTTAATGGCCACAGCAGAGGGAAGAGGAAAATTACAAAAAGAAAGAGTAAAACTTCACCAAAATCTCATAGACAGCTACTTAAAAAGCCATAAAGACAGTGTAACAGCCCAGCCAAGAGAGAAGAGGAGCCCTGTGGCCATACCATGCAGTTTCAAAGACCATTTCTAAGCCCAAAATGTCAGCTGATAATTCTCGTGGGACTAGAAAAGAACCTGGAGTCACCACATCTAATTACCTCATGAACTCCTCAATGGTACCCCTCTTGGATCCTTGCTTGAGCATTTGGGAATTATTGTGAAGTTTTTCTCAAGAATTGAGTCTGGAGAGAAAGTCCTAGATCCAAGCCATAACAATGAGCCACTCCCAGCTGTGCTCCAGAGGCCCCAGATGGGATCAAGAGTCTTGAAAGAGATTTTTTAAACCTTCAGCTGTTCCGTCTCCTTAGCTATGGAAAAAAGGCTCAGCCTATCACCAGAGCCCAATTGCATACCATCTGGGCTCTCAGAGGAAGCTCTGTTCTTGCTGTTTAGGGCTAGATGCACAGCAGATGTCCTTTACAGAGACCATATGTATCCCTACTCCTCGCCTCTTCTGGGAGAGAAGAGAGTGCTGTAGGAGGTTCCCATGTTCCTTAAAGGGCTGTGGTCCTGAGGGAAGCAGTATGGCTCTCAGCACAAGATGAGGATGACTTATCTGTCTGGCAGGGGCTGTCCCTTCTAAGACTCTGAGCTGCCAGGCTACGGCTGGCTCCAGGGAGATGGGGGAGGGCAGAAGGCAGTGGAAGCCAGCTCAGGGCTCAATATTTTTGTGCAGAGAGCTCATGAGAGAGGACTTGGTGCTGTTTGTACCCACTCTGCACTGAGGGGACTTCTGGCTAGTGTACCCCTATGGGCCAAGTGAAACAGGCCTACAAGGAACAGAGTGTGGCTCTGGTCCCAGAGGTGTATATCCCAGATGCTGCGTTCACTGTCTCCGGAGGGCAAGGGCTCCTTATGGCTGCAGCTAGTAGACTATCCCCTCATCAGGGTCTGTACTTAGAATCCTTTTAGAACTGGAAGAGGCCCTGGAGATCATATTGATCAAGGCAGTCATTTTATAGAAGTTTTAATCGAGCCAGACATGTGAAATGACTTACTCAGGCCACAATGTTAAAAGAGCAGATCCAGCAGTATAACCCCAAAGCTTCCTACCTCTGCCCTGTGGAGCTTCCTGGGAAGTTAGTAACACGGTATCAGGCTAGTCATTTCCAGCATGACAAACTCCAGCTTTAATCAGGACTGAGGCCACCGTGAGGGAATATGCTATGCAGACAGGTAATAACAGGTGCATGTAGGAGACAGAAAATTTGGCTTTGCTCAGTTTAGGAGATGACTCTTCCTGAAATCGCTCTGTGATTAATTAAATTCTCAAAGAATTCCCTTTTCCCAGAGAGAATCTGTATTCTTGGGTTCCATTTGGTTAATTGCTTATGCTGAGCAAATATCTTCTCTCCTGGTCATCCAAGTAATAGTTCTCTTCTGAAACTTAAAATCTATAAACCTAAACAATCTTTTCTTTTTGTAGATCTGTCTTCTGTTTCTTTTTGTTTGGCTTCTCTAGATTTGGATGTATTTGATGTGTCATAGGGAAGGCAGCCCAGCACCTTTCCCAGTAATATAGAACCTCCCACATGGAGCCCAGACCCTCTGGATTGCCCAGCTATTGCCAATCCCTGAGATAAGAGGTCAGGGGAAGAGATCGATTTTGAAGAGAGAGGATGTTTGTACCCAGGCCTGAGTGAAGAATCTTCCCCCGACCCCACCTCACTATGCCTCAACATTGCCTGGTGAGAAGGTAGCCAATTTAGTAACATACAATACCCCAGGATTCGCATTGTTTATAAAAAGAACCCTGGGACTTGGATGTCAGTTAGCCCTTTGGTATTATTTGAGGCTATATTTGAGGGCTGGACTTCAGGATGAACAATCATGAAAGAGGTGGTCTCAGCTGTCTATTCACCCTGTAGCTTCTAAAGGGATTAGAGCTGAGGCAAATCTGCCTGCATTAGAAATTTTCCCCCATTGGATGGACAGGAGTCTAAAGAGGACAGTGCCTTCTCTCAGTGGACGATATTCTCCCTTTTCCAAGGACACAGCAGCACCTCTGATGCCTGTTCATCACATAAAGGCATGTCTACAGGGAGCTTGTGAGGCCCTGGACAGTAGAGTCACAGAGCTGGAAGAGATCTTGGAAAGTGATTTTCAAATGTGTCTTTAGCAGGAGAAACTTTTTTTCAAATGAAGTCTTATAAGGAGGCTATAGCAGTTGATGTTGATGGCTCATACATATCCCTTCAGCCCACCCCAGGGGTCACCTGTAGCAGATTCCAGATGCTCCCAAGGCTCTGATTGGCCAGGCCCAGGTCACATGTACTTTTTTGAATTAACGGAACAAGTTAGTCCAGCTCCATATCCTGAGAATGGCAGGAGAAGTGGCTTCCTTCCTTTACTTATTGGAAGAAAATTAAGTGGATGCGATCAGGCAAAAACAATAGGTGTCAATTCTAGCAGTATTATTCAAACTTTAATTGCATATAAGTCACCTGGGGATCTTGTTAATACATAGATTTCTGGGGCTCACACTTGAAGATTCTAATTCAGAAAATTTGGAGCTGATATTGCAGGTGCCTGACCATTGTACTGTAGTGCTCAGTGACCACTAAATTTCTCAAGCTGCTGCTGAAGCTCTTGAAGCAGTGTGCCTTTGCAGGCAGTCTTCTTTGAGGGAATTGCAGAATATGTCCAGAGAGAAGGTTACTCTCCCATATTTTCCTGGTTATTACTGTCCTCTTCCTGTAAACAGAAGATGATGGGACATGGCCAAAGGATGCATGTGTGGGGAACCCAAAGCAATTACCTAAAGGGTCTTTGCCCAAACCCTTTTGGAGAAGGTCTCTTTCACCTCCAAATCCTTCCCTAGGAGGTAGCCTTCTGTCTTAGGAAGAGGAAAGGGAAGGGCCCAGGGCTAGGGTGGGCCAAATAGGAGTGATTTCTTAAAGAAGGAAGATTTTGAAAGTGGGGATATAGTCTTTCACCTCCAAAGGCCTCACATTTAGCAGAGGGCAGGCAGGGTTTGGACTTTTAAGAGACCTGAAAAAGACCAATGCCCTGGAATTGCTATATGCTGGAACAGAAGCCTTTCAAACACATCCATATGTACCTAAGGACTGACCCACTGAGACAGGAGCTGGGTTGAGGTGAGATCTGATTGGCCCCATGGCTGCCACAGCAGAGGCAGCAAACTCAAGTCCTGCCTTACTTACCTGAGAGCAGAAATGCTAATAACTCTAGAACAGTCCAACGGAAATATAATAGAGATGTCATATGGGCCATAAATGCAATTTAAATTTTTTTTGGTAGCCAGATTACAAAAGTAAACAAGAAATAGATTAACTTGATTTTAATAATATATTGTATTTAACCCAATATACCCAATATATTATCATTATTCAACACATAATTAAAAAATTATTACTAAGATAGTCTATATTCTTTTTTTTTATATGAAACCTTTGAAATCTGGTGTATATTTTACAGTTACCTCTCAATTTGGACTAGCCACATTTCGAGAGCTCACTAGCCACATGGGGCTAGTGGCTGCTGAATTGGACAGCACAGCTTTAGTCCCAGCAGGTGGGAGCCCTCCTCCATCTCTTCCCCATTTTCTCCCTCTTCTAGAATAATGTGGATGCTGAACAGAGATAGTACCAGGCCTGGCAGAGGCTTAGCAGCAACGGTGGTGGGGGCTGTGAAAGCTCAGATCACAGAACGGCAACCGACTTGTTCTGTGGTCAGTTCTCTTCTGTCTTGGTGGCTCTGTGCAATGCGTGAATCATTGTGGGGGTAGAGAGGCTGGGAGGCAGGGTAGGCGAGGTCCTCTCTATTCTGAGGCCTCCGTGAAGCCCTTTGTGTATGTGGGGGCAGGAGGGAGGGACTGACACAGTGGATGGGGTCGTGAGGGAATGTGGAGGGATGTGTCTGGATTCACAAAAATAGACTCGTGTCTGTGGGCTGGTTACAAAAACTCAAAATACTATTTCCCTGTGCAGGGGAGGAATAGGATGAGGGGCATGTTAAAGAGCTACATATTTTTATTATTAAAATGCTCAGGAAAGCTAATGAAGAACAGAGCCCTCAGAAATGTCAGGATCTGGGGCTCTTTTGTAAATTGGATCCTAGAGTTCTTTCAATATTCTGAATTGTGTCTGAGAGCCATTTTTCTTTCCTGTGTCACACATCTGTTTTCAGTACTTTCTACTTGATTTGAACATTTAAGAAAATTTGCCTCATGTACAATCTTCCATTGGCTTCTGAAATGTGCAGATGTGTTATCTTTGAAAAGCAGCTGGTCAAATGCTTTCTCACAGGACATGGTCACAGAGCTCGGAGTCCTTGGGAAGAGTGCTTTACCTGAGTACAAGCAATAGTCATCAGTAGGGGCTACGAGCTTAGGCTGGGTTTGAACCCCATCCTGTTACTTGCTAGGCCTCTGCCAAGTTACTTAGCCTCCCTGAGCCTCAGTTTTCTCTTCCACACATGCAAATAATAATAGTTCTTACCTCACTGGGATGTTGGGAGGATCAAATGAAACAATGTGTGTACTGCACTTAGCACAATGCCTGGCACATGCCATCATGACTGTTTCTCTGTAGGAAAGAGCAGCTCTTCTGCATTCGGTTCCATGGCTGGCCAGGTGGAATCTTTTTATTTACCAAACTGCCTTATGTTTAAATTAGACAGTGCAACACGACAGATGTGGAATAAGATACACAGGGAAGAGGGATTTGGCCACAGCTGCTTAGGGAATTGCGGCAGAATTCAAGACAAAACCCAGAATTTCTATTTTCCAGTGTTTATTTAGCAGGGTCTTCTGGGTCTCAGAATTTGTCTTACATTTCAGAAAGCATAGAGAGGAAATGGATAAGGCAGGGCTTAAATACGTAACCACAGAATAAACACAGCAGCCTAATATAAAAAGGCAAAAAAGAAACCCTTAAATGGTACCAGACATTCAATAGAATGGGCTAATATGTAGTCACTAAAAATGCTTACCGTGTATATTGATTTGACTGGGGAAAACACTTTTAAACTACGTCAAGTGAAAGAAAAAAATAGGAAATAAAACTGCACAAAATTTAATGCTAAAATACACACACACATATGCTCCAAACCAGATGTTACGTTTGCTTATCTCTGTTGGATAATAGTGTTTTCTTGATGCTTTGGCATGTTTTCTACAATAAACACTCACTACTTTCATAATCATGAAAAACAATGAAGGTTACGAAAGATCTCCAGTCTCCGGTTTCCACCAGGGAGCCTGTAGCTCATTCTCATCTCTCTCAGCCTTGCAGGACTCCTAGTGGCTTCAAAGCCTGCTTTGTTTACAAAAGAATGATTATGTGGGGTGTCCAGGGAGACTGACTGAGAGAGAACAAAGTGAGACATGTTTTATTGAAGATGCTAACCAGAGTCAAGACACTCTCACAAACAAAAACCTTTAATGAATTCAGTGGGTGGCTGTTCCAGGCAAAGTAAATTGGGTAAATGGCAAATGGGTGTGTTAGCAAGCTCTGTGAGAGAGAATGATAGACTTTTTTTTTTTTTAATCTACCTCTATAGGGAAGAGATTACAAATAAAGTTCATGATGATCATGATTTTTATTTTGTTGGGGATGGGTTAACTCAGTTTATTGCGAGTCCAGTGAGGTCAGTGGCAGCCGTTCATCCTTCCCCTCATCCCACAGGCTTTCTGACTACCTCCCTCCAAATCATGAGTGGATTTTGCTTCCCTCTCCCAAGCCTCGAGGTCTTGCCTGGGGCTGTTTTCCTAAACCTGCCTATTCTGTCCTGCCTATTCTATCTTGCCAATTGAAGTTTTTTTGCCTTGGATCGGGTTGTTCCTCTCTACCCAGCCACTTGGGTCTGCGCATTGTCCCCACGTATCTTTGTTGCATCTGACCCTGCATTTGACCCTTTGCTGTTTCTCAGATCTTTGCTCTGCAGCTTTGTTGCAATCAGTCTGGCTCCCCTCCCGTATCTGGTTTCAGCTGCTAGAGCCCCCACCACCCAGGTCAGAGCCCGACTCCTCCTGTGTGCTCAGGAGAGATGGCTGGACATCACTAACCATTTGACTTTTCTCTATGACTCTGTTGTTCTTGACAGTCATTCTAAAGACAGAAGAGCATGACAGACTGGGAGATGGATACTGATGGGTCAGGGTGGGCCCATCCTGTGAATCTAGTTCTGCCACTTCCTAGTTGTGAGACTTTGGGCAAGTTATTAATCTTTTCCAGCCTTAATTTCCTCATCTGCAAAATGATGATAATAACAGTTACCTGATAAGGTGAGGTATCACATGTAAAGTGCATCTAACTTGTTGGGCATATAGCTAGTACTCAATGAATATTAGTTGCTATAATGTTATTATTTTACTATAAAAGCAACCTAACCTATCATGTGGAAAGAACATGGGCTCCAAAGTCATACAGTGCTGTTTAAACTGCTCTTCTGTCCCTGGCTACCTGTGGCATACCTGTATGCTTCAGTTTCTTCTTCCATAAAATGGGAGTAATAAAGAATACTGACTCAAAGGACTTGCTGTAGGGACTGAATGAAATAATGCATGAGAAGCACTTGTAAAATGCCTGTACATAGCACTGCAAAACGTTTGCTGTTGTTTGCATTACAGATGATGGATGGTCTCACCAGCTTTTTCTAGGAAGGATGACTATGAAATTATTTATTATCATTTTCTTAATAACATTCCAGAGTTGACATTTGAATTCTAAAGTAGATCAAGCTTTCATGGTTGTGCTGAAGAATCATAACAGTATAAGAGTGAGATTAGGACCAGAGTTGGCAAGCCTGATTTTCCCTCTGTCCAGGAGAATGAGCTCATTGTGTCCTAAACCAGATTCTGTTTGTCTCCAGTGCACATGAGCTAAAACCAAGGGGCCTCTGAATGGGTGAATCTGGAGACTAACAGCAATGTATTTGGAGGCACATATGGATTATAATGTTAAAGATCTAGTCTCTTTGCTTTATATAATATAAAGTGGAAAAGTGAGAATTGAGAATCCTTTCAGAGAATTATCATTTTGTTAAAGGCTACAAAAGTGACTCAAAATTGTTTAGGGACTCACTAAGAAAAGGAAAATATGACCTCATGGAGTCAGCTAGGGTGGCTAGTCATCTTCTAGAGAAAGCCAGCCTTTGACATCATTACAAACCCTCCCTAATTTAGAATAACCTTAAAGCTCGAGGAGGAGAACTTTCCTCCTTGAAGGAAACATGCTTTTTGAAAACTAAGTCTTGTCATCACTTTAATCAGCCACACATGAATTTCCATTTCCTAAAAGCCTCTGTAGTGAAATCTACTTGTTAAAAAAACATCATAATTGAATTCTAGATTTGCCAAAACAAACCACTCAAGTACTAATGCAATAAGAGAGTTGCTTTGTACATGAAATGGGCTTTTACGTCAGATATTAAAAAAATTTTATATCCATTGGCTCATTAATGATGACTGGGCTTTATGAACCAGGCACTAGACATTTTTTTTTTCCTAAGAAAAAAGTAAGCATCAAGGAATCTAGGGCTCAGGGCTGGGCTAAGCTCTGAGCCTGTCAGTGGAGAGTCACACATCAGACGGAGATTTCTGTTTTCAGACGTAGACTCCCCGGGCCACATTTCGCCCCCACCCATCACCTAGGCGATTAGTTTCTGTAGCAGGGAAGACGTCCTTGAGGTTGAGCCTGTTTACAAAGAGGCTCAGCAGAGAATAGCCTTTGCTCCTGATCTCAAGATCTATTCAGTTGAGATAGTTAAAAAAGAGGGTAACACCCAAAACCAAACAAAAACATAACTCAGCAGCTCTCCTCAACTAAAGAGTACTTTGCTTAGCAGAGACTGTTAAGTAAAAGTGGAAGAGTATGCTTTAAAAAAAAAAAAAAAAAAAGCAATGTAAAGCCTGTGTACAAGTGCTACAGTCAGTATTTTATATGCTTCATAATGACAATGATAAGATAGTGTTTATCAAACTCCCACGTAAGTCTAGTGCTATGGTGCTATGGTACTATGGTGCATACATACAAATCAGTCTGCAGATGAGGGTCCTCTTAACACTTTAATGTGCTTACAAATTGCTGCAGGCGCTAGTTAAAAACACTGACTTCCAGGCACTACCTCCAGAGGCTCTGATCCAGTAGGTCTTAGGTAGGTCTGGGAATCTTCATTTTTCTTAAAGAATCACATTGGATGGTTCTGATATATGATGGTCCACAGACTGCATTTTGAGAAACACTTGATTTTGCAAACATGGTAAATTGTAAATCAAATCAGAACACTACACACTATAAAAGAGAAGAGACTAATAAATCCAGCAATATATTTATGTAACAGTTCCATGGGAAAGCCAATATATTTAAAAGCTGCCTAAAAATCTGTGTTTTTTAAAACTTGCAGGTAAGTGTTTAAAGGGGCTAGTTAGCCCTTATAAGAAGAATGAAAATGAACTCAAAGCCACCAGATTTATTTAATAAATTATATTTATCAATGCAATGTCTATTAGGATTTAGTGACAGTCCAGTGATTCTCTACCCTACGTGGGTGCATATTAGAATTATCTGGGGCTTTTAATAAACTGATCCTTGGTTCCCAGCTCCAGAGAGTGACCCAACTGATATGGACTGGGCTTCTGGTATGAGCATGTTTATAAAGCTGTTCGGGTGATACTGATGTGCAGGTAGGGCTGATAATCACTGTCTATCTCCTGTATCCAATCTCTCTCTCTCTCTCTCTCTCTCTCTCTCTCTCTCTCTCTCCTCTCATATAATTAACATTTTTTGTGCTCCATGATTCATTCTCTCTCTCTCTCTCTCTCTCTCTCTCTCTCTCTCCCCCACCCCTCTCTCTCTCCTTCTCCTACCCGCTCCCTCCCCCGACTTTTTAAAAAAGATAAGTCAAGAAACTATAGTGCAGAAAGATTAAGTATTTGTCCAGGCCATAAATTTAGTTGGTACATACAAGATGGGCTCCAGTGTCAGAAAATTAGACAGCAGAACGGTCAGGGGAAAGGAAGATCCCCTGACTGAGAAGAGATCTGTAAAATAAAGCCACTTCTGGTCTCCCTGTAGCCCAGGAGGCAAAAAATCTGCACTCAACAAAGGGAATTGCAGGAAAGACTATCTCGTAGGGGTTAAAAGCTTTAAAAACAGGATGTTTTTCTTTGTTGAGAAGGGACAGTAAAGCACTAGAAGGTATAGAGTAGTATTCCAAGGAGGCAAATTAACTCCTTCTTTCTGGTGAGTAGAAACTAGGTGGTTAAAGGTTGCATGATATTCAGGAGGCAGCTTGGCACCTACCACGCTCTGCCTTTCTCCCCGCCAGAGCCCACGCAGACATTACTCACTGTTAACAGCACTCTGTCCCCTGAGCACAGGCCCAGCCTCAGAATGCTTTTTAACACAGCACTCACCCTCCACTAATGCATCATATTGGGCACATGAATTGAAATTTATTTGCTTTCTCTGGTAGAGTGAAAAAAATACAGTCTTTGGACTCAGACTTAACTTCGAGTACCGGCTTGGCCCATTCCTAGCTGTGTGGTCTTGGACAAGTAACTTATGTCCCTGAATCTCAGTTCCCCCATAAGTTAAAAAGAGGAAAAAAGAATGTTCATCTTGTAGTTTCATATAAGGTAAGGACAAGTAGAACATCTGGCATATAGTAGGCTCTTAATGATGATAGCTAGAATTATAGATTGTAATGTCATAGGAGTGAATATGATTGTCAGTGATAGCCTTGAGGTAGAAATAGAAAAATAGGAAAGACTCTAACATGGAACCTTGTAAGGCTTCATCCAGTAAGAACCCTAGCCTGTGTGGAATCCTATATTTTACAAGGAAGTTTCAGGCTATGGATGAAATAAATGAGACTTGCCAAATCACATGAGTTCACTGCATGATCCACTGACTGCACATAGAGTAAATGCTCATAAGACAGAGCAATCTCTGCTCCGTGGTGTTTGCAATTAGTCCCTGGATTAAGAGAGCAGCAGGAAAACAACAGGGTTGAGAAATATTCAGGGGCCAGAGCCTGGAAAGGGGAAGCAAAAGGAGAGGGGTCTGTGATCACGTCCTTCTCCCCTATCCCCTTCCTAAATTGTCATCTTCTTTCATTTCATCCTAACCACAGCTCTGCAAGGTGTGTTATTATGGTGATGGTGCTTATTTCATTCAATAGAACACTAAGATCAGAGAAGATAAATATCCTTTGTGGAAGGGTTGGAGTTAAGAGCTGAGTTAGACTCCAGAACCTGAGCTTTGTGCCAGGTGTTAGACATGGTCATCAAAGACTCTTTGATAAAAAGAGTCTTAGACATGGTCATCAAAGACTCTTTGATAAAAATAAATAAATAAATCCTTCCAGAGGAACACATATGGAATATTCTATGTTCCCTGATCATTTAGATCATTGAAATAATCTATGTGCAGCATTCCAGCCCCATTAAATAAGAAGCTCCACCTTTCCCTGTCAATTATGCTTAGTTCAACTAGAAAAGTATAAGGGACCAGGGAGTTATAAGCTAGTAAGCAGAGGTAATTTGTGGGTATTCATCAATTTGCTTTGATTTTTTCAATTTAAAGAATGAGGAGATTCAAATGCAGTCTTTATTAAATATCCTTCCAAGTGAGAAAAGTCATAAAATAACACTTTGTGAGATTTAAGAGTTAGAACAGCTATCATTGGCAGCGCAGAATCCAGTGTAAAGATAGTAAAATAAATATGGCTCCTTTACATACTATGCCCTACAGAATCAAGATAAATTCTCACAGAACAGAAATAAGATGAATAAGCATGCACGATGATAGTTTGTTCTTTAAATGGATTATTATGGGATGTGTGGTTCTGGCCTCTCTGGGGTGGTGGCCGTGGCTGTGGGCCTCACTGCTGCTAAGGTATGGGAGCTTTCGTGGAGGGGCTGGGGTTTTGGGAAGGTGTTTGAAAGAGAATGGAACTGGCAGATGCTCAGAAACCAGTGGTTTTTAAACCTGCACATAATGCATTTTTTTTTTTCCTATAGACATAAGAGAGAGGATTTTATATGAGAGAAAGATTTGTGGTTTGAATTAGAATAGCACTATTGTGACAAAGTTGGCTTTCAGTGTAAGTGATGTATTTGCTGAAAATTATATCAATGCCTTCAGTGGGAGCTCAGAGTGGGTTATAGCTTAGTTCTATGTTTTGAAAATAAGTATAAGCAGCAAGAGAACAGAAGTTCTTTAGAGTGATATTGACTTAAATGTCATTTTCCATTAGCCTAGGAGTTGTGATGACATATATTTGGTTCCTTGGATGAATGCTGAAGGTAGTTTGTTGGTATAGTAGTAGAGTTTTGGATGCTTCTAGAGTTTCATGAGAAAAAGGATATTTGGTCATATTTGGACTATAACCTTGAACTGCTTAAAAATGTGCTGGGAAATTTGGATCAAATTTTCTAAAATGGTATCTATTTCATTCTCATAAATTCACCTCTGAAAAGGTGATGCAAAATGTCACATTGGGTAGACCAGGGATTATTCATTTGGAAAATTTATGAGATGATATGGTCCAGACAATGAATAGGATTAAATATTCAATGGCACCCAGAGAAACATCAAAGAGAGTCAGACCATAGATCCCAGAATACCAAATAGATCGTAAAACCTATCTATTGCCTGCAAGCTCTAAAATGCATGGATCACATGACATGACAAATATTAAAAATGGCATGTAAGAGCATTTCTGCCTGAATTCTCGTGTCCTGGGAATTGGATTGGGAATGGACAAAGAGGTTATGCAAGGCCTTGCTGGAAATGCTTAAATAAAAAATGTGCCCAGAAATCTCAGTATATTTATAATAACCCTTTGCTTATTAGCAAATTAATGAAGTGGGGACAACCATATCAAGTTGTTAAGGATTCTTTAGAGAAAACAAGGCTAAATAGTAGCTACCTTGACTTGCAAAGACAGAAGCAAGAAATTGCTATGTTTGAACATTCGACTCATAAAGTCTAAAAAAAACAACTAAAAGAAACCAAAAATGAATTGGTAATGAATTCATTGAAGATACCAACACTTTTCTCAAAATGAGTTATAAATCACTCAAATTAGGGACATCAAGAGGCAAGTAAGTTATGGTATTCTGGGAATTTTGCTTCCTTTTCTACTTGTCTTCATTATTTTATTTGGTTGGTATATCTTACTATTTCTAATATTATTGGAGTTTTTTCTCAACTTTTTGTAACTTTTTAATGAAACTAATCCATCAGATTGTAATTCAGTTTGGAAAATAAGTGGACAGGAAAATATTTTGGAAACATTGTAATAGCGAGATTTTGGTGTGAGGGAGGAGAGAGAGTAGTAATAAACAAAGAAAATAAATTACATATTGCTGATCTCAAAATATCCTCTCATAGTTTACTACGTAACTTTTTATATTTAAAGTTTTGATTTTTTTTTTGTTTTCAAGATCAAATTAACAATGGAAATTTCTTTTAAACACTTCCATATGCATATCTACCTCATAATTAAATCTGTTTATGTTATGTTCCTCTACATAAATAAGATTTGTTCCTATTTCAACAACCTTGTAAAATGTCTATCAAGCCATAATTGGAAAGAAAATGCAGGCCAAATAATTGTTAGCAAAATAAAATCAGATGTATGTGAAATTGTTCAGATAATCCCAGGGAACTGGAAGCCAGTGCTTTGGCCACAGTGAACATCAGACTTAAATGGAACAATACTGGCCTCTAATATTTCCAAATGCTTTGCGCATCTCTAACTTTGCATGACTTCTGGATTAGGTGGACAACCACCATGTCCTATCCTAAATATAGTCATTCTCTGCAGCTTTGTGGTACTCAAGGAAAAAAAAACAAACCCGATAATTATGCCCAGAAACTTTAAGTTCTCAGGTTTTAAAAGGCCACATTTAGAAGTATTACATTGGATTTCATTTTCAAAGAGGCCATGTTCTAGGGTGATTCTCAGTCTGGAACAGCTGTTGTAGAGCTGCTGTAAATCCTGCCCCCCACCCCCACAGCTCTCCCTTTCAGTGGGAACTCAGAGAACAGTGAGCTGTTCCTAGATGGTTTGTTCTCATGAATTATTCTTTTCTACTTGCTCAACCTATAGTAGAAATAACTTCACAAAGAGGATGAGGATTTTACTCATGGGATAACCAGAAGTGGTTAAAAATAAGCTCATTCCTCTACTCTGTTGGCTGAATTAGGTTACTTTACTAGGCAGAGTGGACAAACACTCTGCATCTCCATTTAAAAACCTGCCTTGTCCTCCATTAGTTACTATGAATGTCATCTTAATCTACACTGCCTCATAAACTAGAAGCCCATGATCCCTGCTGTCTCCCTCTCCCTACATCCAATGACCCTTGTCCCATGGATCCTTAAAGCTGTCTCTCAAATTCATCCCTGTTCCTCTGTCCACACTGACAAAGTCTTAGTTTAAGTCAATCAACATTAACCTGGATTTGTGCACTATTCTATAGACTCTTCTGTTTCCTGTTCTCTTTACACTGTCCCTTGTGGGATCTGCGTTTAAAATCTCTGATGAAAAGTCATTAAGGACTGTCACTGCTTAGCCTCCCGTCTGCCTCTCCATCCTCTCTCCTGGCTCTACTATTTACCTCTTTGTACAAGCCTTAAAACATGGAAGAATTGAGGAGGCATTTAGGCTTCGGGGGTAGACCGGCATTCTAATTCTGACTTGGCCTCTTATTTATGGAGTAACTTTGGGCCAGTCATTTACTCTATATTTTGTACAATGTTTGGGTTGCTGGGGTTGAGATGGAGGGCCATAGTAAACAAAATAGATGAGGTCCCTGCTTCCTTGGAGTGTATGGTCTAGTGGAATCACTAAGTACTTAGTGGTAGCATGTTTTTAATAGGCAAATTGTGTCAGAGACTGTTAGTTGACTACCAAATATCCATTCTCCCCATCTCCTGGATGTAAACATGTTCTGCTTTTCCTGCAGTTCCCAAATTCCCTTACTGCTTGAGGTGGTCAGTGGGGTGCAATTGCAAGTCATTGAGTGGGGCTTCTGGGAAAACTAAAGTAGGGCTAACTAAGCAGGATAACATCAATCTGCCATTTTCTCCTTCCTTTTTTTTCCTGGCTAGAATGCAGATATGATGGTTGGAGTTCCAGCAGCTATCTTGGGGAGTGAGACAGCTTTGAGGATGGAAGCCTTTGCTAAGGAAGGTGGAACACAAAGATAGAAGACAACCAGATTACTGATGATTATGGGGCCTCCGTACCAGCCTTGGATTGCCTGTCTTGGGACTTCTATGGGAGAGAAAAATACAGTAAGCTTCTACCTCATTCAGGTTTTCTTCAGTTGAGTTTTCTGTTCTGTGTAGTTGAACCTAAGCCTAAATTAATACACTGTAACTATATACAATTACCACTTAAATACTAGATTTGGAAACTCATGACTTTCAGGGATAAGTATAATCTTGATAATCATCTCTTGTTCTATTATCATTTAAATAATCACAATGATGATGATAATGTCTAATAATAAGGCAATATTTATATAAATAAATCTTGCCTTGACATAATCTTTCTTAACTCAGTTTCAATCATCTCTAAATTGAGGACACAATTATAATAATGTATCTCATCCCTGCTTCAAATTGGTCTTAGTTTTCTTCATGTAAATCTGATTTTCATGTTTATTTCAATCCGTGAATATGGCCTAGGAATGCTAATTACTTAACATACATGCCACCACTTCCCAATCCTGTGTCCATGCCAGACATTAATAATTGATGATGGCATTTTCTCTGTCTCAGCCTCTTTCTCATTAACCTTTTCAATACAGTGTCAAGCAGCTCTTACCATTCGATCAGAATTGGCAGAACACATACATTTATTGTAAACCATTTTCAATAATTTTTAAAATCTTGGTTGGGGTTGCGAATGATACATTTTTTTCTTCAAATTGAAATATTTAGAAGTTTTCTTTGAGTAATATAAAACTAAATAAACTTCCAGTTTATTGAACAGATATTGATTTATGTCGTAGGTTATAAGGAAAGGCAAATGGGGGCACAAATTGCTTACAGGAACTCTGATATCAGTATAGATTTATAAGCTGTAGTGAGTAGACCGTATCTCTTGGGCACCTATTGTTCACAAAGCATTAAATGAAGATGAAGAGATATAGTGGGAAATATAATGGTCCGTTCTCCCCATGGATGTATAATCGAATAAAATATATAGAATAAATCCAAAACTTTAAATATATAGATATTAGTAATAACAGCTAATAGTTTACAAAAGATCTTCAGGGAAAAAAAAACTTAAATTCTAAATGCTGCCCCTGTCACAACCATTGAAAGAAGAATGGCTAACAAACACCTCATGGGACTTCTATGTGTCGGGCCCCATAGGTGATGACTTTTCTATAGGTAGCGGGGGCTACATGGCTCATCCAGATTTCTCCTTCCCCAGGACTGCCCTTTAGGCACACAAAGGTGGATTTGCAGTGTCATGTACCCTACATGACCATTGGGGCCTCTCCTCATCCCGACCATGCCTGGCCAACTCAGTAGATTGATCCTGTTCAAGCTGAGCCGATGAAATTCTCTCTGCCTGAAATTTACATTAGGAATGAAGAAGCCATGGACTGTAACTATTGAAACTGGGCCGTATGTCCACATGTTCCAGAAGGGGTACATCTGCTGCTGCCTGGATGTTGGAATTGTCCTGGTTCTTGCTGCCAGAGATTTACCAAACTTGAAACCATTAAGGACTATGGTGAGGTCTATATGTGATATGAACATCTTAATCTACTCTTTCTTTACTTCTTCCTTGCACACTGAACTACCCCAGTATTTTAATAAGTAGTCTAATTCTCTTTCTTCCTTTCTTTTTCTTTTTTCTTCCTTCCCTCGTTCTTCTTTCTCTCTCCCTCCCCGACCTTTCTTCTTCTTCTTTTTTTTTTTTTGGCTTGAGCAGGCCAGAATCAGCTTCTGTTATTTGCAATGAAAGAACTTTCACTAATACAGATATGCTATTTTCTTTAATTTTCACTACAATACTAGGGAGAGGTATTGTATCCCCAATTGTCAAATAAGGAAGTTATGGCTTAGCAAGCTTACAGGGTTTGACCCAAGGTTACACAGCTATTAAGTGGCAGAGCCAGGATGCAGACCTAGTTAGGCCTATGTGGTTCTAGAGCCATGGCTTCAAAAAAATGTTTGGTTCTACAGGTGGTGAAGTAGGATTCGCTCATGCCCTGTCCTCCAGAAGATCGACAAATTGATTTCAGACTGCCGTGATTCTAGACACAGCATTATGAAGCAGGGGAAAAGCAACTCCCTGAAATGTAGGCATGCCTCATCTGCCGTTTTTGGGCTCACTGTCATTGGCTCACTTACCTTCAAATACAGCAAACACTATGTGGAAGATAATAGCACATAGGGTTTGGTTTTGTTTGTTTTGTTTTGTTTTGCTGTATTTGATGTAGCGGGTAATATATTTTTGCTGTATTTGATAAAGCATTGAAGATGATAGCAACATCAATAATCTCTCCCATCAATAACCTCTTCCTGTAGTCTCCTCGACTATCTCCTAGCCACGTCCTTTTCTTTCTTAAAATGCAGCTTACAACCTACTTCCAGGAAGGTTTTCTTAATTGGTTTTATCCCATGTGTTCTTATTTTTAGCAGAGATTGGATGCTCATGGTCAAGTCTTGGTGCACTGCATCCTGATGTCTTCCTTTCTTTGGAAGGGGGTATAGCCACCTTTGCCCCTTCAGAATTTCTTTTTCTACCTGCTCTCTGGCCAGGAGGCTGTTTGGACCACGTAAAGGAGTTTCATTAGATCTTGGCCAATGAGAGAGGGGGAGCCGTAGATTAGAGAGAGGAAGGAGAAGGAGACTGGGGTATTTGTTCCCTGCTCCCTTTACATGGGGTCACCTTAGCCTGGCTGTTTCCCTGGACTAAAGGTCACTTCTTCTCTTACATTATGCTTCTCATCACGACTTCTCAATTTGGGTTCCAGTAACCGCTCCTTCCCTTTCTCTCCTTCAGCTCTAGGAAGGGTGGAAACTCCACTGTTCCTTGCCCTGGGGTTCTGTACTATTTTAATGGTTTCCCTATGCCCTGCCTATGCTACTATAAGTAGTCCCTCCTGGGATCATCCTCATGTGAGTGTACTTCCCTTTCCTGTTAGGCTCTTGAGTGATGCTAATTGTAAGTGCTTCTCCTAGCTAGTCCTTCTTCTTGTGCCCTCTTATCTTTCTTCATTTTCATTGGCATGCAAACCTGTCTTTCTGTGGTCATTACTGTCTAGGAGACTCAAGTCATTCAAAACCAACAATTAAACCTGTTATCCAATAGGCAGTCACTCTGTAGATGTATAGTATGTCAGGCAAAGTTGGAATCATAAATTCACATTCAGAGAGAAGACAAGGTTGGTGGTGAGTCTAACGTACAGAAATCATTCATTATACTCCCTTCCCACTCTTGTGCCTTTAATGGTATCACTGTGTGTATTTTCAGGTGACAAACACACCTGTCTGTAGAAAGGCCAGAAGGACTGTGGACGTTGATGCTTTTAGGACAACCACTTACTGGGTTTGCTCTGAAAATTATGTTCTATCTGAATTCCTCAGATGACTTAGACAAATATGCACAACCCTCAAATTTGAGGGTAAAATCAAACTTTCAGAGCTCTCTCTAAATTGTCACAAAAATTGTACCTAACATCCTCACAATTAAATTAGAACTGACTCGATCATTAGATGCTGACATAGCTTTTTTTTTCTTACAGTTTTTTTCTTACTTGCCAACCTATAGTAAAAAATTCAGAGACTCAAAAAGTCAGATGACATCATCCAATCATAATTTCCTGTGCACAAACTATCTTTGAATTTAATTGTATTGCCCACAGCGTAGATGATTTGGTTGTCCATGAATATTACATCCTGAGAAATGTTATTGATTATGTGACCTGCTTATGATGGTTTGACCATGATTTAGGAGACAGCTAGCTTTATGCAGACTTATTCAGATTTTGTAACTGAACAATTTAGTTTCTCTATTGGGGTGTGGAGTGGGGAAATTTATGGTATAGTAAGCTGATTGAAACACAGACACAAATGCCCTGAGTTTAGGGTAGAGAATTCATGCAGTAAATACACAATCAGTGAAGTCATCACTGCTATTTTGCTCACGAGGGATGGAAGATACATTTGATCATTCTATAGCAGACACCGCCTAGCCTGAGAACGTGTGCCCTCAGGAAGGAGTCAGACAGGACTTTATTTTTTCCTGGCTGAAGTTCTGGAGTATGTGGTGGAGTTTCCTCTTAATTTATTATGCAGCATCATCTTCTTTAGATGCTGCTTCTTCTGCCTACTCACCTATTCTTTGTATGGCGTTTTCTCAAAAGGCTGTTCCCAGTTTCCAAAATCATGTTTACACATGGATCAGTATTCACAAACAGCCATGCCTCATTCTCCTCAATATTGGGTCCCGCCTCCACAGTCCCTGCCAGGACAGTTGCTCTTAACAGTTAAAGAAAAAAGAAGTGGAGATTTTAGACAGTCTGCTGGCTCAGGATTGAGAAAAAGGAAAATGTGCATGATAGGTCAGGCTTCCATGAAGCAAACTCTGAGATGGAGATTGGGGTGCAGAATATTTATGGGGGAGTGAGGGAAGCAGGACTGGGCAGCCGCAACAGAAGCTTCAGACAACCCCACAGTGGGGCTCTGGAGCTGGACTGGCCTCGCAGAGCTGTCCCCAGCCAGGGCAAAGGGGCCAGGCTTTTATACTGTTGTATGCCAATGATTAACCAGGCTACCCCAGGGAATTGGGGTGTGGCCTTGTCTTAGGCAGCTGTCATTAGTTTAGATAGTCACTGGCACAGAGGCGGGGCGGGGGCTCAGCTGTGAGCTAGCAACACCCAAAACCCACTCTCCCAGCAGCTGCAGGAATAAGTGCTCCTGTCTTGAAAGGGTGATGAGCAGCAGTGACTGCTGGGAGCTGATCCCAGTTGTTCCCCTTGGTCAGAGTCTCCCCCTCTGCCGAATTGCTCTGTTACTTAGCTAGGAATGTGACAAAGAACTATGGGATTAAGAAATATTCTCTCTCTCTTTAAACTATGCAAAACTTTCTAAGATGGCCACTTTAAAGTACAGATCAGCTTTGTGTGTTCAAAATATAACTTAACTAACCACATATATTTTTGTAAAGAGAATGTTCTCAGGGACACCCCTATAAAAAGGCTGAGTGCACGGCTGTATGGTTGTGGATTGTATACCCAAAAAAACTGTAGTGTACACTTCACATGTCTTGTTACACTTGTTAGAGCTGAAAGAGAGCTGGACGATCACTTTAGCAAGTTCTTCAGTGGCCAGGTGATCCACAGAGTCCCAAAGAGGTCAGAGGACTCACTAAGATTGCACATCTGGGTAGTGGTGGAGCTGGAGCCAGCCCCCAGCCCTCCTGAGTCGCAGGCTAGTACTTTTCCATGACACAAATCTGCCTCCAATCTCTCCCCACTGCGGTTCTTCTTGCTGCAGCTTGGGGGGATTGTGTGTGTTGCTCGCTCCCAAAGAACCGTCAGGAGGGTTTCAGAGCGGCATAATGTTTGCCAAAGCTTTGAGTCTGTAAACTGGAAACAAGACGTTCTTCAGATATGAAGGAGTATTATTCAAAAACTGTTACCTTAGTCATTATATCGAAATCCCCCTTGAGTTACAGTAAAGAGGAAAGGAGCTCATTTTGTATTGGTAATAGAATTACTGAGCATGAACATCTATGTGCCGGCCTGTGTGTGTGTGTGTGTGCGCGTGTGTGCACGTGCGTGCGCATGCGTAGCTAGTCAGAGGGAGATTGGGAAAGAAGGGGAGAGAGAAAGAGAGCCTCTTTAAAAAGCAAATTACTGTACCATACATCTTATATTATTTCCTAGCCTCCTTATTTAATAAGTCTAAATTGAGAGTTCTTGTAATTCTCTTGCATCAGTGAACAAGCTCTCAGCATCCTCAAGTCCTTCAGGGCCTGCAGTTTTTCTGCTTTTCTGTAGATACTCATTTCCAAAATTTCATTACCATCCCACATATGAGTCATTTACTCCCATGCAATCCATTTAAAACATCCAGCACACTCTGGGGGACAGAAGGAAAAAGCTCAGAAAAGGCCAAGCCAATTCATTTGATATGTTGAGGACTTGCCAACCTGAGATGGGAGAGGAAGCCCAGCAGGGTTCCCTCAAGGTAGCCAGCAGAAAATGTGGCAACATCTGACCCCCACCTACTTCCCCACTCCGGAGCATGCCCTTTTATTTTGCTGTGTGTTTCATGTGTTAGCATCTGGGGCAATGCAGTTGGTGAGAGAACAGAGATGAGAAAAATTCCTTTAGCAGGATAATAAAAATGTAAGCTGAATATTGTAAAGAAACAATTACCCAGGTCACATATGTGCAGACATCTCTGATTGGGAATCAGAAGACTGGGACTGTAGTGCTGGCCTTGCCACTGGCTGGTCCTGTGAGCTGCGGGAAGTTATTTAACTTCTCCGGGATCTCAAGTATCCTCGGTTATTAGATGAGGATATGAAACTTGCTCTAGTTATTGCACAATGAATGTAAAAGTGCTTGGGAATGTAAACAGCTTTATAGAAATGTAACTTTATTGTATACATTAACTATGAATTATACACCTGATTTCAGTTGCATGTAGGCAAGCATGTAGTTTCTAAGGGGATCTTTGTGGCTCCTTGTGCCTTGGAAAGCACACAGCAGCATAGCATTGCTGGCCTGCTTTTTCTTGTTAAGAAAAAAGTCATCTAAGGCATAAATATGACAAATAAGCCCTTTGGAAACTTTTAAGGTATTGCCTTGGGCTGCACTGACATTGGAGTTGGGTGTCTGGGGTTGTCATGCTAACCAGGCCAGAAGATTCCTCACATGAATGTGTCACTTACCAGTAGGTACCACACTGTGGCCCTTTGGCATTAACTCATTTCTATCTATACCTAGGAGAGCTAATCAATTTTTCATCTTCTCCTAGGAGTACCAGCTTGAAAAACACAGTGTGAAAAATGCCCAAGGGATGGCCATCCTCTGTCTGTTCCCATGGAGAGGGTCCATACAGACAGTCCTGCTGGCAGGGGAGGCTCCCACAAATAAGCTATTGCCTCAAAGAGCAGGTGGTGAAGAAGGAGCGGAACATAGCTCCCAGATTTTTATTAGCAATTTTCATTATGTGGCATTTAAAAACCAAAGGAGTTAGATATTAGCTCTTGGCTGAGACAAACACTCAGAAATTCATGCAATAGCTTACTGTACTCAGATATCCCATTACATAACCAGCATGGTCCTTTCTGCCCTCAGAATGGACTTAGCTTTCAGAAGTCGTCCCGTTCTGATACCTAAATATTTCCTCTGTCCTCAAAATTTCTCTTGTGCAGAAGAGTCATGCTGCCCTATACATAGAAAATTCAGCATATGGGTTGAAGAACTTCTGGGGACTGAATACATCAACACCCCAGAATTGGGTTAGGGTTTCCATTGACATTTGGTGGCTAATCGCTTTGATTTTTGTGATAGAAAAATAAAATGGAGTTTGTGGTGCACAAGAGGCACAGCTAACCTAAACTTGGAGAGAAGGGGGGAATACAATGACCTTGGCATGGAGTAGGCCCAAGGAGAAATGCAAATATTTTCTGAAGCACATCATTTTGTGGTTTGGGTCCTCTCAGATTCTAGGAGCCTGGATTCCTTCAGATCTGTCTATTTAATTAGTTCTATAGGGAGAAAACTCCAAATGGATTAGAGGCTGTACAGAAAGTCAAAATTAGAGACAGAGGCAAAGTGAATTGTAGGTTTAAGGTAGTTGGAGAAAAGGCCTGATGATCTAAGCTAAAATTCTGACTATCATTTATTAGCTCAGAGATGCTGGAAAAAGTCACCATTGCTTGTCTGAGCTTTAGGTTGGATCCTGAGAATATAAAGTTAATTGTAACTGCCTCTTCCACTAGCAACCCATCTATCTCCCAGTTGTTAGGATGAGCATAAAATTTTTTTTGCAAACTGTACAGCATAATGCTTCCAGGATTGGACACATCTTACTTGTATGTGTGCATGTAAAGATGTATAAGTGAATACCAGGCAAGCACATTGTTCATGTATGTGTTTGAGGTTTCCATTTTAATTTCCTGTTTTGTTTGCTAATGGAGTAAATTGGATATAAGCAGGTCAGGGAAGGGACATTGTCTGCGATGTTTATGGCAGGGTGGATGCATCAGCCAATCTGCACTCTCCTGTGGACTTTGCCCTGGGATGGCTGTCACATTAGTTTTTGGAAAAAGACAGGTGGGCCTATGACAAGACCCCAAGAATCAAAGACCTGCAAGAGAAGACTCCAAGGCATACAGGGGGATTTAACACTGCTTTTACATTCCTAGAAAGTCCCATGATAATCTAAACCAGCAGTTCCCAAACTTTTTGGCACCAGGGTTTGGTGTTCCTATGAGACTCTAATGCCCGATAATCTGAGGTGGAGCTGAGGCTGTGATGCTAGCGCTGGGGAGCAGCTGCAAATACAGATGAGGTTTCGCTAGGCTTGCCTGCTGCTCACCTCCTGCTGTGCAGCCTGGTTCCTAACAGGTCAAAGATGTTTCGTGGCTGAAGGCTGGGGAACCCTGGTCTAAACTATTTTCCTTCACATATCCCTGGCCCAGCAGTCTTATCTGATTTTCTTTTTTTGATATTGCAAAAAAATTTTAACCGAAGAACTATTGTACATTGTTTTGTTTTGATTCGTTTTTGGATGCACTTCTTGGGGACAAAGATATCTTTAGTTTTTCTTTTACTTTCTTTTAAAAATAGGTGTTTTACATGAAAATACTCTTGAATTAAAGTGACAATCTCCATATAAGGAAAGATCATTGTGCAGTGGTAATTGTGGAACTAGTCATGGCCTTTGTATTAAAAAAAAAAAAAGTTTTTCTTTTCACTGCAAAGAAACTATCAGATTTCAACACCACAGTATTAGGCCAAGTTCACTTAGTTTGGCTTTCAGGTGCAACAGACAATTCATTGAATAACATCTCATTGGCACTGCCCTAAAATCACATTGCAAACCTTAGAGGTTAAAGCAGTTGAAATTAAACAACGGGTTAAATGTAAAGATAACCTATTGTGTTTCCATGAAAAAGAGGCCCTCAAGTTTTCCTGTGAAGTTGAAGACCAGAGAAAGCTTAAAAAGTTTCCAAAGTACATTTTTAAGAGAGAGAGAAAGACTTAGAGAGAGACTTAGAGAGTACCTGAATTTTGTAACAGTTAGTAGAGTATAACTTTATACTTTTATATTATACCTTTTATCCAGAGAACTCAATGAATCACACATATTAAGCATTTACCAATTTCTTAGTTCTTATATCTTTAAATTCATTTTATTCATGGACGAAGCAGTTTTCGATCAGATTTTAGGTCTCCATGGAGGCAGCAGTGGTGAGAGGGAACTGAGGGGCACTGTGTTGTCATCGGACTTGTTTGGACAGAAATGATTCAAAGGATCTTTCTTTCTGCAGGTCATACTGGAGTGCTCTTTTTTTTTCCTTGTGGAACAAAGACTAGAGGTTTTGTTAGCAACACTCTCTACTTTTGTTGATCTAAACTCTTGATGGTCTTTTCCAAATGTATATTTCTGTGTGGTAATAAATTACTTGAACCAGTAGACCTTTCACTTGACCTCCTCTTTCACTTTCGCTTTCATGATAACCGAAGCTCCTGACCCTCACCATCAACAAGAATGAAATAAGGGAGTGAAGGTCCAGGAGGTGGTGGGTTTCTCCCTGTAGTTCTACTGGGCTTTGATTTGTAACTGGAAAATCACTGACTGCTGGCTAATCTGAATTTCTACATCTTCATTTTTAACCAAATATTGCCCTCTTCATTCAACATGTAGATGTCTGTAGTAAATAAAGTCATTGTCTATTATGACGTATTAAAGCAGGAAATATACACTTTGAAAATGTAACCTGCGTATCTTAAAAAGTACTGTAATTATCTGTCAGCACACTTTATAATATCTTGCAATTTTAATAGGAGAAAAAATGTTAGCCTGTAGTTTGCTGACCAAGGCCTTGCTCCTACCATCTTATAACTGAGAATGTTCAAAATGTTCTCATTTCAGCATTAGTGTACATTGAGTATCACATTCTAAGAATTAAATCTTGTGAAGATCTAAGGCCTCATTCCAACATTATGAAGAGGCCAGGAGAAAAATGGGACCTGACAAGTCATCTATACTACATACTCCCAACAACTCTGCATAAGTTGCCTATAAAACTATGGTCAGTGGCAGCTACCTCAGAGGGAGGTACTCTTGACCTTGAGGCCATCTCTGAGCATTAGCCTCAGGGCAAATGAAAATTGCACTATCTGTGTTTTTCAATATGCTCAAATCACTCTAAGCCCATGGATGATCATCATGGTAGATGAATTTAACTAGCCTGTGAAATTTGGCTACTGCCACATGAACAGGTCTGAGAGTGGAGTGGTGGCTGGTCCTGGTCCAGAATAACCACTCCAGCTGTGGTTACAAATCACTGGGAGATTGAGAAAGAGCCTCTATCTGAGGCTGGCTATTTGAAGCCCTTTTTCTGCTTGGAGACTGCAGAGAAACAAATATCAATAGCCGAACATGCCCTATTCAGAGTAGGGCGCCAGTATCAGACCTTCCGTCTCCATTCCAGTCTCAAGCCCCATCCTCGTCTTCCATGTTTCCATTCAGTCTTTGTTCCTTACCCCTGACAATACTGCCTTGGTTTTTAAACAACATAACATTCTGCCATGAATGGAGCCATTTTGGTTGTTTCGAATCGCAGAGCATTTGATCGATGTGGCTGTCGGTATAAGCAGTATCCTCTTCTCCATGGAATGAAGTCCCAGCCCCTCTTTGGGAGACTGATTCATAGCAGGGCTATGGCACTGAAATTGAGGGCTGGCGGCGAAAAGTGGTGCCTCCAGTTAAAGTTGGAGATGATACTTAGAAATCAGTATTGGAAACTCTGAAAAAAGAATGTCACCTACTGACTCACTGATCCTATTTCCTTAGGACTCTTAATTCAGGGTGATACCATTTACCCATAATTATTGAAAACTTTTTTTGTTACTATCTCAATAGCAATCAACATTGAAATTCATGACAATGTAATCTCGTATAATTTTAGAAATGATCTAATAATATATTAAAATGAATCCTGAATGTAAAAGAGAAAACCAAGAGAATAACAAAGAGAAATAGATTGGTGGCATAAGGACCCATAAAATATTTTTTAAAGAAAAACACCCCAAATATTTTGATTTTATTTTTACCTTTCAGTGAAGGCAACCAGGCTGTCTGAAACTTGGGAAACCATTGGTAGAGAATTGAAAATGAAACAAAATAAAACAAAACAGAACTGGGATAAAATTTTCATCAAATCTGTTACCCTCTGTAAGCCAAATGTAACTTTGAAACTTGATGCCAATCCCCAGTGGTCCAAGTTACTGCCTTTGCTCTTTTTAATACATTGGCTGATTATGGAGTTAATAATAAATGTAATTGAAAATCACTGTTGGATCCTTTGAAGATTGCTGCCAAATAACATTTTGTGGAAGAATGTAAAAAAAAAGGAATTCTTGAGGGAAACTTCAAACAATGTTTTAAATATTCAGAATCAATTGTCATGGTGTTCGATTTACCTCAAGAAGTTCATAGTTATTATAAATATAATATTAACTCAAGAAAGCACTGTAATTTCCCATTTCTAATAAATGTCATCAGGGTAGTCATTGTCCTAATTACTTAATTTCTGCCTAACTCTGAGTAAAGTTAATTTTTTATTCCTAAACAAATATGTAACCAGAACAAAGTACCCAAATTAATCAGCTGTTGTCAGTCAGTTTCATCCATGACTTTGGAAATGATGCCGCCACTAAGACAAAGTGGTTCTTTTGCAAAAACAATGTCATTCTGCCCAGACTTTTATTTTAGGACAGGGTTTCTGCAGTGAATTAATAGTTTCTGGAAATAGTGCAGAGCTATAATAACAGCTTTCTGGTTTTGATTATAAAGCAGAATGATTTCTGGTTTTCTGTAATATTTGCATTGTGAATGGGATTTCGTTTTTTTTCTCATTTAGATGCAGTGTTCAGGTGAGAGAAATCTGAGCCTGTTCAACCAAAGCCTTATATTGTGACCAGAATACAAATCACTTGATTCTGCTTCTTTACAAAATGTAGCTTATTTTAAAACAGAGAGAATATTAAGGTAGTGCACAATTGAGAGTCTGAGATGGTGTTCAAGGAACCATGCACGTTTAAGCTGAAGTCGCTAGGCGTTGCTCTGAGTTTCATGGTAGCTAGCTGTATACCTCTCTGCCAAAATGCTTTTGTGACACTCTTCTAGGGCATTGAGTTTTAAAAATTAAATGTATAAAAATAAATACAGCTTAAACAGAGGTGGGTGGTGGGGAGGAATGTTATCCCAAAAGATTGCCATATTTATAACTCCAAGGAGACGGCTAATTGAGATGAGAGGCATCAAAGCCCATTGATTTCAGCAGGCAGAGGTATGAAAAGTGAAAAAAAAAATGGTGTGGTGAGTTCTAATCTCCCTTTGGACTTGGGAAAATTACCGAAGCATCTTTACTTTATTTAATTTTCATCCCCTGAAAATGGGGTGTTGATGACATGTACCTAATCACAAGGCTGACCAAAATCTCTGTAAAGGGTTTTTTAAGAGAGGTGAACCCCTTGCTTAATGATCAAAAATGGTTCAATGCTAAACTAGACTTTCTTTAAAGTAGAGTGAAACCTTTTGTTTCATTATTATTGTTTATATTTTCAATCAATTAGTGTATCTCCCACCCCCCCTGGCATTTCCCATATAGAAAGATTTTGTATACCAGTTTGGCTCCACATTGAACAACACTAATTCCTCTCCCATGTGACTGTCCTAAAAATATTTGTAACAGCTGTCATGATGTCCACAAGAATTCTCTCCAGGCTAAACAAGTCCAGTTTTTGGAAGGCCATGATTTTAAGTGCTCTTGTTGTCTTATGCTTGCCTCGCTGCATGAGTTTCAATTAACAAAGTTCTTTTCTAATGGTATGATATATGGAGCAGAATAAGAGGCTCATATTGTGGTCTGTCCATGTGAACTCGGGCAAGAATTGTCGCTTCACATAGTCAGCTGACCATGGCTCTTTAAAGGCAGCCGAAGTTGAATCAGTTATTTTTGGAAGCCACATCAGATCATTGGCTCATGTTGAACTTGGAATCAATTAAAACCACAAGTCCTTTTCACACATGTTCCTGCTAAGCCACTGTGTATATATAGCTATATATAGTTATTATCTGTTGAGTACTTATTATGGGCAAGAGAATGTGCTAAATGCTTTGCAATTTTTGCATCTCATTTAAACCTCACAACTCAATGACATGATAAGTATCCTTAGTCCATATTATGCATAGGCTGAGGCTCTTATGAGCAGAGATTTGCCTAAAGAAGTCCGACTCCAAAGCAGGTGCTTTTGAACTTGATGTTATTCTACCTTCTGTTCTGGCATGATGTTTTTATTGCTAACCTTTCTTGAACAGGGGATACAGAGGATCCAACATCAAAGAGCAGAACCATTAAATTTATATGGTTCTTTTTAGCTTGCTGAGATTTTTTTGAATCCTGGTCTTGTCCCCAAATGTATTAGCCGTTCCCTTAAAGCTTCATACCACCCATGGATTTCATGAGCTCCCATCACTATCACCATTCAAGTGATTGCTTCAAAAAATAGAGCCAGACTAAGGACAGTCTCACAGTCCACACCAGCACCTCCATCATGCTGGCATTGATCACCACTCTGATCAAGTTATAAATCCATGGGACTGATTTGGCTTATTTTTTTTCTTCATCATGAAGATGTTTGCAAAATCCTTTGCTAAAATTCAAGTGCAGAATTTCTAAGGCATACATCTAACCAGTCTAGCATTACTACCACAGAGTACGAAGTAGTCTTGTAAGATTCGTTCATTGTGAATCCATGTTATTTTTAATTGGTCACCATTTCCTATGCTCAGGGAGCATGAGCTAGCCCTAATTCGCCAATCTAGACTCTGGTCTAGGACTGATATCAAGGTCACCACTTTCTAGTTTACCACATCAGCCTTCTTCTCTTTGAATGTTTGTTCTACATGTGACTGGGTTTAGTCTTCCTAGTTTTCAAAAGAAACATCAGTGACAGTGGTTGGGTGCCTCTGTCAAATACAAACATAAAAAAATTTATATTTTCAGGCTAAATATAATTTTATTTTATAAAGAAGACAGAAATAAAATGATAGTCAAGTGGTTTGTAGGGTCTTCCACTCCATGATCTGCATTTAATTACTTTAAACTATTGAGATGCATTTGTCCTCTCGGTAAAGCATACTAACTATATCATTACTTCTCAGTTTTGGATCTGCTTTTAAAATTGGTGTTCCAAGGGATGTACACAGCCTTCCAGTGTGAAGTGAAAATGATGATAGGACATATTACCAGTGTCCCAGGAAAACAACAGATTAGGAGGTAGAGCTCATACCGCACTGGATATTTACAAACTTTAGCATACAGTACAACTTGGCTAAATGGAGAGAATATAACTTTAATTTTTCTGTAATCAAGAGCTCAACAAGTAATGGTCAATTTGATTTTTCTACCAAGCCATACACTAAGTTGAGTCTGATACAACAATTTAAAATGTTTCTCTAGGAAATAGTGTCCTTTGAATAAAAAAAAATCTGTCTCTGAAAGTTGCTTTCGCCTCCTCCTGCTTCTTCCCCCAAGATGGTATCCAAGTAGGAGGGGGATTTATATGTCATGATGGGTTGTGCCAAGATGGGACAACTAGCCTCATGCTGGTTCTCTCTTTGCTCTGGCTCATTCCTGAGTGGCCTCTAAAATGATGGCCTGGGTACACTTGGCTTTTGGCTTTCTGGGTGCTGGTAGCCTTCAAAGTTGCTATACATGACCAGTGAACTTGTCCATTCATTTGGCATGTATGTGCTCATGCCAAAGATAAGCCATCTTTATTCTGATTACTCAACTTCCTTTCAGCTTTCACAGGAGGCAGACCCTACGGCTTCTGTGACTTCTCCATCCAGTACCCTGGGCAGGTAGTTTATTCCAACCTCTGCTCCTAGATCACCTTGTCCCAGCACAGTGAGCCTCATGGCTGGCTTTCAATTCAATATTCATTCCATGCAGGAGCTGGTGTTAGCTCATGAGTGCCAATAAGACCCCTCTCTGTGTGACCATGCAGTGTGACTTCTACTTGAACCCAACATGGGAACTGAGGGAAATTAACTTTGTCCTTGATGTTCGCCTTGATGTATTTAACACCCCCACTCCTGCAGGCCAAGGCTCAGAAAGTAGAGGAAAGGAATAGGTCTTACTATGTAGTGCTCTGGCGTCTTTCACTTCTCACTGCTCTCTTTTCAATTTCTCCGAGGCAGGAAAAGAGCTGGCATTTCTTTTGTTTCCCCAACATCAAGACCTATTTCTTTCTAGCTCCTGCTAAGCCATAATGATGGGTGTGAGTATCTCCTCTATGTTGCAGTGATACAACAGCTCAGTCCACTGAATTCAGTTGTTAATAAGGTGAGAGGAAGATAGAAGAATTTTAAGTTTTGTCTCAAGGCAATAAATGGCCTGACTTTGAAGGCTATCTTCCTGCTGTTTATTCATGTGTGTGTGCGCGCGTGCGCACGCATGTACGTTTGTATGTGTTATAACTTGCTTAAAAGTTTATTCCTTTGGGTAGATACACAAAGCTACTGTGACTCTATCTGGCCTCTATAATGAAGTACCTGACACTGAATGAATAGGGCATTTGGGTTATATATCGCTCCATTTTCAGAAAACTGCCTTTGTTCACTTAGAAGAAGATGATAATTACTGTTAGACAAGGAAACAGGAAGTTCTAGCATCTTTTCTTTGGATGACAAACAAATGTATTTTGCTCTCATAAAAATTTGAATGACTACACTACTCTTGAGAAATGTATTTTGGATTCTGGAGGTTTACTTCCATAAGCCCCAAAAAGGTACATTTGGATGGATTTGAAGTTAAGAGGGCTGAATTCTCAACTATTGGTGGCAACTTGCTGGGTTGACTCAAACCAGTCAGTTAATCAGTGCCTGCCTTATTTCTCTCTGTCTAAAGAGAGACAAGAAATGCTTACACGGGTAACACTTGCAAAGTAAAATGACACTAGGAAAGGAAGTGACTACAAGTTGCCTACGCGTTGCCCCTCTCACTTCTGACCTCTTTTCCATATATACTTTGCCAGTTGCCTCTAAAAATATAAATCCGCTGGTTCCACAGTTCTAGAACCATGTGACTGTAATCCAACACCTGGACCAAACAGAGAAAGTGAAAATATTCCTCTCACTATTCTGTCCTCCTATCAATGACACAGCAGGTAAGCGAGGCCCAAATCAAGGGACAGATGATACAATTAATTCGTCTTCACAAAAGAGTAGGAAAATTTGTTCATATAGACTCCATTTATTTATTTATTTATTTATTTATTTATTTACTTACTTACTTACTTATTTATTTATTTTCAAATTTTAAAATTTGTGCTTGGTCTACATTTAAAGATAGAGAAATAGGGGAAAAATTTTTCCTATTATTTACAAATAATTATCAACCCTTTGAGTCTGTTGAATCACTGTCCCTTACCAGCAGTCTGGGGCACTATCATTTGGGGTCCGTTTTAGCACCTGGAACCACATCCTTGCGAAGCTAGGAGTCTATCTCTAGCTGAGAGGGAGTAGGGAGACTTGGGCTGCATCCTGGAACTTGGCAACCACTTAGTTCATCTGAAAACTGACAAGGCCTGAAGGCACTCCCAGGGCACTTGGCAACAGACCTAAACTCCTGAGGAAATGAAATCTCAGGTGATAGGACATGGATTTTTTTTCCCTTGAAGTGAAAGTTTTAACATTGATAATGAATGATCCCAGGTCATAAGAGTCTGAGACAAAATCTTGGGAGCCAATGCAGGTAGCGAAGATATTTTTTTCCTCTTAGGAAAGAGGGTAATTCCCCACCTGTCACCTCTAGGTGACGTTCAGCCACAAACAATAGCTCATGGTGGGATTCATATGGTAACAGCCCAAATACCGTCAGCCTCTAGTCTGGCACAGGGACATTATTTGTGGTCATTGTAAGACTGTTCTTCTTGTTTCTCTCTATGCTCTGTAGTTTTTGATTGATCGTGGAAAGAAAGATTAAGGTATTAGATGCATACTTTCATCTTTCTCCCTACTCACACAGGATTCTTTTCCACTTATTTCCATCTGCAAGCTGGAGACCCAGGAAGGCCAGTAGTGCAGTTTAAAGGCCTGAGAGCCAGAGAGCCAATAGTATAGATTCCAGTCTGGGTCTGAAATCCTGGGAACCAGGAGAACCAAAGACAGGAGGAAACCTAGGTCTTAGGCTAAAGGGGTAAGGCAGAACGAATCCCTCCTTCCTCTTTTGTTTTAGTCAGGCACTCATTGGATTAGATAATGGGCGCACATTGGGGCGGGCCATCTGCCAGATCAAATGCAAATCTTTTCTGAAAATACCCTCACAGACACACCCAGAAATAATGTTTAACCAGCTATCTGGGCATCCCTGGACCCTGTCAAGTTGACATTTAAGATCAACGATCACACTGTCTCCACAGGGTATATTTTTGTTTGATTTGAAAGGAAATATTTTCTGTGCAAACCAAATCCTTTTCAAAATTAAGCACCAAGTATAAGATAACAGCCACATGGTTTATTTACAATTTGGCATTATCTACACATCTGTGAATGGGTCTCTCAGTATATTTCTGTTAACGAATTCTAATAACCTTTATCAGATCTCCTTGCATAATCGATCAATAAATATGTCCTTAGTAGCAAGATTAGGATCTTAAAGCAAAGGTAGTTTTACTTTGTAGGAAGGTGCAGAGAGAAATTAGGGGAAGGAATTCAGTGCCAGGAGAGTCCCCAAGATTCTTCAGTGGTTACTGATCACCATGCTTTTCCAGCAGCAGGTAAGAGCCAAGGGATTTTTGTCTTTAACAATCCTTAAATGTCCTCTAGGGACAAGAGTCATCCCACTGACCTGGCACAGAATACAGGCTCATTTTGCTTCTTGGATAAATGAAGGTAGGACTGCGTTGGCGTGCTTGGACTTGACATGCCCACCCCCAGTTGGACGTGCTTCACCCTATTTTCTATCTTAAATCTCAGTAATTTATTTACTCAAAACAGAAAAAAAAAAAAAAGTGAGTATAATTAGTGTAATGAGTTAATGACCAAAGCTCAAGTGCTATGCCATAGGTACACAGCTTGGTGACCATTTATGAAGTTTGAAACATCTTGACCAGACACTTTCCAGTTGTGAGAGGCATTAGCTTGGACCACATATTGGGGTTTAATGATCCTTCATGTTCATGGGAACCTAGACTAGGAAATATTTAGCTCTAATGATGGTGAAGACTCAATAGATTGTATTATGGTATAGATTTTCCTTTGTTGTGTCTCTTTTTTAAAGTTACAAAAGAACTGTTTTAGGTTTAAATGTATTCACCAGTCATTTAGAACACTTAGACACATTGTATATTTAATGTTCCACTTTACTGCTTGCTGAAAGAAATAAATGCATAACAAAATGCTTTGAAAAATGCTCAATTTTTCAACTGTTGATTTAATGTGTAATGGTTCAATAAGGCAATGAATTGCCCCAGTCTATAACTACTGAAAAATAGAAAAATTACCCACACCAGTATGTTGAATCTGTGAATATTAAGTTTGTCAATGTAATTTATGACTTGGCAGGTAATATACCGGTAATTTGCATACTAATTGCTATGGTGGAAGCCAAATGACTTTAATTCAGTAAATTAGTCTGTGTAAGCAGAAGCAATTGCTTCTGTGCTGGGGAGAGAGATGAAGCTTGTTTTGGAGAAAATGGAGCTCTGGCCAGGAGGCCTTTCAGAGCTGGAGAGGCCCCCTGCTGGCAGGCAGGGCACAGGCCGCAAAGCCTACCAGCCTTGCTGAGATCTTGTGGTCTGCTTCTCCGAGCCAAAGCCCAGTGGATTATCAAAGTGATTCAAATTCAGAAAACAGAATACTGAGGTCAAAGGAGTTCACTCTGGGTAAAAACAATACATGCTTGTGTGTCCATAACAGAAACAAATGGAAATTTAAAGGCAGAAACATAATTTATTCCAGCTCTCTAAAAGAGATTCTTTTAATGATAGGCATATATTCTTTAATTTTTTTTTTCAAAAATAGGTTTAATTCTCTTTTTTAAAAGTAGGAGTGCGTCTCGAGAGTTGTAGGAGAATTGAATGATATTTTAAATGTTGCGGGAGCAAAATGCATACAAAAAATGTTCAGCTTCCTCAATAATAACAAAAGAAAAGCAAAGCAAAACACCAAAGTGTAATTTGCTACCAAAAAAAGAAGAAAAGAAAAGATTAAAAGCTTTTATTATTGTCCAAATCATGAGGAAATGAGAATAGCATAAATTAGGTGGACAGTGTAGTGGTAGCTATAAAATGTTTCGACTCACCAATCCCACTTAAAGAAGTGTATCCTATAGAAATTCAAATAATGGTGTGAACCATATGAAATTACTGCGAATCAACCATTTTGATATACAAAAACAGTAATTTCAAATGATTAAGCCTGATACAAGGTTGTTCATTGTAGCATCTAGTAATGATGGTGGTTTGGAAAAAGTCTAAATGTTTAGCAGTAGGAGACTGATTAAGTCAATAGTGGTGCATATCTTAAGAAGCATTTAAAAAGCATGCGGTGTAGCTAATTAGAAAAGGAAAGGTGATCATGGAATATGAAGTAAACGGGCCGGGTTGTGTGACATTAGGCATAATTTCATTTTTGTTTTTAAAAAGTGTTTGTATGTGTGACTATATTTATATGTTTTGATTTGTGTATTATGTAGATATAGAAAAAGATTGGCCAGCTAAATCTTAACTTTTAACCATGGCTACCTTTAGAGAGTGGCACTCAGGACAAAAGCTAGAGGGGGCATCTTCTTTTGCTGTTTTGTATTGTTTGCATTGACACAGCCAATGTGCCCTTTCTATAGCTTTAAAAAAGCCCAGGAAACAAAAGATAATGAAAATAGAACATAAAAGTTATGGGGGGATTTGCCCAATTAATAAGAATACTTTGTGACCTAAGTCAGTATTAAGTAATATACTATTTGCTCTGTTTGGCATGTCAAGATTTTTACATATTGAACTTATTTAAAAGTGGAGTGCACCTTTATGTTTTGTGCGTAAGTATACTTTAAGAGTAGGGGGTAAAATTAGGATAAATATCATATTAAAAGTAGTTACATGTAAACTAAACAAGCTCAATGGCTTCAAGAATACCCAGATTAGCTATTTGCTATAGCCATGGTGAGCCTCAGTTTTAGAAACCAGGACTTGAAAAGGGGGCTTGAAAAGGCACACGAGAACATGAAAGTTATGAATGAACAACTGGACTAGATCACTGACTGAAGACACCATTTTAACTTTTTACCTGCTTTTTTGCTACTAGTGCTTTACTGAGGCATAATTTATACACAGGAAATTTTATGAATCTTAAGTGTATACTTTGGTAGAGTTCGACAAATATATTCAGGGATATGCTGGTGAGCTGGCTCTCTGGAAAACAAAACAAAACAAAACAAAGCCTGATTTGTAATATTTGTTAATTTTCCTCTCATCCTGGCTGATTTCAAGCTAGCAATGTTTTAATATCTAGTTCACAAAATTATCCTGATTATTTAAGAATTGCCTCTCAGGAGTGTGAGAGCTGGACTCAGCTCGCTGCTTACTGTATTCAACTGTGTAAGCATCACCCTAATCAAAATACAGAACATTTTTATCACTCTCAAAGATTCCCTCATGGATCTTCCCAGTTAATCTATCCTTCACCCTGCTCTAAACAACAACAATTCTAACTTTTATTGATATAAATTAGTTTTGAACTTAATATGAATGGAACTACAGAGAATATTGTTTGTGGCTTCTTTTACTCAACTTAATATTTTTGATATCCATCCATGTTGTTGCAAAAGACACCATTTTAAAATCTTATGTTTTCTCATAAATCTATTATCTGTGTCCTTGTATGGATCTTTGGTCTATTACTGGAATAGAATCTGCACTTCTTTTAAACTCCTCTTTCTTACTTCCTCCAGTCACTCAGTGTAATGCTGGCCACACTGCACATAGGATGTGAGAAAAAGCAGGAGAGTCTATGATTCTTAATATTCTAAATTTCAGATCTCATATTTCATCAAAATGAAAATTGAATGGGAAAAAAATCATGGACTCTCATCCAAAGCTATTTCCGATTTGATTTCTCTTTTCATGGTGTGTGTGTGTGTGTGTGTGTGTGTGTGCGCGCGCGCAGGGCGGGGGGGTGGGCGGTGGTGGTGGTGAATCTCTGAATATGGTTACAGCAAAGTCTGGCTACCAGATATTATCCACCGGCCAGATGCAAACCTAAAAACAGCCTGACTTTAGCCCACCAGCTGGGAATGTTTTCCATGGCAACACCCCAGACTCATCATAATGACTTTAAAAGCCAGAGACAAAGGATGAAGGCCTGTAATGTCCATGCTGAGGTACCTGGGTGTGTAGGAGCTGGGATCTGATGGCCACAATGCTGTACACTGTCACTAAGGATTTCTATGACACTGTACCATTTTATGATGTTTTTAAGCCATTTCCTCACGGTCTTCCAAAAGAGCCATTTCCAACTGCCATAGAACTGCTACTGTTTTTACAAAGGAGGAGGAAAACAGTAGATCTTGAAGCAGTGGGCATTTCAAATCATCTCTTCCCATCAGAAACCCTCCCCCACTAAATTCTGATCAGCATTTATTTAAATGCATCAGTTGAGGCTATGTGAAATTAAGAATGGATTTCGGGGAAGAATTTCTGAGCACTGATATTGTTTTTATTATAAACAGAGCTAAACCTTTGGGTCAAAACGAAAGTGCAGCACACAGTCTTCCTCCTTCAACCAGGACTAGCCCGTCTGAGCCTTGAATCCATGGCTCTCAAGCCCTGGTCAAGTGGCTGTCCCAAGTGCCCCCGGGAGACAGACGTGAGTTTCTGCAGCTTCCTGCCTTCCAAACTTGGTCTCTCTCCTCTGCTCTGGTCTAGTTCCACTCAGATGTATGGTTGTTCTTTCTCCCCTGCTCTGGGAAGGTGCTAGGCTGAGACAGGGCAGCTTAGACTGTTGAGCCTGTGGGGACCAGTGGGGAGAGACAAACACCATCACTGCATCTGCACTGAGGGCATGCCTCCTGTAGGCGTCTTGCTGCCAGTGACCACCTGTTTCAGAGATACTAAAGCAAACCCATTCCAGGGATACAAGGGACTCCTTGGCCAGCCTACTCTGGGCTCAAGGACTCCCTGAAGGGTTTGCTGAAACTTCCTTTAACTGCATGACTGTCTAGGATGTTTTCTCCCAATCTGCTCCCTCTGTCCTTCACTCAGCGCCAGAATTGCATCTTGGTGATGCTTTTCTAGCTTTCTCTGGCTTCTTACTATTTATTTTATTTGGGCATTTCCACCAATAAAATGCTTGCCTGTTTAATCCTTGGTGGACATCTGCCTCTCAAAATAACCAGACTAATACAGGCTATTCAAACACCTCCTGCATGGCTACTAGGAAAGGATAGTAAAGGCGGGATTCAGCATCAAATGGGTGACGACTACTAACAATCTGTAAGTTCTCCCCTAACACTGGCATCTAGGATCCACTTTTTTAAGTCCCCTAATGGGGCCCTGGCTGCTGTCCAGCTGAGAGGCGACTGTAGAGGAGCAGCCTTCAGTGTTGCCTGCCATGGTGTCCTTGCCCGGCACGCGCTCTCATTTCTTCCTTGTCCATGGTATGCAGGACACCTCTGGGGCATTAAAGGGAACCTGGATTTGAAAGCAACAATGGAGGTGGGAATGAGACTCTGGACCAATATGCCCAGTTTCTCTTGAATCAGCCAGAAGACATAGGAATGCTGTCCAGACATCACTCCTTCCAAATGAGCATCACAATAAGAGATGCAATAAGAGAGTTTGCTGGCTAGGCCAAATTTTAATAATAAGCAGTAGATGGTAGAGGAGCTAAAGAACAAAAGAGAAGAGACTGAGGCTCTCTGTCTTTCTACAACGTTTCTAACTCCTACATTTAACCTCTATTAACAATCTTAGGGGAAAGTGGTAGAACAAAGATACTAAAGATACTACCCTCAGAGGGCCACTGATTCATTAGGTGCTAAGAATGTGGTCAGAATCGAAGTGGTTGAGCTCCACCAGAACTGGTGATTCTAAGTCCCCAGGAGTCCTTGGGGGTTGGTTTGTACCAATCTGGTGGAGAAATCTAGTCCCTTGTCCAGTGGGCCCAGAGCCCAGGTCAGTCCAAGACCTTGCTGGAGACAGTCAGAAGAGAGCCACAGCTAGATCCAGCTTTTGAGCCCAACTCAATCCAGATTATACTCTGGGGACTGGGCTGAGTCCTATTAGCATCTGCGAACTGGAGCAGGATTTAGAACTAGAAAGGGGTGGATGATATTTTCCAGGGCTCACACTTGGGCCTCAGGAAAATCAGGCTTTGCTGGACCACCCCCGACTCTCTCAATTTTGAAGTCTCTCTGCTTGTATAAAGAAGAGACCCTTGTGTCCCTGGCCATTACCTTCTTCTTTCACTAAGGGTTTCGTAAGGGCCAAATCTGCACACATGTAAACCACTGCAGAAATGTGTCCAGTGCAAATGTTGGTTTTACTTCATTTTACAAAACAAATAGGCATCTTTTCACCAAAATTATAAATTGGAAAGATGAAACAGAGAAATGCCCAAACATGGGGGGCAGAGAAGGGATATAGGTGCGCCAGAGCAGCTTGATACATGCTTGTTAAACCATCAGACTTTGAGAACAAAATTAAACTGCTCTCCAGACCCAATTTACAAGGCAACTCTATGCACTTAGAAACACATGGCTAATAGAAACTGGACACACTAAATTAGCAACCAGATGCACAGTCTAAACTATAAGCATACAGTTTGAATACCAATGGTCTCTTTCCCACACCTAACAAATGACAAATCTTCTTGGGGAAGATGATCTCATTTCAATTCATCCTGCTCTTGGAATCTCCGAAGCCAGTGGAGACTCAACATAGCTATATCTTTCCTACTCTCTGAGGAAAGAAGTCATTTCTAAAGCTAAGCCTCCTGGTAGGTTCCTCAAGGTTGCCCTATTGTGAACTGTGGGACATAAATTAATTCTCTCATTTCTGTTCTGGACATGATTGCATGCATATGAATTGCGCAGGCACATGCTTTTTATTAAAAAAAAAAAAAGTCAAGGGAGTGGAGTTAGACCTTGGAACAATTTGTTCCATAGAACAGAGGGAATCATCTCCCACAGTAAACAGTGTTGGCCTGAGCTGTAGCAAACACTGAACAGTCCCATTCATCAATTATTGAAGGGCCCTCTGCTTACCGAGGACATTCATTAATGTATTGAGGACTGATTGGTTCTTTGCCTTGTTACTTATTGTCCATCTGAAGAATTTGGACTTGCTTGCCATTCTAACTCAACAGTAGTGTGCATTTCCGTGGAAGATAAGGGGTTTAGTTAAGGAGAATTTTCACAGAGATTTTTCTCCCTTTGACTGAGGACCCAATGCCAAATGATGTGAAGTCCTTTTTTGAGGACCAGGAAGCAGAGGAGTTATGTTCCTGTGAAGTTTCAGGAGCAGTTTTTGACCAGTCAGCAAGTCTGTGTGCTAAGTCCTTGCTACTCAATGTGTTGTCTGTGGTATGCACCTGGGAGCTTGCTGGAAACGCAGATTCTCACCTCCATCCAAGACCTACTGGACCAAAATTTGCATTTTAATGAAAGTTTGAGAAGCACAACAGAAGATGAGAGGGTACTGAATGCTGGGGATGCAAGGTGTCCTAACTACTGTCTTCGTAGAGCTGCAATTTGGAGGCCGGTGGAGACTGATGTGTTAAAAAGAGCTCATTCCGTGAGGGGAGGGCAGTGGTAGCGGTCTGTAAATGGTGCTAGATAACAGAAGAGGCAGTGGTTCATTCCGCCAAGAGTGATGAGAGCTCTGGGAAGTGATGGCTCACCAGGTGAAGAAGGGGTGGTAAGTCTCCCTGCTCCATCACTGTCACCTCCCTGACTGAGGTCAAGCTTTCATTGTCTCCCACTTGGATTGTAGTAAGAGTCTCCTTGACTCCACTTTTTTGGGCCCCTCAAAATCACTTCCTAAACTGACTCCTGAATTATCTAGTTAAACACAAATTATCTATCCTCTGCTTAAAGCAAAGTGCTAACTCCTTAGTTGGCACACAAGCCTTTTGTCTGGCACACGCAGACTTTCCTAGGGCCAACTCCCGCCATTCTACAGCTGTCTCCTTCTGCCCAGCCCTCTAGAATTGACCACCCATTCCCTCACATCACGTTCTGCTTTGCCACTCTGCCTTTCAGTGGCTCTTCCTTCTGCTTGCATTTCTTTTCCTCCATGTTTACTTGGTGAACTCCTCTTCATCCTTCAAAGCCTTTCTCTGGCATTACATCCTCTATGAAGCTTTAAATGAACTACTCCAAGAGGGAGTTAATAACTTCCTACTTTGCTCTACTTCTGCACTCTGAGAATCTATTATTTTATCTATTCTATTCTATAGCAGATTCCATTGTTATTATTTGCTTAATGAGAATTTCACCTATGATGGTAGCTGTGAGTTTATTCTTTGAAGGCGGGAAATGTGTTTGTATGAATCCCTGGAATGGCACATAGAAGGCTTTTAGTATTGTTTTTTGCATTTGCTATAATTTGGAAAAACCTTGAAAGCATGTAGACTCCGGACATGTTGAGAGGTCTGCAGTTCTATTGGTCTGGCTTGAGCACAAAGGGAGTGAGGAGGTGTGGCTATTAACTAGAAAGGGAGGTGGAGCCTAAGTTGGGAAGGGTTTGAACTCTGAGAAATCATCAAGCAACCACTATTACTTACAGCAGGAAAATGATGTGACTAGTCTTTGGATAATTGGCTAAGACAGGTAAGCTACGGGTGTCAGGGCAGTGGGGAAAACAGGAAGTGGTGAGACCCGAGGAGTTGCTTTTGTGAAAGCCTGGGTAAAGAATGACAGGACCCTGAGGCAGAACAAGAACTAGAACGAAGGCAAAAGAGTCAAGGCTTATCTCTTAGAAAAGTATCTCAAAAATGGGCTTAAACAGCAATCTTATTGTTCTGAAAGCTTATGCTAAGGCCAGCGTATTATTGCTAAAGTTCACTTTAGTAGAGCAGAACTTTGAGAGGCTTGGTCAATGGAGGTGAAGCGCAGGGTTGGGGACAGGTTGGTGAACAAGGTGGGGGTTCTGAGTAATTTAATTTTCTGGTTAATTCGGTTTATCTGAAAAGTCATCCTTTTTGTTTTCATCAGTTTTGAAATTTTTTTCTACAAAGATTTCTTTTCTGCCCTAAGTTACACGATAGGAAGATTATCTTTCATTGCATTGGTAGAAGGAACACCGGATTGTATTGTGGGAGATTTAATTGTAGTTCTAGTTCTGTCATGACTTTGTGAAAGTCACTTAAAACTTCCTGGGCCACGGGAATGTAAAGTGGTGCAACTGCCATGGAAAATAGTCTGGTAGTTCCTCAAAAAGTTAAATATAGAGTTACCATATAACCCAGCAATTCCACATCCAAGAGAACTGAAAACATGTTCTAACAAAAACTTGTACATAAATGCTCATAACAACATTATTCATAAAAGTAAAAAAAAAAAAGTGGAAATAACTCAAAATCCATCAACCGATGAATGAATAAAAATGAATTTTAAAATATGGTATATTCATATAACAAATCTATTCAGCCATAAAAAAATGATACATGCTACAACATAGGTGAACCTTAAAAACATGCTAGGGAAGGAAACCAGAGACAAAGGTCACATATTATAGTATTCCGTTTATATGAAATGTCTAGAATGGGCAAATCTATAGAGATAGAAAGTGGGTAAGTGTTTGACAGGAGCTAGGAAGAGAAAGAAATGAAGAATGACTGCTTAATTGGTCAGGGTTTCTTTTGGGATGATAAAAAGTGTTCTGGAAGTAGATAATAGTGATGGTTGCACATTGTGAATATACTAAAAAACCACTGAACTGTATACTTTAAAATGCTTAAAATGGTAAATTTTACGTTTTGTGAGTCTTATCTCAATTAAAAAAATGAGAGGTTAAACTCAAATGTCTCAAAGATTTCTTAAGCTCTAAGACTCTATGATTTAATTAAACCACTCTAACACACAGTAGAAGCTCAGTAAATACTTGGCGAATTAAACGAGAAGAGACACTGGAGTGTGATTCTTTGGATGAGAGAAAATACTTTCCTACATTTAAAGATATCTGGATCAGATGACATATTCAGGGTCTTAATATTGTGTAACCTGTGGGGCAGAATCACCTTTAAATGAATTCATTTCACCAGTAGTATGCTAGCAAAGATTTAACAGCCACAGGGAAAAAGGAAATATCCAATATATATGTACATAAGTTTATTATAAATTTTACTGATATTAAAGGATGTGTAGCACATAATTTACAAACAATAAAGTATATAATACTGTTTACTGTAAATTCCATAAAGCAAAATGATTCTCATAAAATGCTTTAATTGATTTTTGCTGAACTCTTACATCTGCAGCCAAGTTATAATTGCAGTTGAACCATAAATTAATAAATGAGGTTGCATTCCAGTCTTCTAACACTTTTTCCCAGTAAATTTATCATCATTACTCTGATATGAAATCTATTGTTAAACTATTTTTTACCCTTGTACAGATGACATCCATTAAACTGAAGCCTCTTTCCGTTTTTAGTACTATGTTTGTCAGAACTTCATTTATTTGTCCATGATATTAGCAATTTCTTTGCTGAATTAGATTATAGTTTTTGAATACTGGAAGAATATTTCCTCAGTTTTTGTGTGTGTGCTATTCACAGACCAATGTCTATAGAATGACAACTTTTAAGTTTAATCTACATTATCAACATACTCTCAATCTTTTTTAAAAGTCTAGACAAACAATAAAATAACAAATCAAACCCTGAGGTATGGCATTTTCTAATTTCCACAGTGTAAATACTCCCATCATTGGTAGTTTTCAAGCTATCAATGTAACATCACTGCACATGGCAGTGGGCAGAGAAGCATAGTAGTACCTGCATTATACAATGTTTCTACTGTATTGATACGGTAGACATGAATCACCCAAAGAACACAGATAATAGTAAGATAATTACATAGTGATGAGTTTTGAATACTTATTACCTTTGTTTTTAATAAAATATATTTAATTATAAGTTCATAGGATTTAATTTTTAATAATGGCTGTGCTTAGCAACCAGCTCTTAAAATTCCACAAAATTTAACATTGGTTCTTATGGGCCAGTGAAAGCTGACTTCCATACACCAGTAGATGTTACAGTATTTAGTGGCTTATCAGAACTCTTTTTCTTTAGTTTAAGAGCCCACCAGAAATTGTATAAAGATACCCTCCTAGAGATTTTCACACTCTTCTAATTGTAAATTTTTTAGTTTAGTTCTTAAACTTTGTCCTATAAAATATTTTTTCCTTGAGATTGTAAGAGGCACTCCACATTGAGAAAAATAGGAAGGGAAGGTGTTCTCAACTCAAAGAAGTTTTGAGAAATGTTGTAGGACTTCTCAGGGCCCGTAACACATTAAGTACATGTTTTGAATCTTCCAGAAGAGTGTATAATATTTAGTTATTTATTTAGTTAGCAGGATATAGTTTAGAAAATGCTGCTAAACCATGAATGGGCTTGTGATAACATTGAAGCTTCACCACAGCCATCTTCGTACCTCTCCCCCAGCACTTTCGAGGCCCCCCAGGTCCTTACAGTGGAGGTTAGTACTGCACGCCACGCTATGGTCCTTTGCCCTGCTCTTAAGAATTTAGAGGTCAGCCTGTGTGAATCATATGGTTAATGAATACTTGTGTTACCACATTTATTATCCTCTCAGGATGAAGGCCTGGATCACACAGGTTCCTAGGTTACTGTATCTGCCTGGAGCCTGAAACATTCTTATCTAGAACTCTTCTTCATCTTGTTACTGTAAGGGGAGCATGAGTAGAGATGGTGGTGGAGGAAACTGATTCACACCATCCGGTACCTTCCTAGGCCAGTTTGCTTTCAGGTCCATGCCCTACCCTTTCTCTGCTTTGCTCTGTATCGTGATGGGTGTACGGCGGGTTGCCAAAAACAGAGGGGTGACCACTAACCTGCAAAGGCTCCATTTTCTAGCTCCCCTGTTAGCTGGCTCCCAGCTAGGTTTGGTCCTCGGTGAGAGACTGAAGGAGGCAGGAAGAGGGAAACTCAGGCCTTTGCCCCTACTTCTGCCCTGTGCAGTGTCTCTGGCAGTGGACGCATCTTCTCCACTGTTCTATTCTTGCAGGACCATCCTTTTTTTTTCTTGGTTCCAGTTCTGCCATGTGGTCCCGATCCTTGGATCCAAGAACATGGCTTCCCACCCTTTTCTTTCTGGCCTAGAATTGGTAGACACTTTGTGCTGTTGCTCCTCTCTGGGTGGCCTTATTATCTTTAGTTTGGCTTCTCAGCTCTCTCATTACCTGTACCCCTTTCTTCTAGATGTTTACCTTTACGAGCCAAAGGCTGCTTTCCAGAACACCTGACACACACTGGCCAAGTCTAGTTCTGGCCATTGGCGCATGCTTAGCCTGTGTTCCGAACAAGCTGGAGAATTAATGTTCCCAGAAGCAGCCACAACTCAGAAGAAGTGTAGATAGGTAAATACCCCGAGGCTGTTCTACACTGGCTGCTAAGGTTCAGTGCAGGACTGAGCTCTAGTTCCACACTGGGAATATGGTAATGCACCTTTATATTGGTTTCCTTCCCTTGCCTAGCTCACTACTTCTCTACTTGTAATTTCTGGAATCACCTTTTAGCTAAAGCACTCGCTTTGTCTCTCAGTTTCCTGGGGACCCCAACCAAGAAGCCTGTGTAACCTATTTCCTGCATCGAATTCTCTCTGCTCTAACTACCTGTGTGATTTCTGTTTCCCTGGTTAGGTGCCAACTGATAGGCCTGCGCTTTGACATGAGACCCCTGTCATGCCCACCTTTCTACCCTGCTGGGAAGGAGAAGGACACCTGCCGGGCCACTGTTCCTCAGCCCCAAAAGGTAGGCTGGGGGCAAATTATGTAAATCGAGAACCTAACAGGGGCAGAGAATCACCATTACACTACATATGGCATCATTTAACAACTCAGCAAGGCTGATGGAAAGCATGTGAATCTGGCGTTTGTACTTTTTATTCATTCAGGTACTGTACTATGGTTATTCACCCTTCTTGAAGGCAAATCTTAATGTCGTCTTATTTTTTCTTTCTCAGGATTAAATAGGCCCATTCTAGTTCTCTGATACATGGGGCACCTGTCAAAGCAGGGAGCTGCCCAGAGCCTTGCGGTGTGTTTCTCAGTGCTGAGTTACTCCATGGGTAGGCTACTCATGAGTATGGCACCAGAGTATTGGAGGGGAGTCTATATGTGATATTTCAAAACAAGCACTAAAGTAGCCATCGTGAGGAAGAGAAACGTAGAATTTTGTTGCCCTTCATGATGTTCGTTTTATGGCTTGTGTTGTGTTCCTTTTTCACATCTGTGCATCGTGTTGTATGACTATCAGCCCTGGGTAAGGATGGCTCCTGGACTTGTGTGCAGCAGCAGCCCTGGGAGAAGGAGGCATGAGCCTAATTTTGAAGCTGAGGGTCTCCATAGATTTCAAACAGGGGACATAGAAATCAAGACATTACCAGTGACTGCATGGCAACCTGACTCCTAGGAAGTCAAAGGAAGCAAAGATCTAAAACAAAAAACAAAAAAACAAAAAAACAAAAAAAAAAAACCCAAACACCCAAGGTGTTTGTTTAAAAAGAAGCCCTATGGTCAAAGGGAAGCAGGCTTGGTGAGAAGTACCCAGGAAAATCACCCATGAGGGGTGTCAGCTCTGGGAGAGGCTGAGAAGAGAGGGCCATTGGCTTTCATAGCTCATTGCTGCAGAAGGAAGAGAAAAATAACATGATTAGCATGTCTCTCTACTTTCCTCGATTAAAATGACAGAAGCAGGCAATCTGCTGTTTGTGCAGAAAGGCCACTGGGAAGGAGGGAAGAGAGCATCTGTTCTGAGAAACTGCTGTTGAAAAATGCAAGAAGTACACAAAGCAAAGGAGGAACTCTCCACAGTGCAGGCCACTGGCTCGGAAAACAGGGAGAACTGGAGAGGCGCCCGCTGGAAAAGCCTCAGGTTGCCCTGGTCCGGTCTGCAGTGGGGCTCTGCGGTCCTAGGATCCCACAGAGGGCGGGCCGGCGTGTCTTTCTTGCAGAGCTGTGGCTCTTGGCGGTGGTCCCTGGCTCCGAATGCCTTTCGTAAGGAGGGAAGTGCCATCCCATCCCCATCTTTGTGGCCAGTATCCTCACCCTCACTGACCAGTGCTCTTCATTTTTAGAATGAGTTACCATGCCTGCCCTCACACCTCCTCCCCCATTCTCTGTCCACGGGGTGATGGTAACTCTTTTTGTTGGAATATAAGGCAAGCCAGTGTCTCCAATGGGATGAGATCACTCTGAACTCCCCAAGTTTGAAAGGCCTGCATGTATTTAGAAGAATTAGGGACCTCAATCAAAGATGCCAGCAAAAGCGCTTGCCCCTGAGCCAAACTATCTGAGGCCCGAGAGTTACACTTGGCCTCCAAACCCTCCCTCTCTAGGAGAAAGCAGTCAGGTGAAAAGCAAAGTACCCTCAACAGGCACCTCGGGATGCCTTTGATATTCAGATTAACCACCTGGAAGGCTGTTGGTCAGAGGGATGTAGTGTGAGTCTTGTAGGTATCTTTCCAGTGATGTGAATATTCTACCCCTGTTAATTTGTAGACCACAAGATTGTAAGGTGTGTGGACAGCAGCCACCTGTGCATTCTTGTGTGATTAGCTTAATGCTATTCTCATAGTAGATACTTGATCAATATTTAAATTTGTGAGTAATTGGCCCTCAGGTCTTGCCTTCACTCTCAGTTACATTAAACCAGCCTTGTAAATAACCAAAAATTGAACAATCTTCTTTCCCGAGTCCCAGGGGCTTTTTCCCTTGCTACTCACCTGGTATGAGGGATCACTTTCAAACCTAGTTTCTCACAGTAAAATGGGAGTAATAACAGAGGCTTTTTACAATGATTTAATGAAGTCAGGCATATGAAATGGCACAGAATCTAATGATTGCTGTTATTATTATTAATATATAGTTATTTCCTAGATGAAGCATATTTTCTCTAGGAATCCTGTGAGCAAGATGGGAGCTCTCTGGCTCTCCCCTTTTAAAGAAAAGAGGGCACTCTACAAATGTGGCTGATGCAAAAGGGACCCGGTGGTATTCACACTGATATTCCATCGGCTCCTGGCAGCGCTTTCTCAGTGATGAAGCACTTGCATTCCATGCCTATCTGCAAATCCAGTGGTATCCACAGACACATACCTTGCCTTCTCTGGCCTAACGTTGACAATTCCTTGAGAGAACTGCCTGCAGCCCTGCCTTGGGTTGGAATGGGTACTGCCATTTGCTCTGGGCTTGCTTTTACATCGAGATGACTTTTCGAGTTCCAGGCTGGGGAGATTATTAGCAGAGGCAAAGGGAAGATTCATCGGTATATCTGTGCTCTGTGAAGCCACAAAACCCACATCCAGCTCCCAGCTTCATCTCATCTGCAAGTTCAAGAGGCGAGAAGTCAGCCAGGATGACTTTGGTCCTGTGACCCACCTTTGCTGAATTACATTACCACTAATGTTCCATTCTAGCCTTTTAATATCAAGGGCTAATGAAATAACTGTCATCTGAAGAATGTTTATGAGTCTTCTGTAAAACCCTCACAGAACACATTATTGTTATTGACAGTATTGATATCCTTCGTCCCAGCTCTAGTAACAATATCTGACATTCGTAATGTGTTCGGCAGAGTAAGTCACGTTACAGATGAATAAATGAGGTGAGAGAGCTGAATAAATGGTGTGAGGCTGAGCTGAGCCTCAGGCCCAGGCGTTCCAGGTGTTCGAGCTCTATATCCTCCTGTCCCTTTGGACCACACTGGCCAGTATGCTGTTCTGTTTAGAGAGTCCTTTAAGAATTAGGACCAGGAAAAAGCCTTAATTACCTGTGTCCTTGTGTCAGATAATCTTTTCCTTTGGCTTTGGGCTGCCAAGGAGTTCAGAAGCCAGTGTAAAGATCAACGACAACCATATCAATCTAAGCTTTTGGAATTAAAACTTCCCCATACCTTTCTATTTCTTTTGATTTTTCATTTCTATTTTAATGGTCTGATTGTGTGTGCCCTTTATTTTATGCTATTCTATCCTTTTGTAAAATAAATTTTACAAAATATTTTTGTAAAAATTTATGAACGACAAATCAATCAGCCACTACAGGTTTATCCAATAGGAAAAAGGACCTCAGGACTTTTATGTTTAGTTGCTCTGCTCTCTGTTCAGATCTGTCCAGAGTGGGGTTGCCAGATAAAATACAGGACACCCAGTTAAGTTTGAATTTTGTATAAATAATGAATAATTTTTTTATAAATACGTCTCGAATATTGCATACTAATTTTTTATACTAAAAATTATTCATTGTTCATCTGAAATTCAAATTTAACTGGACGTCCTATATTTTATCTGTTAAATCTGGCAACCCTAATTCAGAGTGCCAAAGATCCTACATATGTAACTTGCTTTTGCACCTCTGCATAAAATAGCTAAGGATAAAGGTCCAAAATTAAAATAAGTTTGTAATAATAGTTAAAAATCCTAAAGATGAGCTGGACACAATTAAAATCAAATTTTGAACAACTGGACTTAGAAACATTTAGGTTCACTGGCCAGAAGTTCATTGTCCATGCCCGGAGGCGGCATACTCTCCTGAGGCTGGATCTGACTTCGGCTGGGAACCCTTGAAGGCCACATGGACCTGCCTATGATTTCCCAGGAGTTGTCGAGCAGCACTTGACTGGACTGGACTGGACTGGCCTCTCCACGATATACCAATACAAGTTTTGGCTAGTTTTCCCAACCTTTGCTGGGAATTTTTAAATCGCAAATTTAACTCCTTCCTCCATGTAAAAGAAGCCAAATTTTTTCTCTGCCCCAAGCAAAAAATGTTAGCCTGTTACCTCTGGGATCCCTGGGTTTATGTTATAGGAGCTCCCAGAGTTCTCTCATGTCTCCTCTCTGCTCCCCTCATCGTGGTCTGCAGCCCTCATTCACATGAGGGGTGCCTGGCTGCTGTGACATGCTAAGTGAGCAAAGTGGGCAAGGCTGCTGGCTCCCTCTGCCACTGGGCCCCCAAGCCTGAGACTCCATGAGACAACGGTATAGTTCCCATTTCCTCTGGCCTCACCACCCTGCTGTGCTCCAGGGGAAATGGAGAGGATCATCTTTCCTGAACTCTGTCCCACAGCTAACATGTGGCCTTGTTTGGACCTCAGGACAGCAGCAACTTCTGCCTTTTCCTGGAGTCCTCTCCACAGGGCTTAAATGACCTATCCCTTGGGGCCTGGCAGGGGACAGATACTTCGTGTCTATTTTCTTTCTTCTAGAGAGAGCAGTGCTCAAAGGTTCATCTCTATAACAATAAAAGCCCTCATGCAAATCAGCTATGATATGGACTGGTCTTGAAGCTTTTCTAACAGTTTGATAGATAAGCATAAAGTTAACTGAAGTTCAGTGGGGAGCAGGCCCGAAAGCTCACACCGTGATCCTCTTGGCACAAACCATGTCTGACAAGGGGACACAAGATGACCTTTGAGAGGTTGTGGTTAAATCCTAATCTGTTTAAATCTGTGTTTCAAGGACATTGGTACAAAAGGACATTAGACTGCCCGTCAGACACTATTTACCGTTCCACTTGATGCTGCTCTTTTGGGAACATGAAGTCCCAGATTTTTCAAGTTTCCCCCAACTATGCCGTCAGCCAACAATCAAAACTGCTGAAGGAGTAATCCTGTATCCAGGGACAAAGTGTCCGCTGAATAAGAGTGTGTGCTCCCCACTGAAGACAAAGATAATCAGTGGCTAACATCAGGCCTTTACAGGGCACCCTCCAGTGGTCTGTCTTTATCCTCCTGTGCTCTTCTGTCTCCTCTCGTATACAGGTTATGGATAATGGTGCCAGCCGAACACTTAGAAAGTCCATCTCCAGGTGCTAGAACTTCACTTCTCAGTTCCAGTGCTCTGGCTTGGCTTTGCCCAGAAGGTGTCCTTGAGTGTCTTTGTTCCATGTTCCGACCTAATGACACTGAAAGGGATAGCCACATGAAGCATTTGTCCTTCCTACGCAAGGTGCCCCTGAGTTTCTCAGTGAGGTTTACTCAAGTGAATCTATAGCCTCAATGATAATACATATGCCCCAAGTACTGGGTTGGAAGCCCCTGGAGGACAGGTTCCCCCAAAAGCAGATCTTGAGACAAGGATTTGGGGACAAGCAGTTTATTTAGGAAATGACCTCGAGAAGCCCAGTGAGGGATTAAGGAAGTGAGATAGGGAATGGAAGAGCGACAATAGAGGGAGTATTAATGATGTTTCCACTGTGGATTCAAAAACTGGGGCTCAGTTCTGCTGGGGAGCCTTGGATAGTCTGTAAAATGCACACCTCACATTGTCCTACAAAAAAAAAACAAAAAAAAACAGAGAAGTGGGACGTTTATCCACTAACTTCCTCCCCTCATGGGCTGAGGGACTCTCCTGTACATAGGCCAAGCATGCCATGGCCAGAGAACACCCTGAGGCACTGAGAGGCTAGAAACATTTGTCCTGGACAGGAGCTGTCTGCAGGTGACCATGGGCAGGCTATGGGTGGGGCATCAATAGCTTCTGCTGCAGGGACTGTGTCTTCTTCCTCTCTGCATCTTCAGCACCTAGACAGTACCTGACACTTAATAGATGTTCAAAAACATTCGTTGGCTGAGCAGATGAAGGAACAAAGAGCACATGTGTACAAGTAGAGTTTAATGGTTCAGCAAATTCTGCTCAATTGTCAAAAACCATTTGGGTCCTTTGGAAAAGAACTCAAATGACAATGACAGTGGTTAATAGTGGGCATGTCAAGATAATCTGCTATCAGTTTGAAGTCCTTGACCAGAGTAAATGGGGAAGAACAAGCATGGCTATCTAACCCAAACCAAGAAGGGGAGTCTCCCTGTAAAGCACCTTGGAAATTATAAAATGGATGTAAATATAAAATATTATTACCACTTTTTTTCCTGGATGTTTCTGGGCATAGGGGACTCAGAACCCCTACTGGGCTGCCCATTTCATTATGATATGGCTAGTTAGACAAGTCTTTTTATAATGAACCAAAATTTCTGTCCCAGTTGCTCATTGGTTTCCCAGGTGAGAAAATGCACCTGACCCTTCACCAGAGTCTCAAACTTCCTCTTTTTTTCTTTTTATTCACATCTTCCTCCTCTCCCATAATTTAACAATTCAACCATAGTCTCATGCTAGCATGCAATCTCTCTATTAGTCCCTAATGTAGTTTCTGTTGCTTGTTTTGAAATTGGGCCAATCGGGCAGTATTTTGGCGGGGAAAAATGAGGCTATTTGACTAAAAGACAAAGATGGGTTTCTGCAGGCACACAAGAAACTGTAGGGTACAGTCTTATTTTCCAGTTATTTTGTAAATATTTAAATTTGATGCCATTTCTAACGATAATTGGTCTGTGGGTGACTGTGAAGAAGGTTAAAAGGACACACTTTACTGAATCACAGAAATTTTATATTGCACAGTCAATGTATAGAGGGCAGGATAATGGTCACACTGCATTTGCATAGGTGAGGATGGAAATTTTCCCATGTATGCTAGGTGGAATGGATGCCTAGCCTGGAAAAGTAGGAGGAACAAATAATTGACAAGGCATTTTACTATTGCTGCAATAAAAAAAAAATAGTGACTGATATTTATTAAATCCATATCAGACACTGAGCATTACAGAACTTTACATGTATTATCTTGTTTAATAACTACAACACCCCTAAGAGATAAAATAATAACTAACACTTATGTATCACTTACCAAGTTCTTTACAACAACCCCATGGTTTAGACACTATTATTGTCCCTGTTTTGCAGATAAGGAAACTAAGGCACAGAGAGGATGAGGAAAGCCATTCCAGGTCAAGCTAGTAAACGGTAGAGCCTGAATTTAAATGTAAACAGCTGGAAATCAGAGTCTAGCTCTTATGCACAATGCTCTATAGCATTTTTATACACATTTTGCAGGTGAGGAATTTAAGGTGTAGAACTATGGGCCACAAGAAAAAAAAATGTTTGTTGTTTGAGCCACAGTCTATAGAATTTTCGTTATGGAACCCTGAACCGATTAAGACAAACTCTACCATAACAACCTAAATCAGTGTATTGCCTAACTTCCAGGTAAAGAAATCTAGCTCAAAGCAGAGAACCTCTCAGCTGATGGGACCCTTCGGCACTCTAACACAGGTCTAGCTCTTCCATTAAGAAGTCCCAGCCAGCTGGCCCATTGTGATGCTGCCATTCTGTCAAGTCCCAGTACAGAACTCCACAGGGAACCATAAGCGCCCAGCTTTTCTCTCCTGAAAATAGATAGAGTCAGCTTTGCAGAAAGGAGACCAATTTAGATGAAACATGGTGCCCGTTATTCTCTGTGAAGACTGTTCTTAGGTGAGGTATTGGAAGTCCAGGGAAGTGGTATCTCTCCTTGTTCCTGCTCATTATCTTGTAGGGGCTTGAAACAAAGGAAATTGCTAAAATGTTTAAATCATGCCAAAGGGTTTTCCTGAGCTTTAGACTGGGAGCCAAGATGCTTGAGCCCTAGTCCGGGCTCTGCTGTTAACCAGCTGTATGTGCCTAGTAAGCCCCTTAACTTCTCGAGTCCCAGGCTCCTGATTCCTTATAAAGTCTTACTGGTGATAAACATATTTTATGTGAAAACATTTCAGGAAGTTTGGGGCCCTAAAATACATAGGATATCTGAGACTCCTACTGTGACCCTTGACAGTGCCCCAGGGCTATTTATATCTGAGGGCCATAATCCCTTCGTGACTTGCCTCTTCGCTGAGTTTATTCGGGAGAGCACCTGTTCACTTGTTCCAGGGCCAAAATGAGATTTAAAAGGACCTATTGTATTAACATAGTGTTTTCAAGTTTCAAAAACACTTTCACACGCATCATTTCAATTAATCCTCATAACACCTCTTTGAAATAGGCAGAGCAAGTATCATTCTTATCCATTTTAGGGATGAGGGAACCAAGACTCAGAGTCCAGGAGCGTTTCACATTTTTTGACTCCTATCAACTAACTCCCCAGCTGCTCTGTCTACTTCCCCTAAGGTTCACATGTCAGTTTTTCAGATCCTTCTTCATCCTCTGTAACTTCCAGATTAGAGCCTAGAAGCATGGATTGATCTTCCCACCCCACCCTACAGACAAATGTTTTCTCTTGCACCTTTTAATCTTAGGTTGTCTATAATTCTTTATCTGGGAGAAAAAAGAAAATCTTAGCTTTTCCATAAGCATATATTTCCTGTCTACTCTACACTTGGTATTCTGTCCATTCTCATCCTTCCTCCCTTCCTTTTACTCTTTGTCACTATGAAAATCATTTATCTATCTATCTCTATCTATCTATCTATCTATCTATCTATCTATCTATCTATCTATCTATCAATCAAATATTCCCCAAGTCCCTGCTTTTGCAGGGCACTGTTTAGATACTTAGTGCTGAAGTTAGCAAGTACATGCAAGGTGCTTTAGAGTTGGTGGGGGCAGCTGTTTGCATTTTTAAGCGGTGATTCTGTTTTATAATGGCCCTGTATTCTCTACATTTTTAATTTTCAGTCTTGGATTGTATATTACACAAGGATGGATCCTTGCATTTTTGAACTCACTTCTATTCTAGTTGGTACATGAAGTGAGATACCTCAGTAGGGCGTTTTTGTCTAAATCTGTGATTTCCAGATATCAAAAACCAGGACTGGTAAAAACGTAAAAACAAAACAAAACTTTTGTTTCAGTCTCAAAAAAAAAAAAATAGCTGAAGAAATAGTGGCAAAAACAATCATTTTAATTATTGAATGGTATATGTTCTTCAGTCATTATTTCTAACACTACAGAGATTCTCCTACATTCAGCTGCTGGGTTAATGGAAAATTTCTGCTAAGAACCAGCTACATTTACAAATGCTCATTTGTGCATCTGCTTCACGCAGCCCGTAGTGAAGTGTGAGTTCAAGACCTTCTTTATTCATTACTCGATAACTTATTGATTCTGAAAGCTACAGACTCTCTGCCTTGTCATCATTTTCATAAAGCATTCCTTAGGGTAGTGTTCACTGTAAAATATTGAGCTTATTAAGAGTTTTGGGGCCTCTGATTAACTTTCACAGCAAAAGCTATGTTAAGTAAATTAGGTACCAAATAAATCTAAAATGATTGTGGAAAGTCATCAGCTAAATTAAAACACTGCCTGCTCACATAACAAGATGCGAAGCAATGATAATTAAGAAAAATAATCACCTTCGCTGCTGACCCCCAGTGAAGTAACTCCCAAGGCATCTGTTTTCTAAAAGACAAATCATGCTATTTTGTTCTGCTGTGAAGGGGAAGAGGGGGTCAGGGGTCCCTTTCTTTATTTCAGTATTCACTCTGTCGCCTAATCCAGAGAATTATGTTTGGGGAATAATCTTGTTTGCAGCAGGACAGAATTACCTAAGATCTCTTACAGCCCTGTGTGTAGCACACTCACAACCTTCTTCTCCCTGCTTTCCTCTCTTGAAGAGGCAAGAAAACTTAAAAATTCACATTTTTAGACTCCTTTACAGGTAGGAATGATCATGTGACCCAGTTTTGGCCAGTGAGCTGTGAGTGGAGTCACTGGATACAGGTTCTGGGAAAGCTTTTCAAAAGGGACAGATGTGACTGGTATGACCAACCTGCCTTGGCTCCCCTACCCTTCTGTCTTCTTCCTGCTTGGAAGACAATCGGATCAGGATGCCCGACTGGAAGTGCAGCCACCATGTTTGAAGGATGGCAGAACAGGGAGCCCAATGGAGTCCAGGTTATCTATTGGGTGCCTTCTTATTGAGAGAAGAACCCTTATCTGTTTAAATCATTGTCAACAGGGTTTTGTTGTTTGCCATTAAACACAAACTTAATTTTAGGTGTTTTTAGCTTAGAGGTTGATTCTCAGCAGTGTTGTTGGGTTTAGTAGAAGTAAAACACCACCACCAACAACAGCGTTTATCCTTCAGGATAACAACTTACATTAGGAATTTTCAGACATGAACTCCTTTGGAGAACTCAGGGTCAGACCCATGACTATGGGCCCAGTGTAAGCAATGTTCTCATCTGGCCCTTCGATCTCTCAATCTAGTGACAATTCTCTTCGGAGATAAACTTCCATCAATCCCAGTGGATTTATTGAGAAGCGGGATTATATCTTCCTTGATGGCTTCTTGGAATGATGCATCTGTGTTGCTTTCTTGGGATCAAGTATTTAAAGCCCTCTTGCTCCAAGGAATGCTTCTAAAGGTATAAAAAAGAGTTGAGGTTTCCTGAGTATATTGTTTTCACCTATCATACTTTGGTTCTTTCATACGGTCCTGAAAAATGGAGCAATGATAAGAGGTAAACTGAGACACAGAAGAGAAGGAAGAAGGGAGAACGAGAGGACGATGAACCTTAACTCCTGTTGAATATGGTCTCCTAGGTCACAGTTTGTTTGCCATTCCCGCCCTGCCCCCACCCCACCCCACACGTATACTTTGGACAGTCCTTGATCATTCAAGTAAAAGAACAACAGTGGTAAATTGATGAAGTGAATCGTAATACCTCTGCTTGCTTCCTCTTTGTATCGTGTGTCTCCATAGAAATATGATTAACTTTTCTTTCTGTCAAAGGGCTCATTTTATACATTTCAGGAGATTTTTTTTGTACTTAATTGTGGGGTATACTAGAATTTGGTTATATTCTTTTTTGAGATATGATTTATTCCATTTTCTCAACAAATATTTATTGAACACTGTATTATTTATGTATTACTATATAAAATAGTACTGTAAAACTTAGTAGCCTAAAACAAGAATTTATTACCTCACATAGTATATGAGTGTCAAGAATTCAGGAGCAATTTGTTTGGTAATTCTGGTTGCAGTCTAGGTATCAGTGGGGCTGCAGTCATCTGAAGGCTTGACAGGAAAGATCCACTTCCAAGATTTCTCACTCACATGGCTATTGGCAGGAGGCCTCGATTCTTCACAAGCTGTTCATCGGAGGCCTCCCTCGTCTGTGCTCTTCCTTCTCAGAATGACTCTCAATGGCTCTTGGCTCTCCCCCTGAGTCATTTTTCATTTTCCACAAAAGGCAACCCCTGTGTGCAGCGGCATGGTTTTCTCAGCTCGTGTTCTCCTGTAGAAGTTTAGGAGTCTAGAGTTACTTCTGCTGTTGTACCATCTCTGCCGCTTTTGATACAAGCTGGCCATATTTCTGACCATGCAGTCTGTGGGTCTGGTAAAACTCTGTGGGTTTTTTTTTTTTTTTTTTTTGTATTTCTATTGGGATTCATTCCATTAGATAAAAACCACATCCACAAATTGCTTCAAAATAAGCCCTTCTCTATTTGTGCTTCTCTGAGATTATTGGGGAACAACATCCATAAACATTTTAGAAGACTTATTGTTTGACTGAATAGTTCTCCAAGCACAACCTTGGATTTTTCTTAGATCTTAAAGGATTTTATAGTCAATTCCTTGGCTTCATCTTTAGACCATGTTTTTTCTGAGGGTTTGCTCAGAAGACTTTGCTAGAAGGGCAAAGTGGGAAACTTTAAATATAACACTGCCTGGGTTCTTTTTGTTTCTTGATCCTTCCTTTAGCTTATCTCTCTCCTCTTACATTTTACTATAAGCAGCAAGAAGAAACCAGGCAGAACCTTCAGCATTCTGACTGGAGATCTCCTTAGGTAGATCAACCAGTTCATTAGATATATTTTCTATTTTACACTGTTTCTATCATTGCCATGTCATAAGAAGGTGTCTTTGGGTGAGGCCAAGAGGCCTCAGTCATAGGTCTGCTGGAGTGTCCTTGTGACATGGCAGAGGCTTCTCCTAGAGTGAGTGAACTAAGAGGGAGCAAGACAAAGCTGAAATGTCTTTTGTGACCTAGCCTCAAATGTCACACATTATAACTTCCTCAATAGCCTATTGGTGGCAGATGTCAACCCTATTCCATATGGGAAGAAACTACAAGTGGGTATGAATACCAGAAGGTAAGGATTTTTGGGGTCTACCACAAACACTTACCAAGTCCAAGGTTCTATGCAGGGAGCAACTGGGGACAGAAGAAAATGTCCCTTCACTCAAGGAACTTATACTCTAACTTGGGTATTAGACACATGCACAAATAATGTGAAAAATATTATTGAATTATATAACCAAATTGTTGAGACTATAAGGAAAAAGCCCTCAGTTGATGCATTTCTGTATTTATTTCTTCTGCTAGTTTGTAAACTCTTGGCAGGGCATCACTCATCTTTATTCTCCACAGGGCTCAGCTCAGGGCCTTGCCAAAATTGATGTTTAGTCAATATTTCCTGAGCAAACAAAACCCTGAAGCAGGATCAAGGAAAACTGAAAACTAAGAATAGACCATTGGGTCTAATGAATACATTTCTAATTATTTTAATTTTCTCTAAAAATAATTTTAGGAGACTATTGGCATAAAATCGATATTAGAAGGAGTTAAGGAGGTGATGAGAGTAAATCAAGTTGGGCAGTAAAAGAAAAAATAGAGATCGGTTTCCTTTAAGAGGAATTGACCAAAAGATTTTTTTTCTAAGTTTAAGGGAAAATTGGGCATTTTGCTAGGCATTTTTCTAGAGTGGCATCAGAAAGAAAAGAGAAAATGGAACTGAAGAGAACGTTGGTAATCGATGGAACAACGTCCCAGGAAGAGCACAAATGGAGGACTGGACTTTGAAAAGAAAATGAACCTTTCTTCCTTTGAAAAAGGATTGAAGATCCAAAGACATTTTAGAGTGAAAAAAAGGGAAGTTTTATTGTGTCATGTTTAATGACTTTGATTGTTTTTCAGTGAAGTTAGGGCAAGATCATTCTACAGACTGAGGGGCTCAAGAGGGGAGGTAAGCTTGAGGACACTGGAAGGTGGAAGAGCTGTTGGAAAGAACTTGAGAGGGAGTGATCCCAGCTCCTGGATGGTAGAGAGGAGCCAGCTGAAGCTACATTGTCTGGGTCTGTGGGAGAGCCAGTGTGCATGGTGGCATGATGCCCTCCGGCTTCACTAAGCAGACTATGAGCAGAAGGACAGAAAATGGATGGAAAATAACAGCTGCCCACACACATGGCCATAGTGGGGAATCTCGAGAGACTTGGGCCATTTGATTCCCACCCTGACTGATTGTTCCCATTACATGGTGTAATTTCTTTCCTTTGAAAATCACCATGAACTTTGGGCTGGGAAGAAATGGCATAATCTGACACTTAGATGTGTGGTTGTAATGGGGAAAATATGGAAAGAGTTTGAAATCTTTTTAACGATTTTTAACATGAACGATTTAAGATGCAGTTAGTGATTAGCACTGCTTCAGATCAAATAAATGATGTCAACATCCTCTTTATAATTCAGCCCACAGGAAATCAACACTTAGTTTTCACAATCTTCCATAGATAGGTCTTATAACGAACTACATAAAGCCAACTGCGTTTTATGAGGGATATTCTCAAGAGTATAGAAAATAGTACTGGACTAGGGTTTAGAAGACCTGGGTTCAATTCCAGCTCTGCCACTATTTATGTGACTGACCCTGGGCAAGTCACTTAATCACCCCTGGGCCTTAATCATTCATCTGTAAAATAAGACATTGGGTTAGATGCTCTCTAATGCTTTCTAGCTCTAACATTTCATGGTTCCATGGTTTTCAGCCCATCAAATCACCTAGATTTTCTTCTGTGAATGTCACACAAGTTGGACACTAGGGGTCACATTTAGATAACCACTCGCAAATATATCTGTCTGCATATTGTAAACACGCCCCATTTTCTTCAATAGATGGCCCTCAGCAGCTAGATGAGTGGCCTAATTTCTCACTAAAAATCTCCTTAAATGAAATTGTGTTGTTTCCCTTTCTGGCCAGCTGAGGATTCTGGGGGGAAAGTGAGAAACATAGGTGTCTCTGACTCAGAGCTTTCCCTTTGGTTAATGCTATTTTCTTTCTTTTACGCATGACTCCAAGGTAGGCCAATCGTTCACTCATGGGGCAGATAAATTCTTCCTGAAACTTTTATTTTTTTCCTCCTCCAACATTCCTTCTTGGCTAGGTCAGTGGTACTCCCAACCAAATCACTTTAAAAAAAATCAGAGTTGCCTTCACTGAATGATCAGTGTCTTTTCCACAACCTATTTTCATGGTCTATTTTGCTTTCAGGAGAAGTCACCTAGAGAGATGGGCTCCTTCCTCAATTTTGCCAGAAGATCTCTGCAATCTTTCTTTATCATGTTTAGTTTAAGTATTCCTCTGTCTAGTCTTGGTCACATTTGCCTTATCTTAATGCTCAATTCTCAGGGCAAGGGGAAGTTAAACTTATTAGTCATTATGGAAAAGGATAATGGTAGACACCATTTCCACACTTAATAGTAATACTTCCTCATATTTATATAGCTTTATAGTTTTCAAAGTGTTTTTACATATATTATTTCCTTTAATATCACTTGTATTCCTTACCATTCCCCTACCCTACCCCTCCATATGTCCTTTGCTAAGAAGTAAAACCCAAGAGGAACACAGGAAGGAAGGTATAGCAGAGAAGGCAGCCAGCCTGGAAGTGGGTGAAACACTAGTCTTGGCAACCTGGATTAAGTCCTGATTCTGTTTTTTTGTTTTTTGTTTTGTTTTTACCAGCAGTGTATCTTTGAGCAAGTCATGCTCATTTTATGAGCCTGGATTTCCTCATCTGCAAATTGTGGATATGAATGCCCATTCCACCCATGGGCTCTGGACTTTAAAGAAGATGGTTATTTCTCACCTTCCTAGAACCAGTCTGCCACACTCAACTTCTTGGATGAGAGTTTAAAAGAAATGCCAATCTAAGGTACGGTATTTACTCCTGGGCAGAGCTACCGTGCTGGCTGCCTCCCTCCTCCCACTCTTTGTACCCTGAGCTATGTGGACAACCTAGAAGATAATCAGGACCCTTTACTCCTAGAGACAGCAGGAGGACAGGGTTCCCCGCCACCTCTCCTTTGAGGCCTACCTTCAAAATCACAAAAGACAGTCCTCTCCTCTCCTCTCCCCTCCTGCTCTCATTCCTCCAGGAGCCTCAGTGCCTCCACCTCTAATCATCTCGCTGCCCCAAATTCTTCAGATCAGAGGACTCTGAGTGGCAGGCCTGGGTGCCACAAGGGACCATGGCTTGCAAGCGCTTTGCTT
>NW_006436298.1:7978914-8008118 GCF_000325575.1 Pteropus alecto | reverse complement strand
TTTGTTGGGACTCTCTAGGGGTAAGACGTTGTTTAATTTCCTCCAAATCTTTTGTAGACTTAGAATATCCTCTTTTACAGCAAAACATGGTGGAAAGCATTGGTGTTGAAGTTAGAAAGATTTGTACTTGGATCCAAGATCTCCAAGCCACTAGTCGGGCAAGTGATTTGACCTCTCCGAGCTGCAGTTTCCTGCCAATGTGGACATGGCACAGTGTGAAAGCTCAGGATGCTGAGTGAGACTTCTCCTGTTGTCCCAGAATTGTGGCTACACCAAAGGTGAGCACAATAAGCATGAAGCACTGAGCATTCCAAATTCAATGAATACTCAGTGCGCTTGGGAGGAAAAGAGGAGGAACCTCCACCCCACCCATGGGCCTAGAAGGATGTGGAAGGGCTATCTCTGTGTTCACATGAAGGAGCCCAAAGGACAGTGGAGAGGCAGGAGCTGAGAGGCTGCCAAGTGGCCTCCGGGTTACATGATGGGACACCCACCCAGCAGAAGTATCACAGTATATGCGAGGGTCCTAAGGGAGATGCAGCTGCCCTTTGGGAAAATGAAGCTGAACACTGCCATAAGAAAACCTGGAGTGTGTTGTTATAATTGTTCTATTTTATTTTTAGTTATTGTTGTCAACTTCTTACTATGCCTAACTTAGAAATTAAACTTTACCATGGGTACGTATGTATAGAAAAAAAGCAAAGTACATATAGGGTTCGGTATTATCCACGCTTTCAAGCATCCACTGGGGGGTCTTGGAACATATCCCCTGTGGATAAGGGGAGAGTATTGTATCAAAATTAGATGGTTACAATAACCTCAAGTGATAAGAGTGTCACAGAAGCTGGCCAAGAGTAGTTATAGACCAGCTACCTGATGGGAAAGGAGGGTGTGGCGAGAGCCTATTTAGGAGTAGTTAGGAAAATTTTTTTAAATTAAATGTTTATACCCCATTGAACTCCTCAGTAGTCCAGTCACATCAATGATTGGTAGTTTATTGTTTTGGTGGCTCTTAAACTCTTTCTAGCTGTTGCTTTCCTCGCCATCTAGATTCTAGTTTTTAAAATATTTTTTCATTATTAGACCTTCTATTTGATTATCTTAAAAATCTCTCTGCTCTTTTCTTTAAAATCCCCATTTCACCTAATGAGTTCCAGTTCTTCCTTATCTTGATGAACATTTTAATCATGTTTATTTTCAAATCACTTGTAGATTAATCTAATAATTATAGTTCTTTGGGTATAATTTCTCCTGTTTTTGTACCAGTTGATTTTCTCTGAGCAAATTGCATTTCCTTATTTGCTTTTGGCTCATCCAGAATGGACATTATCTTCTTTGAGCATCCTGTGCGTTCCTGAAACAGCCCTGCAGCTAACATCTGACAGAGTCCTATGAGGGTTGCTGGTTTCTCAACTCTGACTCTTCCTCTCCCTCTAGCTTGTTCTCAATCTCATACAAAAGTCTGGCCACCCAACTGCATGCAGAGCAGCCTGGGAGTTCTGATTTTTCAAGGCTGACTCTTTTACCAGTAACAGAGATTAGCACTTGCTTCCAAGCCAAGTCCTTGAACTACAAAGATTTCTCCAACTCCCAACTTTGTCCAGGGAGTCAATTCAGTTTCCTGCTTGTCCAAGGCCTACGGCCTCTGCTCTTTTCCACCTCCCCCACACAGTCCAGTCTCCTGAATTGTAAGAAAACCTCATGTCAGGTGTACTTACTCCTTGGATCATGAAACCTCAATTCCAATTAGCACCAAATGGCCCTTCCTCATTCGGGCACCTACCGCTTTCTCTTTGTTTTTAAACTTGACAGATGTTGTTAAAATATTTACCCAATGTTTCTGTGTATTTGCTGAGGAGGGAGCTGAACTCAAAGAATATTTTTGTTTCCCAGTTCTTTAGTTGGAGATGAGAGCAAGCTTGGGAAAAACTTTTGTCTGTAGATTTTTGGCACCTGTTGACCTTAGAGGGAACTGGTACGTAGATTAGCAGCAAAAGTGATGCAATATATTCTAGAATGGATATAAAATTAGTGTTGGTGTATTTATCATTAAATGTTCTGTAAATTCCCCAGGGAATTCGAAGAGCTGTTTCAGCATTGGATTAGGGAAACGTAACCTAATTCTAAGGGTAATGGGCTACTGCCTCTTTGATTTAGGGAACTATTTCAGTTTTGGAGCAAGATGTTTAGGCTATAGAGTTGCTGGAGAAGGAACCCACAATCTGATGAAGTAAGCACCTACCCTAGGCTAAGAATAATCAGAATGAGAAAAACAACAGTTTTCTGGTATGATTTTTTGGTATGTATCTTAGGACTTCATTTTTCTGTTTTAATCTATGAGAGTTTTTGGTATGTATCTCAGGATTTTTTGGTATGGAGATTTTTTGGTATGTATCTTAGGACTTCATTTTTCTGTTTTAATCTATGAGAGTTTCTCAGCCTCAGCACTGTTGACATTTGGGCCAGATAATTCCTTGTTGTGACGGACTGTTCTCTGAGTAGTAGACTGTTTAATAGCATTTCTGGCTTCTGTCCACCAGATAACCAGTAGTAACCCCAACCTTAGTCTCCACACATTGCCAGATGTCCTTGGGTGTATATGTGTTAGGGGTGGGGGGTGTCTCCCTTCCCTTTATTGAGAATCTCTGATCTACGAGAGCAAGGAATGGCAGCCTTGTCTAATTGGATCAATCATTTGACAAAGATGTACTGAGAGATTTCCAGGTAGCAGAATTGGGCACACAAAATGAGCTTAGATCCTTTCCTGAAAGTGTGCGCAGCCCAGCAGTGGAGACAGATATAAGAACGAATATGGAGATTATGCTACAATGTCATGTAGGCAGAGTGTCTGGGCATATGGACCAAAGAGAACTTCAGAGAGGTGACTGCACTTGGCTGGAATTCACCCAAGAAGGGGAATTGCAGGGCAGTTCAGAACCAAACACGCAAGGTGATAAAAGTTAAGAGAGAGCAGGCTGTGTTCTGAAAATCCAAAACATCAGCCTTTAACATTTAAGAGGGACGCTTTCCTATGAGAATCTCCAATTCTGCAAACACCATTATAATGCAGAATTTTCACCCATAATATTCTCTAATGTTATAAACAAAACTTCTGAGATAGCACTTCATATCCTTAATGAATTGTATAAATGGAGAGCTAAAATGTAGAGTCTGTGTAGGAGGACGGTTCATGGTTCCTGAGTTCAGATCCTCACTCTGCCCCTTACCAATTGTGTGACTTTGATAATGACTTTAACTCTCTGTTCCTTAATCTTCTCAGCTGTGAAGTGCTAACAACAGCTCCTACCTCATAGGCTTGTGTGATGATTAAGAAGGAACGACCACACACCTGTGAAGCACTTAGCATAGCTCCTTGCACAGTCAACACTTGTTAAAGTCCTTGACTTTTCCTTCTCTACTGAAACACTGCCATTAGCATATAAAGATGCTGTTATACATCTAATTTTAAAAATCTCCTGTGGACTCCAACTACCCTATTGTTCTCCTTTTCATAGAAAAACCCTTAGAATGAATTATCTGTAGATTCATTACCATCTCTTGTTCTCATTTTTTCTTGAAGCCCCTCCAGTCAAGCTTTTGACCCCATCACTATACCAAAATGGCTGTAGTTGAGGTCACTAGTCTCATGGCTTTAACACTATATCTATATGCTGAAACTCTTACATTTTCATCTCCAAACTAGACCTTTCTAAACTCTAGACTCATATATCTAACTGCCTATTCAGTACCTTTAGTTGAATATTTGATGAGCATCTTAACATAACAGGTCTGAGACAGAAATCCTGATTTTCCTTCCTCTTCCTGCAAACTACTCCCTCAGAGCCTCCCCCATTTTAGTTGATGGAAACACTATTCCAGTTGCTCAAGCCAAGAGCTTAGATTCATCCTGGACTCTTCATTTTCTCTCATATCCCACCTTCAGTTTATTAACAAATTATGTCAGCTTGACCTTCAAAATATATCTAAAATCTGACCATTTCTCATCACCACCTCTGCTTACCACTGTGGTTCAAATTACCATTCTTACTCATCTGGATCATCCCAATTGTCTCCTTACTGGCCTCCCTGATTCCACCCAAGTCCCCGTGATGGTTAATTATACGTAGCTAGGCCATGGTGGCTAGTCGTTTGATCAAATATCAGTCTAGATGTTGCTGTGCAGGTATTTTTTTAGATGTGATTACTATTTAAATTAGTAGACTTTAAGTAAAGCAGATTGTCCTCCATAATGTAGGTGGGCCTTATCTAATCAGTTGAAGACTGTAAGAGCAAAGACTGAGGCTTCTGGAAGAAGAAATTTTGCCTCCAGGCTACAATATAGAAATTCTGCCTGAATTTCCACCTTTGGACTCAGGACTGAAACATCACTTTTTTTTTTTCTAATTTTTTTAAAATTGTGGTAAAATATATATAACAGAAAATTTACCATCCTAACTACTTTAAGTGTACAGTTCAGTGGTATTAAATACATTATGATGCTGTGCAACTATCACCAACATAACTCTTTTCATCTTGTAAAACTTAAACTGAATACCTATTAAAGAATAACTCTTCTATGTCCTTCTTTCCAGCTCCTAGAAACCATTTCACTCTAAGTCCCTCATGTAAGTGGAAACACGGTATATCTTTTTGTGACTGGCTTATTCCAGTTAGCATAATGCGTTCAAAGTTTATTTATATTGTAGCACGTGTCAAAATTTCCTTCCTTTTAAAGGCTGAATACTGTTCCATTGTATGTATACATCACATTTTGCTTATCTATTCACTCATCAATGGGCACTTGGGTAGCTTCACATTTTAGCTATTGTGAATAATGCTGCTATGAGCATGATGTACAAATATTCCTTTGAGATCCTGCTTTCAATTGTTTTGAGTATATACCCAGTGGAAATCCTAGATCAAATGATAATTCTGTTTTTAATTGTTTTAGGAACTGCCATACTGGTTTTCACAGTGACTATTTCTTTTTTTTATTCCCCTAACGGGCACCCAAGGGTTGTAATCATCACCAACGCTTGTTGTTTTCTGGGGGTTGGGATAGAGGGGCTTGGATAGACTCATCTTAATGAGTCTGAGGTGGTGCTGGCTTACAATATGGATTTTGGACTTACCATAATCATGTGAGACAATCCTTTAAAATAAATCTCTTTCTCTCTATATATCCTGTTGGTTCTGCTTCTCTGGAAATCCCTGGCTAATACGCCTCCCTATGAGGGTTCTCTCCAGTAGTCAAAGGGAGCACCTTAAAGTGAAAATCAGTATATCGCTCCTCTGATAAAAAACATGTTCCAATAGCTTCCCTATTAGCCCTCAGTGCTCTGGCCTGCTTATGCCCTTTGTAATGCTGTCTCCTGTTCTCTCTTTCAAGCTTGTTCAAAGTAAAGACTGTTGTTGTCAAGATAAAGTGGGTAATATTATGGACGTATGTGGACAATACAAAGACGGGAAACAAATTATGTGTCAGAGGCCTAATGGGAGTCAAAATTGGGAACTGGTCAGTGAGGATCAAGGCTACTCTTTCTGTTTCTCAGGGGTTCACAGTCTTTCTTCATTCTGCTCTCCCACTCCCACCCCCGCCACTCCCTGCCCCTTCCACCACCACCATATCTGTACTCTTCCTCCCTGCCCTACTCTGCTTGCTCATATTACACATGACCTCCAAGTGGCTGACTCACGCCCCCAGTCATTCAGTCATTCAGCAAGTGTTAAATAAGTGCCTAATATATGACAGACACTGATCTAGGCCTTACTGATAAAGCAGTGAAGAAAATCAACTAAAATGTTGCCTTTTTAAAGCTTACATTAGAATATGTGTCTGTGTGTGTGTGGGGGGGTGGAGTAGAGGAGAGATATAAAAATAAACAAGGTGAATGTGCAAAGTAGATATTATATCACATGGTTAAAAGTGTTTCAGGAAAATAAAGCGGAGATTGGAGGGGTGTAATCCTAAACAAGGTGTTAAGGGAAGAAGGGCTCATTGAGGAGACTGTAAGAAAGTCTGTAGGAAGGAAGGAAACAAGCAAAGAGGATGGAGTGGCTGGGAAGAGTAGGGGTGAGGTCAGATTACTGTGAGGCAGAGAGCAGGTTAGGAAAAGGCTCTTGAAAGCCATGAAGATTTTGGCTTTTACTTCAGGTGAGATGGGAAATTATTGGAGGGTTTTGTGATTTGAGCAGAGGAATTCTGTGATTTGACTCACATTTTAACAGGATCACTCTGACTGCTATATTGAGAACAGACTGTAGAGAGACAAGGACAGAAGAAGGCAGTCTATTCAAAAGGTAATTCCAATAATCCACGAGAACGATAGGGCGGATGGGACCAGCGTGAAAGCAGCAAGAGCCTCCTACTACTCTGCTATGGTTTGGAGTCAATTCTTTGTTAAGGGGCTTGTGGAATGGACGGGGCAGAGACCAAAACATGATCAAAACATGATTTAAGTCCTCAGATTGCCACACCATCTGTGAGCAGATAATCACCAAATCTGATCACTAACGCCTCACCCATCACCCACCTTGCCCTCTCCTTGGGGTATTGGATAGCACTTGTTCCGAATGGGGAAACTAAATTTTAACAAAATTTGCTCAGTGAATAAATTAATGAGAAAGATGCCTTTGCATATTTCACAGGCTTTTATCTCCACTCTGAAATTAGTTGATAGCTCCTTCCAGGAGACCTGTAGTCATCCTGTTGATATTAAACATAACACAGTTGCCCAAGTGGATACCAGAAAAACATGCTACAAGGTATTAACCTCTCACAGACCTCACCATTTATATAGTTGATGCAAAGGGCCTTGAGGTAATTTTAAAACTTTTTTTTCTTTTATCTTATCTGAAAAATATAAATGAAATGAATTGAAACATTGGAAAATTTATTAAGATAGTTTGAAGATTATTCTAAGTGGAAAAGTAAGATAACCTCCAGGAATCTCATTTGGAGGACTCATTCATTCACTTAGCTCACTGGGCCTCTTCCTTTTGTGCATAGTAGGGCCTCCAGGGACAGAGGGAGGATGAAGCTCTCCCGGGTAACACACTGTCTTTGCAGCTCTCAGATGGTGAGAATGAAGCTGCTTCTGCTCAGGGCCTATAAAGAACAGAAGGAACCAGGCCTGGCCCTGACTCCAGACATCCCAGCAGCTGCACCTGACACCTGTCACCCCCCAACATGTCTCAGAGTTTGGAGCTTTGGAGGTGGGGAAAGAAGGCCTGAACTAGGGCTTGGGAATCACGTTAGATCTAGGTTTGTAGCACCCGGGCACAGACCAGTGATGGGCAGCCTACAGAGAGAAAGTGGTCCATCTGTCTTTTCCACGGTGCCCACTGTCCCCTTCAGAAAGTTGCCTCCATGTTGCTGCTTCTCAGATATGTGGATATTAACATTTGATGCCTAAAAGGCCGTGACAATTTTTCTTTGGCTTTTTCCTATTCATTAATATAAACTTAAGTTGAAAGAATACATAGTCCCATAGGAATCCATGAAGCCATACTCACTTTGAATGAAATAGAATACAGTTTGTGAAAATACATAACTTTGCAGAACTGAACCTTGAATAAAAACTATTGCTCAGCCTGGGAGGAAATAAAGGCCCTGAAGATAAGTAAAGAGATTCAGGATGCCTCAGGGCCAATGCGGAGCAGAAGGTTGCCTGCCCCGTCTCTGGCATCCCCTGTGGCAGAGTTGCCCAGGCCCATCTCTCATCTAGATAGAGGGCTTGTTGGGCTACCAGTTTCATCCTCACCAACAGCTTGACGGCCTGTATACAGTATGTGTAAAATGACTGCCAGCTGAGCTGAGGGGAATCTCTACCATGGTCACATGTCCCATATGAAGAGACTACAAACTTAAAGGCTTAATATGACTATGAAAGGAGTATTGGAAACTACTGGGGCAGTTTATACCACAACTAATGGTAGACCCTGGCTTGGGTGAGAAAGACAGAAAGTGAGAGGGAGGATTCAAGGCTGGGTTCCAGCACTGTGGCCCCAACCCTAATTTCTCCTCAGGGGTCGAATAGCCAGGCCGAGCATGAGAGGGGAAAGAGAAAAGCTTGACTTCCTCCAAAGCAGACTGCAGTGGGTTAGGAGGCAGTGGTTTTGTGACCACAGTAAGTACCCAGGATGCTCTGGAACTGATAGTAAAGCTTGAAATCAAATTATTCATGCATCTGTCACCCCCAAGAAGGAAAGATTTCCTTTCTCTGAAGACCCAGGCTAATGACATCTCTTGTTCTGGGGGCTGTATCTTGAAAGGCATCTCAATTGCCTCTCCTGGAATGACGTAGAATGTCCTAAGGTGGCCGTGGTTCCTGGGGCTTGAGAGGTCTCTTTGGCATTGTTTTAGGGTTAGAATTCTGAGACTAGGGCCAGTGGAGTGCGTTTGGACAAGTTCAGCAAACAGGCTTGCTGAACTGGAGTGGGATGTGAACTGGGGGTGTCCAAAAGATGGAGAAGGCAAGAGCAAAAACGTGAATAGGCAGGCGGAGTGGTCACTGAGAGAGGGCACTTGAACAGCAGGCTGAGGTTCCCAAGAGCCCTACTAAGTGGGTGGGCAGTCTGGTTAAAAACTAGGAACCAAACAAACAGTGGGCCCTTATTCCTCACGCAATAGAGTGTGGTGTTAAAGAGAAGCCTCACCAGTCTCAGTGACTCTTTACCCTCCCCTCAGGAAAGATAGCCCAGTACCATGTTTCTAAAGCCTGAGAAACCCTCATACAACATCCTGTGCCAGAAGGATACCACATACACACACGCACACGCACACGCACACGCATACCCACACACCCACACACACCCACACCCACCCACACACACACTCACAGAGGTACACACATATATCCACATACACCTCTGGGAGGGGAAGCAAAGAGCTTTAATGTTTTCAAGTCCCTGGGTAGTGTCTCTGGGAGGGTTAAGGTGATAGAGGGTAGATCCTGAGTCAGTGACGTGGACTTGGCTAGACCCAGGAAGTATTGCTGACAGAATTCCCTGACACTGAGAAAGATGGAGGGCGGGGACAGATGGGAGGCTATGGCATGAGAAAGCAGACTGGATTCGTACTTGATCACCAGATCTAGCCCACTCTTCTTCCCCTGGGAATACATTCACACCCCACTCCAGGCTAACTCTCTCTCTGACTTCTCGCCCAGCACTCAGGTTCCCCAGTTCAGAACTTAATGAAATAGCCATGATCTCAGGAACACAGAGGCTTAACACAATATTTTCTAACTGTCCTTTTGTTCAGACTTTGCAAGTTGCTTTCACATCTAAGTGTCAAGACCCATGAACTTTTTCAAAGAGTAGCCATCCTTTGGAATTAAACCTCTTTTAATAGTAATCTTTTAAACTGGAGACAGATTCCAGAGTCGACACAAAAGATAGCCCCAGTGAAGCCACTCCCCACTGTTTAGCATTTTCCAAAGTTCTCTTCCTCTTTTTGCCCTTGCACTATATACCTGTGTTTACATAGCATCCAGAAATATTCTACATCAATTATGGGTTAAGTTTGTTTACAGATATAATGCAAATGTCTGAAAGTTTTCAGACTCTCAAACAACTAATATCTACTTTCTTTTTGCTAGTCATACATAAAAATGGAAAATTTACTCGATGCTGCTTTGAGTCCTCTCCATAAAAATTGTCATCTCGGTTGACTGGCTGAAGTAGAAAACTAAATGTCAGTTGATTTTCAAAACAAGGTTTCGCCTCTGAGTTCCCATTGTTCACAAATGATCACATGCCTTGTTATGAAATTAGACTCAAAAAGAAAGTCCCTACTTACTGGATTAATTCCAAAAGATAATGTAGCCACAGTAACCTCTTAGTCACTTTATTAGTCACACGACTTAAAATAATTGTTTCTGTATTCTTTATTAAGTCTACACCTCTATTTCCATAAAGGATCTGAGGCAGCCCTTCGGAATATCAATAAACATCTATATCCACTTCACATGCGTAACAGTAGCTCGCAGTAGTACTGATGTGTTTTCATTTAAAAGATACTTAAATGATTTTATCTTAAGCTAAAAAAAAAATATGTTTTATACAATTTTATATTTATACATATATTTATACAATTTTATACAATTTTATATACTTTTATGTTATTGAAAATAATCAACTTTAATTTTGTGTATTGCCGTGTTCCTGAATAATACAAGACCATGGAACTTGAAATTCACCATTGTTGAACTTAACATTATCATGAATAAGTTAACCGTATGGTTCAGGTTTATGTGAAAGCTATCTAGAAAACTCAAGGTCACCACTCCTTTCCCCAACTGTCTTGGACTAGCAGCAGGTGCCATATTAGTTCTCACTCACGAGCATCAGGTACTGAGGAGAATCTTAACAGTCCTCTTTTTTACTCAGCTGGTTGGCATGAATTCTGCTTTTATTGGAACTCCATTATTGCATACTCTATAAGCCGGCTTTTTTTCTTATTGCCCCTCCCTTTTGGGGGGGGGTATTCTCCTCTAATTTACCTTTAGCCTAACTATCTCATTCTATGAGATTAACTATCTCTGAAGTTTTGTCATGGTTTTCCACTGCAGCTTTTAAGGTCATTTGAAATCTGTGTGCTAGCGACAGTCACCCTCTGCAATAACGTTAGAGTATTGGCGGAAATTGTAATTTCCCAAATTTATTTGCCACAGACCCTCACAGAGCCCCCCACTCCCTGCTACTTTCATGAAATACAGTTTGGGATATAAATATTCATGGATTTTGCACAAGGTAGATAGTCATTATCCATATAGATGAGGATAAATTGACAAACTGAGATAATTCCTGTTATGACCCTGACTGGCTGGGGGCTGGAGAATATTTTCCCAAGGATATTGCACTTTTGCCGAGACCTGAATGGTGACTAGGAGTTGGCTTCCTGCTGGTGGGGGTAGAGTGAAGTGAGGAGCCATCCCCAGGTCATTCAGTCCATCCTTCTGTCTTAACGAAACAGCTTCTAGGTTTATGGGTCAGCCCAGAAGACAAGGATTAGGAAAAGATATTTCATTCTCTGTGACACATGGCCATCCATATTAATCTCTGGTAACACTGAGATTTCCTTAGAGAGAGAAAAAGGAAGAACAGAGAAGCCACTAAAGCTTTTTGGGGAAACAAAAAACCCTCATAGGATTAGGAGACAGCTGGGATGTGGGAGGTGGTAGCTGGAGGCAGTGAGGAGGGAGATGCCAAAGATAACATCTATTTTTATAATAAGACTTGCTTATTTTTACAACTAATTGTACAGATTGTTCAACTATGGTCTATGAAACATAGACTGTCACTCGTCAGTAGTTATAAGATATTGTATAGTATAAACTTCAAGAGTTTAGCATATTTCCCATCATACATTTGTTAACTGAATGCTTAAATTATCTGCCTTCACCCATGAATGGACTAAATTTAGTGTTTAAAGGATTAAGACCAGGTGCAGGAGGCATTTACAATTAAGGACGCAATTATGAATTTATTTAAAGACCATAAAGTTGAGGTTTCTTTCTTTGGTATGTATGTATGTATGTATGTATGTATGTATGTATGTATGTATGTATGTATTTATTTATTTACTAGATTTTTCAGGGATGATGATCTAAACATTCTTCTCCCTCTAGCAGAGAATTTAGTTTTGAGAAATCTGATATCACCCTTTTCTAGGCTCCCCTAAATGCAATACAATACAGTAAGCCAGACCTTATTGCAACATTAAACAGATGATGGTAGCTTGTCAGGAGTGACATAGATCTTGATGATTAATCAACAGAGCATTATTGATAACTGATTTACCTTAGTAAGTACCTCCTGACCTGTGAAGGCAGATGGTCAGAAATTCAGGAATCTAGCAGAGAGAACTAGAACAAGAGTGAGAGAAAGAGAGAGAGAGGTAATGAGACAAAGTGCACAAACAAAATACTTAGACTTGGGCACGTAAGTAGGACGGATTATCATGAAAGGATAAGGTCTCCAAGAGTTGAACCTTAAATTAGGGGCAATAAACCAAAAGGAGAGATTGTTTTGTTCTCAAGTAGTGGCAAGCCTATTGAGCAGCTTGAGATTTCAACTTGCCTTAAAGGTTCACATTCAGTATCATGAGAATTCCTCATCCTGTGGCAAATCCAGGTCTACTAGATTGGCCCTGAAGGTTCAGGGAGCAGAGTCAGAACAGGGTAAAGGGTTGTAGTGCCAGAGGCAGCCCTTAGTAATGAATTCTTCCAGCCTCATTTTGATCTTTGGGTTAGTGGCATTGTAAAGTTAACTCATGGCCATGAGCAGTAAAAAACCAAGTGGGAATCCTTCTCATGGGCTTGCTCTGGGGGAAACAAATATTACTAGTTTGTGGTTGAGGTTCAGAAAAATCTCTCTGTGACTTAACTGTCAACATAATGTGGTCTTAAGAGTGTGGATTCTGGAATCAAACAGACTGAATTTCAAATCCTCACTCAGTCACTTAGTTAATGCTGTATCAGCCAGGGTTCATTCAGGAAAACAGAGCCATGTCAGTTACTAGATGAAATTTAATATGGTAAACTAATTACAAATGGAATGAAAGAGCTGAAAAACTAAATAGGAGATAGTGATACCACCCAAAGATTAGCAAAAGTATGAAGATGTTTTCACTCCTAGGCTTGAAGGGTTGAAAGGAGGATGGGGCTGCATGGTGGAAGCTGGGAACATGGAAGAAAGGCACCCTCGTGGGATCTGGGACGTAAAGAAGGAGTCATTGTCAGAGGTACCAAGCACAGTGGGGAAAAATATCCTGGCTTCTCCCTTTCTCCTACTATTCAATTTCCTGCCAGTGAGTCAAAGCTAATTGGCAAGGGAGCCTGAGAAATATAGTTTGCACAGCCAGCAAAGCAGAGGAAGGCCGGGAACTGGATGTGAGAGCAAACAGGCAAATGACCAGCCCAGGAGCTACATCATCCAGCTCCTTCATGTCTTGCAGCCTTAGTTTCCCCATTTGTAAAATGAGAATATTGTTCCTACCTCTTAGGTTTGTTGGAAGGATCGAATGACTTAACAGATATTTCAGTTGGGTTTTCTTGGTTGTAAAGAACAGTTTCATTCAAAGAACCTCAAGTAATTGGAGTGGGGGACAGGAGAGAGTTATAAAGATACCTATGAAACCAGAGAAGTAGAAGTCCAAGCCCAGGGCCAAGCTTCACTGTAACTGATGAGGAGCCAAACGAGCAGCCTCCAGTCGGAGGAGCAGAGTGACTGCAGAGCTGGGTCTCCTGGAGGCTGAAATCAAAAAGACCTTCAGAATCCAGAGCACTCTTCCGGATCTCAGTGGTAGGAGCTATACAATTTTGCTTTCTTTTTCTACATTAATATGATTCCAAATTTCTCTGTGGGTCTGGTTTCCCTTTGCAGCTGTCAAATGGCATCTTCATTCTCCACTCCAAAGTTTATACGTTTTGCGATCTCAGAGTTCCTGCCTCCTCATGACTCTGACTCGGTGGTGATCCATCAGAGCCCTTTGCCCCCTCTCTGCCTCAGGATCTCTCAGCTTTAGTTCCCACTGAAACTTATTTACTTCTCCACGTATTTCCTGATCTAATTTTATTAGAATAAGATCCTATGGGGCCAGTTCTTTTGCCTTTGGTAGAGCTTTTCATTCTAGTCCCCTCATAGGAGCCCTACGGCTTGGATGCCTTGGTCTTTGGTCTAGTCAGCAGTTTTAGAGGGAGCAGTAAGGATGACATGGTCCAAAACATAGCTGCCCAACACTGTCCCTGAGTGAGGAGCTGGGGATGAGTAACTAGCCAGGGGCCTCATTTCTGTCCCTACCTGCTCTGGGATATTTTCGTTCCCATAACCCCGCAGGAGTTAGAACACCTGGCCATCTCTGTTTGCTTATGCGTCAGACCCCAATGGTCCCACTTTCCATTTTTTCCCCTTTTGATTCTAGTCCATAGAGATATTTACCTTATTTTGAATGCGGCCATGCTTTTTGATTTTCCTTTTTCTATCTTGCCTATCACAGCAATGCCGTCAGAGCAAAACAAAGCCTCAAATTTTGAACTTGCAACACTATCCTGACTAGAATTCATGCTGACAAAAAAATTTCTAAAATTTATGACCAACACAAAGCTGGAAGTTATCAAAATTAAGTTCTCATGAGAAAATCTTTTAGGAAGAATGAGTGACCAAGTGGAGAAAAGAGGAAGGAGTTGAAGATTATCTAGCTCACAGACTGAAAGAGCATGGAGACGTCGTTGCCACGGGGGCGGAAATGAAAAGCTAGAGTGTAGTGAGGGACGTGACTTCTGGCACAGGCAATTTTAGAGATTAAGGTAGGAGTGGATTCCTTATTTTAAAATCAATAACCTCGCGAAAGCAAAACAAACCCCCCCAAACAACAATAAGATCAGTAAACAGGTGGCCGAGTAGATGCGTCGAGTGATGAAGGGAAAATGAGCTCTAAGACAATTTTAGAATGGAGATGAGGGCGAGACACTTTGTCTTAAAATCGTCAAATCTTACTCGCTTCTCCCCATCACAGACTGACCAGAAATCCTGAGGCAGCCAACAAAAAATCAAGAATAAACCAGGACAAGCAATATATGGAATGATGTGAAAAAATGAACTGCCCATGGGATTTATTGCTGAACAAATAGAGTTTCTAGGGAGAAAAGGATCACACCAAAGGATTTCCCAGCACCTCTCAGTTTTTGCAGTGGAGGTGGACAGAAGAAGGGAGAGGCAGAATTAACCCACTTTGCTCTGTCCCCCACACTTCAGGGTCTATGTGGGTCCAGAGAAGTGCCCCAGACTGGCTGTGAATGAGGACATGGCCTTTTCCTCAGCCTCCCTATGGCCTGTCAGGACTATACCTATTGTTTTCTTCACCAAAGCATTTGAGGCCTCTTTTTTTTCTTGTAGTGTGAAGGATAGGGCAAAAAAGAAATGAGAAGAGTCTGGCCTGGGCAGTCTCAGGGAGAAAAAAGCAAAGCTTTTTAAGGATTAGGATGTACACTGTGGGGCTTCCCCTAACTCCACACCTATTTCCACTGCTTGTCAGACTCATGGAGTGAACCGAGATTGATTAAGGGGTGAAGAAACTATCTTTGGGGATGGGACACTTCTCTCGATGGGAATATTCTGACTGTACATGTTTACTGGAGCAAGGAAGGCTGATTTAGTGCTGCCAGAAAAGAAAGGTCTTGGCTGACATCCACGGGGTCGTTCTTGTCTTCAGAGCAGACAAAATATCAACTAGCTGCCTCCTGCACTATTGGGCTTGAAGAGTAGACTGGGCCCTGGCAAGTCAGAGGGGACTAGTCAAAATGAGCCGCATTTAATATGGAGTAGTGAAAGGTTAGCTGGAGAGTCACGAGACCTGGGACCCCTTCTGGATCCTGAGACCCTCTCACAGTGTGAGCTAGACTTCTTTTTCCTCTTCAGCAAAAGGAAGGATTGCAAAAGATTATTTTCAAAGTCCTTCCAGCTCTAATACTCAATAGGGGAAGTAGGAGGATCGGGGCATACAGGACATAGAGAGTGGTTCAGTTGGAAGCCAAGGGAACAATTTAAGTTTAAACATCAAAATGGCAAAAGTGATAAAGAGAAGAAAAAAGCCAATTTTTCTCCTCTCAAAAAGATCAGGAGATTTTAGACCTGGACTCATCAAAGTTTTTTCTCTTTTCTCTCAAAAAAAATTGCACCGTACTTTATTTTACTCATCATCTCTTTCAGTGACTTCGATACTTTATCAGCCTCTGTGTAACTACTGGTTAGCACACTGAGGGTGGGAGACCTTCATTTAATGATCTTAAAAGTGTTGGTGTGAAACTCACTAATGGCCACACTGGGAAATTACCGAGGTTGCGTCTAACGTTTTCGTTCCTTTACTGTTTATTCAGATCCATCCCCTCACCTTTTGTTCCAGATAGAGGAGTCCAGAGGCAATGCCTTTTTAGACTCAAGATGTTAAATTCATTCACTATTTATTCAATATTTTTGAGAGCTGCTATGTGCTGAGAGCTAGCACTGAGTATAGATACTGGTGACAAAAGAGGGAACCAGATGTGATTCCCCGTCTTCTTAGTACCTGCAGACATGTATGCGTGTGGAGGGGACAAAGCCTGGAATCAGGAAAGCAGAAAATAAGTTACATAATCATGTATTTGATAGGAGCTATGAAGTAGACAGGGGCCGAGAGACAGGAAAGGGCAGGGTGATGGCGTGCCCATCTGGGAAGGGGCGGGGAAAGCTCTCCTGTGTGTGGTCAGGGAAGGTCTTTTTGCAGAGGCAACATTTTCTGTGAAACTTGATAAGGGGAAGCAGCTAGTCAAGTGTGCAGACCTAAATCTAGGTGGAGAAAAAGTGCTGTGTCCTCTGGCAGGTGAGAGTCATTCACAGAAGAATCGATGGATCCCCAGAGAGGCTGGGAAGATGGATGTACGTTCTGTTCTCTGCACACTAACATGGGTGGAATTTTCTTTTGTAAGATTTAGTTTAGCTACTGAGAAAAATGTCCTAAGTTCATATCTATAAAACACTGGCAAAGGCTCCTTGAGATGAGTCTGAAACTGCTCAGCAGACCTGATCTTCCTCAGTATAGGACCCAGAAGAAGCAGGCTTGGCATGTTGACTCTTTCAGTGGGAACTCCAACCAGGGATACTTGTTTGCAAATTTGAGACTGGAAAAAATCTTCACTTTAGGGAAAATAAAAAATAAAAAAATCCTCCCATCAATAGGAGCCTAAAGAATGGGGAAAATATTCAAATGATAATAGTCAACCTTTATTGAACCTAATCTGTGCCAGGCTCTTCATAATTGTTTTACATGTTTATTTTGAGCCTTGCTTCATCTCTACGAGTTAAGAATTGTTGTTATCCCAGTTTTACACATGAAGACAGGCACAGAGAAGTCCTTATGTTTACCCAAGGCCCCATAGCTGTGGAACTCCAGAACCCATTCTCTTAACCACTAGGCCACACTGCCGGAGAGATCAGTGTTACATAAGGACCGTGGCTTGTACATTAGTAAGGAGGGGTAGAGGTTCTCTCTCCTCCTGGAGTTCTTTAAGAGAATGCTAATCATCCAAAAATAAGATTTCTAGGCCCCCCATATACACTAAATTAGAATATTTTTGGGGGGGGACTCAGGAATTTGCATTTTTAGATTGCTGTCTAGTTGATTCTACATGGTATCCACTAAGGTTTGGAAAGCACAGACATGGGCATTCACAAGTATGGTGCCAAGAGGCCGGACTCTGAATTCCTTCAATAATAACAGCGATAACAGTAGTAGTAATAATAATAATAATAATAATGACGCCATTTCTTGAATGCCTTTTCTGGGTCAGACATTATATTTGGTATTTCCATGTGTGATTATATTTAATCCTGATTTTTAAAAAAAAACTGCAAAGAGTATATGATTTCACATTTTACAAATGAGGGAATCAACTCAGAGAGATAAGTTACTTGTCTGAAGTCATGTATTCAGTTAGTTGCAGAACTGATGTTCGAGCCCCAGCTGCCTGTTCATGTTCCACAGCATCACTGGTATCTCTAATTTCTCAGGGTTATTTTTAGAATACAGAGTAGCCAGATCAACCTCAATTTCTTTTTCTTCTCTTATCTCAAAACATAACCAAATAACTAAATAAAATCTTCCTAGATACATGGCCTTTGGCAAATTGTTTAGCCTCTCATTTTTTTATTTGTGAAATAGAAAAAAGAAAGTAGTGCACACCTTATAAAAATTGCTGTAAGGATTAATTGAGATGGCCCATGTAAAGCCTATAAAGAAGTACTGAGCATTCGGTAAACGATAAATGTAGCTGCTATTCCATTACTGCTGTCCAACTCTCCCTCAAATGAGTTTGTACAGTTGTTCCATGATCAGAATTTTTCACAACCAAGATTGATGGCTGGTTTCCTCTTGGTCTTCTTGAAATGGCCAAAATCACTCTACTTTTTAAAAAGCAAAAACAGAGTCCTCCTGTCTTTGACCACCCCTCACAAGATACCCACCGTGGCATAACATTGCTAGGCTCAGAACCCTCCAATGACAACTTGAACTCTAGCTGTGCATCTGCAAGTTCACCTTCTCATTCCTTCTGCTTTCCCTTTGTCAGATAAACTTCCACTTTTCACTAACCATTTACATCCCAGTCAGCCAGCCAGCCAGCCAGCAAATATGTATTGAGGACCTATTTTGTGCCAGGTGCTCACTATTCCAGACACTGTAGATACAGTGGTGAACAAAACAAAAATTTCTGCCCTTTTGGAGCCTACATTCTAGTGGGAGCTGAGAGACTGACATAAACAAATAAATAAGTCAAGTATAAAATATGTTAGATGGCGATAAGTTCTATGAAGCAAACTAAAGCAGGGAAAGGGTATAAGGAATGCCAGGGATGATGGGATGCAGTTTTAAAAAGCATTGTCAGGGACGCCTCCACCAAGAAGGGAATATTTTGGCAAAGGCACAAAGGAGGTGAGGGAGCGAGTCATGTGGATTTCTGGGGGAAGAACTTTCCTGGGAGAATTTCAGCAAGTGGCAGTCCTTGAAGCAGGTCGAGTGAGGGAGAGCGTGATGGCAATGCAGTCAGAGGAGCCACACAGGACCTTTTAGACCACTGTAAAAGTCTTCGACTTTTACTCTTGAGTAAGGAGGGATGCCATTGGAGGCTTCTGAGCTGAGAGCTGTTGCGCCATGATGACAATTTTGCAGGAACACTCTACCTTCTCCACTGAGAATATATTACAGAAGGGCAAGGGTTGAGGTAGAGGGACAATTACATTACCGTTGCAATAATCCAGGTTACCTTAAGCAGAAAAGAAAATTTTTGTTAAAAAGATATTGAGTAGCTCATCAAAATATCTGAGAGATCTAAAAGCCAGCTCTATCAGAGTGTGGAACTGCCCTGTGATGCCCTTCCACTGCCAACATTGCCCCTCAGTGTTGTAGCCTGCACCCCCAATGCTATCTATGCTGGACCCATCTGCTAGAACCACGGCCTGATGACAACATACGTCATTTCTCATCACTGGCCTTTTGATTCTAGGTCTGGAGGTTACCTGTGACTGGTGGAGCCTAGGTCAGGTAGCTACGCCCAGCTTCTAGCTGTAAGGGCAGCAGGCAAAATGAGCGTCTGATACTCTTAGCTTCTATAATGGAAGGTGGGCAATTCCCAACCATAGGACAGGGATTCAAAATGTTAATTGGCCAAAAGGAATGACAAGTGTCTACCACTGGTGGGTTCCTCCTTTTCCTGAGCCCTTGCACTTCTGCCTGGTTGTGCACCAACGGCAGTTTAGTACAAGTCTTCTCATGGTTTTTCTACAACGGCAGCATCAATGGAATATCGTTGTTCCCATTGTTACCCATACCATACCCCTCAGCGTTGGTGATTCAGGTACATAATGAGTCATGCTGAGATGTTATTTCCATACTTTTCTGTTGTATAGCATTTTACTTATTCCATCATTCAAAGCATATTGATTACCTCCTTCTGCTCCTTTATTAACACTATAATTGACAGTTCAGGATGGTGAATAGATAGGGAAATTGAAGAGATATGTGGAGTCAGGGACACTTAATAAACACACTGGTATTTTCACAGCTGTCAGTATTGTGACCTCAATAACTTTGTCATCAGAACTCATATTATTGAATGAACTAAACATTTAAGATAAACAGAATTTAGAATCTGCCATTCCTCACTTACCTTAATGATACTGGACAATCTGGTATTGTGTCATATCCCTTAAAGATCCCTTCTCTCCCTCCACCCATTTTCTATTTAAATTCAATTTTAATAGGTATTAATATTAATGACCTAGGAGGAATTCGTATACCTTTCAAACCCAGAAGCTGAAATGTCCCACAGGCTAATTCGTTGCCCCCATTTGCAAAACTTTTAACTCGAAAGTTAATATTTGCAGATAATTATTAGAGATTTGGAGTATATTTATTACCTTCTTCCATTCTTGTTTGATATTATACTTTCAGTTTTTACTTCTTGCTTAAACCTTTTGGTTTTGTAAGTAAAACCTTGATGAGATTTTAGAAGACAGTTTCCCTGATAAAATCAACTGGAGAGCTATTAAAAATGCCTATACCTGGGCTCACTCAAGATCAATTAAATCAGATTCTCCAAGGCCCTGCCTCCTACCCTCCAGCCCCCACCCCTTCATTCTAAGAGAACCACTGGTCTAGACCTCAGAAGCATTTGGATATTGAATCAAAGAACATCTAGGTGGTGACTCATCTGGTGACTGAACTTGACTCAGACTAGACATGAGAACGTACCAGCTGGTCTAAAGATAATGTAGGCTTTATGACAGGGAGGGATAACTTGGAGCTGTGAGGGAGTTAAGTGGTGAGGTTGCAGGGAAATCTAGTGCTTCCTGCAAAGGTCACACGGTTTTATTCCCAAAGAAGGGTTAAAAAGCTGAATTTCCTGCAGGGGTGGAATGAGCTTTAAAAACAGGCAGATGACTGTCTTAAATAAATCAAACAAGATAGAGGAAAATGGGTCAAGGAGGATGGGCCTAGCCGGGGCCAGAGAGAGACCTTCAGAGATAGTAACAGAGAGAACTATTAGGTTGTGCAAGGCTTTGGTTTGGACAGCAATGCTGCGAAGATGGCGTCCTGAGAAGTCCAGCTCTCGAAAGCAGCAGCAGTGGAAGCCCTTAGGAGGCATCGCAGGCCTAGGACTAGTGGTATCAGCTAGAGCCCATGCCAGCTGCTACAGCAGGTCTCCCCTTTTGCTGCAGGAGCACCTGGCAGTGTAATTGGGGAAGTGTTCCTGGCTTCATTGCCTCCAGGTTCCATTCCCCGGCCTTCCTAGGGATTGTGGTTCCTCAGCATCTCTTAGTAAGTTGCTGCTGTGCTTGATCCAACACAGGTAAGTCCGTGTTTACAATGAAGGACTCTGAATGATACACATACATTCTTATTTAATACTCATTCAATTCAGTGGGATAAAACATATTCCTATTTAGTAGAAAGTGAGAATCAGAGAAGCTTGTCTAAAAAAAGGGCAGTCAAAAGAGGGCAAAACTAAAGTCAGATTCCCGTGCGAATGGCCTCAGAGCCTATGCCCTTTCCTCTGTACAGACCTGGAAAGGGGTCACAGATGCTGCCTGGTGGAGGATTGAATATCTTCGGCTTGGCATCCTGAGAACCTTCATGGTTCAGCCAAGGGAAATGATCTGGGGCTCAAGGTTGCCTAAAATTTGCTAACCAATGTCTGGCTTTTATTGAAGTTATTCAAAGACTGTAGGCTGTGACTGATCCTTCTATGGTTTTTATGTTTTCATGCTTTATAATTTTCTAGAAAAAGTTTTTCTAAAAAATTTTTCCTCTTCAGCGTTAAACTTACAAAAGTAAGGATTTCTCCTACAGTTCAGCCAGGATTAGAGTGGTCACATGTGTATGGCCTGCGGACCCCGTTTTAGAAGAATTGGGGCGGTTAGTGTCCAGGAGGAAAGACACCAGAGGTCATTGTTGGCTCTTCTTCCTGATGGTTGCTCATGAATGCCACCCATTCGTGACCTCCAGAAACAAAGCATTTAGACCCAAAACCACTGTAGCAGGAGCAGCGATATCCAGTAAATCAACTCTAGTCTGCTTTGGAAAGCTCCTGAATTTGAAAGCTAAAAGGAAACTTAGAATCTCATTTTGCACGTGAGGAAACTAGTCCAGAAGGATTTTCTGAAAGTCACGCAATTAGTGGCCGGTGAGAGTCATCGCTTTGGTTTGAGCATGACAGAAACTATAGAAGCTGTTTATAATCTGAAAAAAAAGAAAAAAAGAAAAAGAAAAAGAAAGAAAAAAGAAAAGAAAGCTTAAGGAAAAAGAGCACATGGTTCTTTATGTGTTTTACAATTTAACTGGAGAGACATATTGAGAGATGAGAGATCCTGTGAACTGTAAAAGAGCTGCAGGAATTCAGGAGCGAGGGCATCACGAAGGGACAGGGGTGGCCAGAACAGGCTTCAGGGGAAGTGGAGGGGCCACCAGGAGAGCCTGGCAGCAGTCTCCGGTGAAGCGAGGAGCAGGGAGAGCAGCTGGTCCCTGTCTGGCAGGGCCTGAGGAAGGGGAGGAGTTCGCTCCCCTACCCCACCCACCCCTGCGCTAAAACGCTGGGTTCTGGAACAAAAATGGGACAAACCAGGGAGACGGCTCTGCTGAGCCCTTGCTCTCCAAGTGAGTGCGAACAAGCCCTCAGAGCGGTCCGAGCGGAGCTTTCCCCTCGTCCCGGATCCGTGAATTCGGCTCGCAGTGACCTCCTCACCCACTGCCTTTGCAAGTTGCCTGTTGCTGCTTTTGCTCGTTACAGCGCACAGAGGCCCGGGACCGCAGCCGGGTCCGCCGTGGCTCCGCAGCTGGTCCTCTTAAGAATGAGATCCTGCAACTGAAGGTCGTGCCTTCAAATCCCAGTTTCATCATATATTTGTGTTTCCCATCTAGCAGATCCTACCACTGCTGTTCGTACAACCTGGGGGAAAAAAGTCATCCTTCTTCAATTTATTTATTCATAGCAGCCATGGTGTGGAAAGAACACGTGCACGATGTAAGACCCAGGAATAGGGCTGTCAAAAGTATGGGAACAAGACAAGCGGGAAACACAGCCAATATTCCAAAAAAGCAAAAGGGCCTTGCCTCCTCTGCAGGGGAGAGGGCTGGAGTTCTAACCGACCCCCTCCACCCCACACTTCACCCCTACCCCTTTTGCTTTCCGGTTTGAAAAAAATAAAGTCTCAATCAGTCGTCCAAATTTGGGTTGTTTTTGCCTTTTGAAGCCCTAAGGGCCTAAGTCCCTTCCAGGATTGATAGAAAGCTTTTTCCACTGAAGTTTTCATTCTTTCGTTCCACAAATATTTACTGAGTGCATAATACGGACCAGGCATTGTTCTAATAAACAAACCTAACATCTTTGCCCTGTAAGAATTTATTCTCATGGAGAAAAGAGAAAATAAAGAACAAACCAAATAAATGAATTACATGTTAGAAGATGATTTAAAAACAGATCAGGGTGAGGAAGACCAGAGTGTGGTGGGTTCCAATTTAAAATAAGGTGACCCGAGTAGGCCCCAGAAGACCTCATAATGGAAACCGGACAGACAGAAATTACACCATTAGCAGATTAGCTGCCTCCCTCCCAGGACATTTTAGGGGCACTTTGTGTTCACGGAGTTGTATAAAGCTGGAGATGCTTGAAGAGAATGGCTTTATTTCCAGAAAAGAACAGAAAGTAGAGCATCATTTATTCATATTTAATAGAGCATTATAGCTCTGACTTCCCCAATTTCCACTCCTAATCTCTGGAGAGCTGGAAAAATGGTTGTGACTTTTGAAAACAGGTAGGGAGGTGGGAAAGGGGAAAGATCATAAAATACAAGGAGTCCTGTGCTCAGGTGGGTACAGGGGTCCTGAGGTTGGCTTCTGAGAGGGCTCGTGCCAGGTGGGTGCATCTTTAGGGTAGGAAACAGATATATATATATATATTGCATGAAGTCAAGGGACATATTTTAATAATCCTAAGTTAGATTTTCAGTTGGGTTGATGATAACAATAACTAAAATAGCTATTTGTTGATGCTTACTGTGTGACAGGCATTGTGCACAGGTTTCATAGGTAACCTCTTAGTCTCTGGCTCTTTTTCAACTAGTCTATACAGGAGTTCAGAACCGGGCTCACTAATATGTGCCACTTTGACATGTGAATCATTTTGAGCTAAAGGCAATCAAGACTCTGTGGCCCAAGGGAAACTTTTACCTCTCCCTTAAAGAATTTAAATTTGGGTCCTTGCCCATAATCAGAATTTTCACCAGAAATAACTTTTTATGACCTATCTATATGGCAGGGCAACATCTAATTACTGAACATCTGCTTTTATCATCCTGCAAGGACCTTCCTCCTCTCTGAAGCCCTAAGGAGCCTTACCTCATTCCTAGCTCAGAATGTCCTATATAACTCATTTTCCCTTTCTGTCTCTGACTCTTATGTATGTGAGATTCCCATATGTACACATGTAATTAAATCTATTTATTTTCTCTTGCTAGTCTGTCTCATGTAGATTTAATTATTAGACCAGCTGACAGAACTTAGGAGGGTAGAGGAAAATTTCTTCCTCTCCCACAAAGGTCACGTAAGCTCCATGAGAAAGAGAACTTGTGTTGAGGGCTATGCCTGAAACAATGCTTGGCACATAGCTGGTACTCACTGAATGAATGAATCAATGACTAAATGAATGAATGAGTGATTGCAAGGTGCTCCTACTGTGGGCCTTACAGTGAGATACTAGGGAGGTTTTAGGCCCTTCACATTTTTTGGAGCATGGCAAACATAATAATATACCTCTTTCTTATTATTAACCACTCTGCATACAACTCCAGGCCTAATTAGAGTGATATTTCTTCTCTTTATTGTGTTTACCACTTCTCTTCTCACCCCTATGGTGGAGGGATGGGTAGAAGAAGAAAAGGTGGGGTAGGAAAACACTTATCTTGCCATTCATCTATTACTTCATTTAATTGTTACAACTATACATTTGATAGAAGAGGAAAAAGAGGCTTAGAAAGGTTAAGTAGTTGCCAAGGAGCCTAGGACCCCAGAGCTGTGCTCTAACCCATTGCACCGGCTGGTAAGGCAAAGAACACATATCGCCAGTTTGCATTGCTCTCATTGTCCTGATTACCCTACCTCCAGGAGCAGGGCAGTTTAGGGCAGGTTCCTTGCTGTTTAGGGGGATATTTAAAAGCATGCCAAATCCTTTCACAACAAATTCAAAGCAGGAGACTACATTATTTTATTTCTTGGAATGAACAGTGAACTGAGTTGAGTTCACTATTACTGAGAATTGGCTCGGTGCTTGAGGAGTACTAAGCCATGAAGATAATTTAGGAGTAGGGTTTAGGTTATCACTGTTTGGCCTGTTTACTTCCTCTGAGGTTGTCAAGGAACAAAAGCTTATTGGTGCCCGTTGTGTGCTCGGTGCAAAGCAAGTCACTGAGTGGGGGGCAGCAGGAAGGGTGAGATTGTGGTAGAAACCCTCCTACCCAATCTGACTGCACTGATGGTTGGCAGTGCTGAGGAGAACAATAAAAAAAATGACAGTACCCCAAGAGTTTTATCTTAATTGTATGTATACCTATAAATTAATATGTGGATACATGAATTCATATGAAAATGTATAAATGTAAATTCACTTGCCATCTTTTCATCTAAGGCTAAGAACTTTGTTTTGATTATAGATTGGCTGACTGGAGTTATGTATTGTCTTTCTGGAATAAATCATGCCCACAATGAATCATCTACAATTTCCAAATTTTGGTTTATTTCAAGGGAATCAACAACTTCAGGACAATTGTCAAGTAAGTTAAGTGTAGAATACTTCTAGATTTTTGGGATATATCCCCCTTGTCTTTTAGAGTTGTCTTTATCACACCTAATTTAAGGATTTGGTGTATATGTATGAGGTTCAATTTTATGAGTTTTTTAAAAAACATTTAAATTAGTTTTTGTAGAAGCATTTCTTTTTTTCTATCCGCATACTTTGAGTTTACCTATGAATTAATTAAATTAGGTAATTACAATAAAAGCACTCCTGGTACAAACAGATAGGGAAGCAGACATATCCTTGGCAGGCTGATCCTTGGCCAGATGAGTAACACAGCAGTTGGGGATGAAGACTCCACGATGGTCTATAACTACACACGACTGTGAGAAAGCACACAGTTGACTGAGGGAAGGGGCTAAGGAACTTATCTGCACAGAGAAGCAGAAGCTCTGGGGATCCTACGATCCAGGAAGAGGAGGGAATATCTTAATTCTTGAGCCATCTTACCTCCTGATAGCATTCCAGTTCTAAATTGTGTTCCAACACACATGGATCCTTTCAGTAGCTTCCATTTTTCTCTAGGGTCACGAGTAGATCTCTGTTCTTTAAAGCCCAAAGGTGGAAAATAGAACAAGGACCCTTACTGAATACTGTAGAGGTCGTTAAAGTTCCAAGGTGTCTAGAGCAGGCGGCCAACACTTCAGGTTTCCAGTCTGCTCTGCTCTTTGGGCTGTGCTGCTTTTCCTCGCTTGTCTCTGGGTTTCCCCAAGTCCCTTCTCCTCACTCTTGGAGAGTCTGTTTCTTCCCGAAACATCCACATTTCTAGGCTTTGCTTTGGCTTCTCTTTTTTGCCATTCGCTTCTCATTTTTTCATCACCTTTTTCTGCTCCTTCTGTTTTTCTCTCAATTCTCCTCGGCTTCCAGGTTTTGACTCTCTCCAGGGTTGGCTTTTATAACTTTCAGAGGTCCTGCTTTCCCTGAGTGTGCACTGTTGTCTGGGGGAAGAAATGGTTGCCTTGTGTCTTCTGTAACCTTCAAGGTTTTAATCTTCCAAGAGTGCTCACTCCCAGAAGACTTTGGGAATATTTTCAGGGTTGCAGCTGTTATGGAGGATAGGAGATGCCAGATGTTAGAAGTAATATCAGTTAACTCTTAAAGCGTATTTATTTATTTATTTATTTATTTACTTACTTACTTACTTACTTATTTATTTATGTACTTCTTTATTTAATTTTGGCAACAAAATCTTGCCTTTGGAATCCCCTGCCTGTTTTTAAATTAGTTTGCATTCCATGAACTCAAAGTAGTTGAGCCATGGGGGGCAAATGAGCCGAAATGTTTGTTGTGCTAAATTCAGGAAAAAGTCAACTCAAATTGACCTCGAGTAATGAATAGGATAAATATTGTTAGATAATTAAGAACTGATGATAGCGCTGATTCTAATACTACCTAGAAAACACCCACCTGAACACAGTATAAACAAGCAAAATAGAATAATTCAGAGGGAGAATTTTCAACTTTCCAAATGCCAGGTAAGCAAATATCCTACCACGATATCTCTTTTAGTCTATTTTCTTGAGAGCTTGGAAAAATCTATCCTTTGTCTAGTTTCTAGATTCCCATGGGTCTATTACGTCTGACATAAAGGTGGAACTAAGGATCATAGGCTGCCCTAATAGCTGAGAAAATAAAATGACCCAACATCTTTAAAATACCACTTTCTCTGCATGGTTTTAGAAAATGAGGAGCAAACTGGTTCAGAGCACAGCTTTCCATCTCCCCTTCCCCTTCCCCCACTTTAAAAAAGTAGAAAAACAAACCTCTCACCCATCCTGGATCTCACTGCAGAGCATTGTTATCCCGGAGATAAAAGACTTTGGGTACTAAACAAAAAACAATTCAGGATTGCATTCCTCCTGAGAGAGAGTCACGTGAAAACAAAGCAAAGAAAGCATTGGGAGGAAATATTGACGGTGTGGCACTTTGTTTCATTCAGGGGGAAAGGTCATGATGAATTTCTATGCCTCCATCTATCCAGCCATCCATCCATCCAGCCATCCATCCATCCATCCATGTAGCTTAGAATTAAAATTTAGATGTAATGTTTGCCAAGGGATATGTATTAACATGTTTTGAAATGATAAAAAAAAACAAACAAAAAAAAAAACAGAAAGCCATGTCTCCATGAAAATAAGTCTAAATTTGCTAATTAATTTTCCATGACAGCTTTGCCAATTATGTAATGGAGACATTTTCTATAAATTATATAAGCTAAGCTTGTAGTTTCAAAGTTTTTAAAAATATTAAAGTATTAAACAATTTAAAATATGGTAGAAATTTCACCGTTTGCATTTATTTAAACTAATAGTAAAAAATTTAGGAAGCCCGTTTAAAGATGTGTAAATGGGTATAAGTTTTCCAAAAATATTTTATCCTGGGGATATCAGAGCAAAAGAATAGAGTACAATTGCTATAAAGAATGGATGAAGGAGTAATGATACTTTGTTTAGCCAAGATGAAGAGAGATGGGAATAGTGGAGGGTATATGGTGGGTGGGCATTATTCTCAAACAACTTAATGCAATTAAACAAAATATGTAATCATTTGTTTTGTGCAAATGAGGTGAGTCAATGGTGACAACATTGCCATATCCTTAAACCAGGTTAATTTTATTTAAAAAAAAAACCAACTATGCTATATATCACTTTGGGAGGAAGTAAGTGCTCTAATGAAATAAAAACAAGGCATCATAACTCCAGTAATGTTGTGCATCTGGGGAGTGAATCGTCTTCCCAGTAGAAAGGGTCAGAGCAACAATGGGCAGTCCTGCATCAGACTTTTAAAATATGATCTCGTATGCATGAGAATGTTCATGGCAACACTACGCTTGTGGTCACAAGCCAGACCAACTCCAATGTCCTCTTCAGTAGAATGCATATACAAATCCTGTATATTTAGGCAACAGAATACTCTACAGCAATAAGCACAAAAGTCAACAAACTACAACTACACACAACATGGTTGAATCTCTCAAACACAAGGGTGAGTAACAAAAATGACATTATAGATTATGCACTGATGATTGCTTTCTATGCAAGTTCAGTAACAGGCAAAATGAATCGTCATGGTTAGAGGTCAGTCAGGGTCATGGTTATCATACCTGAGGAGGCAATGGATGAAAGGGACATGAGGGGGCTCTCAGTTCTGATCACGTTCCATCTCTGGATCTACTTCTATTTAAAACTGACTAATGATTTGTGCATTTTTGTGTATATATGTTACATTTCAAAAAATATTTAAATAAACAACAACAAATGAAAAAACAAACAAAAATAGCAATAGTCTGATGTTAAATTAGTCCTGGAGTGAATGGACAGCCCTTCTAGTCTGGATAATTGGATCTTTAGTAAGAAATAGGAATAAAAATGCCTCAGACAGTGGGAAGCCATTTTGCATAGCATTAAGAATTTTGGGTGCACATTCAGAGTTTTGCTGTTACCGTTTCTACACCATCGTTTGCAAACCATAGTTCCCCTCCTTTTCCCCATCCCATTACAAGAACTTTCAGACCTCTTGCTCTTATTTAAAGTGTAAATGGCACGCGATTTGGAGCTTACATTCCGGGTCAGAGGCCAGCCCATATTCCACTTCTACACACGTGTTTCCTCAATTATCTGCAGCACTAACACCCATTTCCTTCACCTTCAGTCAGAATCTGAATAACTCGTAAGATCATAGCTGGAGAGTAAGAGTCACCAGCTTGAGTGACCTAATGTGAAATCTCTCCTGTTAAACCTAGTGGGGACTTAGGAATTTCAGCTTCTAGACACCCAGTGGGTGATTTCACATGCATTACAGGATGGCTTTTCATGTGATTGG
>NW_006436298.1:7978424-7978903 GCF_000325575.1 Pteropus alecto | reverse complement strand
GGAAAGAGAGAGAAATCTCAGCTTGGCACAGGCAGAGTTGAGGATCCGTTTTGAAAATCTGTGACTGACTTATCTAAGACCCATGCTGCTTTGCAGTAGCATTTTGAAAACACGAGAAATCTCCTTGCAGTGTTTCCAGAGGTGAAGATACCAGATCCGATCCCGACCAGACGCCGCTCCATTACATAAAGCTGGTAGCTCAGATGACACACATCCCTGTCCAGGCTGCCTTTGGGCGGGTCGGCTGGCTGGGAGAAAACAACACGCCTCAACGTGACAGTCCCCACATTCTGTAGACTTAAAAGGGAAATCCTCTGGAATCTGACTGGGCTCCTGGGGCTCAGCCTGGCCTTGCCCTGAGGCTACAAGAGAGTGAAAACATGGAAAGGGCTGCGTGTTGCTGTCACCGGTTCTTCGGGTGATCAGAGACCTTTCAGTCCTGCAAGGATTTCACTGCCTCAGTGTCTTTGTTCCTTCCC
>NW_006436298.1:7973061-7978368 GCF_000325575.1 Pteropus alecto | reverse complement strand
CTTGCTCTACTCCTCCTCCCTCACATACCCCTCACTGCTACCTACTTCCACTTTTTATGGTACATTTCAGCAGAATTTACCTGAATTTGCTTCTTTACCCCCACAATCACTCAAAAGTTTGCCCCCAATATTGCTACTCCTTTAAAAGAGTCACTTCTTGTTCCTTTGCCCTCCATTCTCTCACGTTCTTCTCGTGCTTTCTTAGATTTTCATTTTCATCTTCCTTCCCATTCTACAAAGGCAGGATATAGAGGAAGGCCAGCAGAGGGCAAAGAGCACAAGAGCTGCACCAGGAGACAGATGAGCATTTTGGTTTTTGCCACTAAGATGTGCGACCTTGGACAAACCATACAGACCCTTCTCTGGGTGTCACTTTTCTTATCTGTAGATGGGCCACCCATGCCAGAAACCCATGTGTTGTGCCGGTACTTGTGCCATGGGGTACAGAAAGAATTAAGATTCTGTCCTGGCTCTTGCAAACCTGCTGAAATCACAATATCTTTATGTTCTCTCTGTCTCTGTCTCTGTCTCTGTCTCTCTCTCTCGCTTGTGCACGCGCACGCGCGCACATACACACACACACGCGCGCGCACACACACACACACACACACGTTAGAGGCTGAATCAGAATGTTTCTTAGCCCTGAGTCACTTTAGTAGTCCTTTGCTGTCAAGTGTAACTCCATACCCTATTTTATACTTCAAATTTTGGTGAAATGAAGGTATTAACTCAAGGCTGACTTTCTTTTGCTACTATAAATGTCCACAAAATTGCTGGATCCTCCTAGTGGTGAAATGGACTATTGTCCTTACTTCAAGGCAGACAAAGGATATGAGCACCAGAGAAATGATCCAGAGAAATAGAATAGACAAAGCAAATCAGAGATTTATAGCACTGAGTTTGGCAGAACTGTAAATAAAATTGCATTAGGAAAGAATTTGAATTTTTGCAAAATCTACCTAACCTGCTTTTTACCTGGTTCCTTGTAGCTTCCAATAATTTCTGTTTTCAAAAGGGCAGTCATCTGATTAACCAAACTCAGATTCTTCCTATATTTGCACCCAGACCCTGATAAGTTGTGAGCATGTTTTGATTACCCTCAAACATCAAAGATTCTTTAAGATAAATATTTTTCACTTTCTCGACAATTTACATGGAGATGAGATTTTGTTTGGGAATGGAGGACAAACGTAAAAATGGAGTTATCTATATGAATACTCAAAATTCAAGCCAAAGAGAATTGCAAGTTTATTCTGGACTCAAGACTGCAATATGACTTTCTTGCATATTCCAATGATTTTGCAACTGTTCAGGGCTTTATAATTTACAAAGGACTTTCAGATGTGATGTTTATTTCATCTTTACAGTAGACTTTTGAGGTAGAGAAGAGAGGGATTAGATCTTCATTTCACAGTTGAGGAAACCAAGGGTAAGGAATTTCTACATGGTTATGAGGCTGGTGTATTGTGGAACCAAAGCTAGAGCCCAAACATTTTCAAATTAATTTAATCCATAAAGATCTTACTACCTACACTGCTGTATATAAAATTGGAGCTAGGCTCAAAGAAAATTTAGTATATATTTTTTAAGCATTATGTTCACCCAATTTTATGACCAGCCTTAAAGAAGCCTGCAAGGAAACAATTTCACTTCTTCTGGTTAATGCTTAAGAGTTTAGATACTGTCATCAGTCTACCCAGGCTTTACCACTAAATCTCTATAAGATTCACTTTGCCCAACTCTAAAATAGGGGCAATAATTATACCAACCTCATAAGTTTTTTGTCAAGATTGAATGAGGAAATATACAGATATATATATATCAAAGATTTATCAATTACTTTTTTTTTTTGTCTTTTTTGTAAATCATTTGCCACTGTTTTGAAACTTCATTGGCTTAACTCTTTTTTAAAGCTTTATTGAGATATAATTTATATGTAATAAAATGCACCCACCAACAATTTATCAGAGGTTTAATTACTCCATATCCTAACCAATGCATAGTATTTTCAGTCTTCTGTATTTTAGCCATTCTGGAGGATATGTAGTTGTTTCTCATTGTGGTTTTAATTTCCATTTCCCTAATGATGAGTGATGTTGAGCATCTTTTCATATGCTTATTTACCATTCATTTGTCTTCTTTTGTGAAGTGACTACTCGAATCTGCCTATAATTAACTGATGACTTACTTGTCTTTTTATTATTGAGTTGTGAGAGTTCTTTATTCTAGCCTTTCATCAGATATATGTATCATGAATATTTTCTCCCAGTCAGTGATTTGTCTTTTCATTTTAAAGAACATAAAGTTTTAATTTTGATGAAGTCAAATTTAATAAATTTTTCTCTTATGATTTGTTTATTTTATGTCCTAGCTAAGAAATCTTTGCTTACTTCAAGGTTGCAAAGACTTAACAGTGGTATGTAATCCTAGTTTTATAGATTTTGCTCTTATATTTAAATCTATGGTTCATTTTCAGTTAATTTTTACATATCATGTAGATTAGGGTCAAGATTCATTTTTTGCCTAGGGATATCTGATTGTTTCAGCACCATTTGTTGAAAAGATTATACTTTCCACATTGAATTGCCATGGGATCTTTTAAAAAATATCTATATACCATTTATGTGTGGGCCTATTCCACTGATACCAGACCGTCTTAGCTTTATAGTAAGTCTTGAAATAAGGCAGTATAAATCCTCCAGCTTTGTTCTTCTTCGAATTGTTCTGGTTCATCTAGGTTCTTTGTATTCCTGAATAAATTACAGAATCAGCTTGTCAGTTTCTACCAAGAAAAAAAAAATAGGTGGCTGGGAGTTTGATAGGAATGGCATTGAACTATATATCAATTTGGGGACAATTCACATCTTAAGAAAGTTGAGTCTTGCAATATTGAGTATGGCATATCACTCTATAATTTATTTAGGTCTTTAATTTTTTTCAGCAATGTGTTCTAGATTTCAGTACAGAGCTATTGAATATGTTTTGCTTTGTTTTCAGACTCTCTGTAATATCTTTCTGCCTGCTTTTACTTACTTTTCAATGCTTTCAGGTAGTGGGTTTTACTGTTTTGCCTGGAGTTTATAGTTACATGCAGGAATGTTGATGCAATAGGAGCTCTTCAGACATTGCTGGAAGTGGAACCGGTCCTCATGGGACATGTCCAGTTCTTACAACAATTCAAAGAAGATCTGAGAAGAGACAAGATGTTAGTCTTTTCTTACAGATCATATCATAACTCAGGTGTATATGTGTCTCCAGAGTGGCTTTCCTTGTTAGTTTTCTTAAGACTGCCTTACATTTAAGCACGTTAATTTCCTCTCAGAGGCCATTTGCCAGGACTCCTTGCCTACTTGCAGAAGAATGACCACAGAATCCTCCTACAGTAGAGGTCTGGGCAGACAGAGCCAGCTTTCCAGAACAGCAGCCCTTTAAAAAATGTGTGCCCGGAAGCAAACGCAGACCCCAAAACTACCTCTCCTATGTCCTGGGTTGGATTCTCCAGCGGCTGCCCAGCTCCTCAGGAAGCCTGTCTCTCTGGGCACATTTTGCTGCCTGGTAGTTGGTTTGCCCTGCTGGCAGAAGCATCCAGACTCACTCGAAATGGCAGGAATTCAGAACAGCTCTCCTGCTCAAGGAACGTTACCAGCCATCACAGACATCGGAGAGGGGAAAGACAAAGCTAATAGAGCTAATAGAGCTACTCTCTGGGAGCACATGTTCTTCTCAGAACCCTGTATGCAGCTTTGAGACTGGTTCTTATGTACAATATTATTAGGCTGGAAAGAACCCACTCAGAATGCCCTGTTGGCATCTTTCCACCCACACTGAAGAATGTAACACTTCCTTCTCCCAGCCTTCTCCTCTGCTTCTGCTGTACAAGTATTACTTGGTTTTTCTAAAGTTCAGGCCTCAGGAGGCATGCTGAGGGATGCTATCCCCATTCCCGACGTGTAACCCCCATCCCTTAAAGGAAAGGCCAATCATGATTTATTCTCTGAAGCACATGGCAGCTCAGAGGAGGCTGAGCAAAATGGAGAAAAGAAGAAGGGGGAACAATCTTTGAGCAATTAGTCAACAGCATCAAATTCACTTAGATATTCTTTATTAAAACATTTAGATATGAATATGTTTTAATGTCTCTGTTAACAACAGACACCATGAACTTCATAATCTACTTATTCTCAAACCTGACTACACATAGATAGCAATCATCTAGAAGCTTTAGAAAATGCCGATATTTGGGCCCTTCCTCCAGAGAGTCTGGTTTAATTGGTCTGGGGCACAGATGGGCACTGGGATTTTTAAAAGCTGTGCAGATGATTCTAAAAATAGGAAAATTTGAGAACCATCATTATAGTCCATCTTCGATTTACACATTCCACGTAGAAAAGTGAACTAGAAATGTAGTCGCAATTAAAAGCTAATGTCAATAACTCCAGACTGTCAGTAACTGGTGCTTTTTTGTCTGCTGTAACTGGTATGGTCTACCATTTTCACAAACAAGTTTAAAACTCAAGTTTAATGTTCAGAATAATCATCTGAACTCTCCCTCTCCGCACCCCTGACCCTAACTACCACTACTAATTCATAGAAAACCTACCTCCCTTTCTAAATAACCCCCTCATTCTGACCTTCAGATTGTCCAAGAAAACCTCTGCAGCTTACTTAGTCCAAAGGGCCAGTCCTGATTCTAAATATCCCATGGAGACAGAAATGTGGAATTTGTTCACTCCTCCAGCAAGTTCTCCACTTTTTCCTGCCATTCCTTCTGTTACTGCCGCCTGACACCTCTTATTTAAGGTAGGTGTTCATGTGCCATCTGCTGCTACATGGATGCCTTTGCTGGAAGTGACAGCAATAGCTTTCAGCTATTATACAAATAATAACATTCCACATCACCAGGCACTCCCTATGTCTATTTATTCACTCTTCCAAATCTCTGACTGAAAGAAAACGTGAAAGGTTTTTGTCGTTGTTGTTGTTTGTTCGTTTTTACTTTTATTTTGATAGCTGATTAGATGGAACTTGAGCCAGTAAAGCTTCCTTTAAAAATTGCTACTGACTTATTTGCCTGTCTGGGATGCAAGTATCCCTTCTCAATTATCCAAACATCAGGTGAGTAGGCACCTAACACCCTGGAAGGTTAAATGTCACTTGTGGCCTAAAAAAACGTTTACCGCTCATTGCAGTGGCCTTTGTTATGTAGAGGTCCATTAAAGTGTTATACGGTGGTCCATAAAGAGTTAGAAAAAATTATAGGGAGGGAGGTGAAGATTCCTTCTGAGAAGAGAGAGAAGATTTCTTCTA
>NW_006436298.1:7958257-7972995 GCF_000325575.1 Pteropus alecto | reverse complement strand
GGCCCTCTCAGTATAACTCAGGGAGGGCGGAGAGTCTGGCCGGTCACCTGGGCTGAGTACTAGGCCTGGATGTCCCTGTGAGAAGAGCTAGTCCAGCTTAGCATGAGGCTGAGGCAAGCTTGAACACTACATCTGCGACTCCCCAGGCATAATGGCTCAAAGAAATGCTTATCTCAGAAGCCTCAGCAGGTGGCCCCACCTGGTCGCTTTCAGACCCTGAATGCAACAGTGAGAGGGATAACTGCAGTCCCCAGTGCAGCCTGCTGGAGAACCCTCTAGATCATCAGCCACTAGCCACATGAGGCTTTTGAGCTCTTGAAATAATGGCTAGTGTAAATAGAGATTTGTGCCATTAGTGTAAAATGCACACTAGATCTTGAAGATTTCATATAGAAAGATTGTAAAATATCTTTTTATATTGGCTACATGTTGAAATGACAATATTCTGCATGTAATAGGTTAAAATACATTATTGAAATGAATTTCCTCTTAATGTGGCTACTAAAAAATATTAAATGACATAGTTGGCCCAAATTTGTGGCCTGTATTTCTATTGGACATTGCTGGTTTATATGATCCTGTTCTCACTGCTGGAGCCATTTGGAAGCAGATATTATCAGTCAAAGTGGTATAAACGATAAAGTGGTATAAATGATAAAGAAATAACCTCAAGTCAAAGTGGTATAAATGATAAAGAAATATATTATCTCATAGAGAAAATAGTCAGAGCCTGGGAAGAGCCAGTTGTTATCATACTGGCTCAATGGCATCACTAAGACCTTGGTGCTTTTCACTTTCTACTCTAGTCTCATCTGGCTCAACTCAAGGTCAATAAATATCTATGGAAGTTTCAAAAGTCACATCCAGACATATTCCATGTCCAGGGGAAACAAAAAGGGGAGTTGCTTTTTCTTAGCTCTCTAATTAGGAGTGGGGAAATCTTTCCAGAGGTATCCCCTCCTGCTCTCATGTCAGACGGGCTAGAATTGGGTCACATAGTCCATGCTGAGCCACTCACTGGCTACATAATTGGATACAGAATGGCTTGGAGTAATCTGGAGTGAGACATCTGTTAGGGAGAGAAGAACTAGCACAATGGTAGGAAGAATGGTGGTTTTAGACCAAATAACCGCTGATGTTCTTGGACAATTCAGGTAGAGGGCACAGGTCTTGCCAGGGCTGCTGCACATGCCAGTATTGCAACTGAGCTGATTTAGTTTGGAACACAAAGGAGAAGTTTTATTTTTATCCCCAGGCTACCAAAGCTTAATAAATAAATAACTACATAAACAGACAAAGCAAATAAAATCTCACAGCTTAATGTGGACAATGGAGAGAACACGGCATCCTAATCAAGAGACTGGGCTTTAATAACACCTTGCTGTGGCACCTGTGAAGCTCAACTAACCTGTCTGGGCTTCAGCTGGTTAACCTTTTAAGCGAATGTCCAAAGATGTTGAGTCAAGATAGCAAAGTAATCACATGAATACTTCTCCCGGCTCTAATACAAACACATAGGAATGATGATATCAATGGAATATGAAACACTAAAAATACATGTCATACTCAGAAACAAAAGGGAAAATCTTTTTTTTTTTTTTTTAATTAAAAATAACATATGTTTGGAAAGCTGAAGTCACAGGGTATGTGGGAAGTAGGATCTGTCAAAGTTCTTTTGGAAATGGAGGCCAAGTGAACTCTGCCATGTGATGGACCAGGTTCCCCGAGTTAAAGCAGGGAACCGGGACAGGACCTCAGCCAGGAAACTCGGACTTAATTACTGCCTGACCAGTTGTGGCTAGACATGTTCCGCTTGCCTAGAGAAGCACAGACTGGAACTGAAGCCTCTGCCGTCAGAGCCACTACACCACAGTGCCTAACCCTTTCGGCCTAAGGACCTGTGGCTGCTCAGTTCCTGGGTAGTCCTAGGATTCATGTCACTTTCAAGGTCAGCCCCAGGGATCTGGTTTTTAACTAGATCTGGAGTCTCCAGATTTTTTTGTTTCTATAATACTGAACCTCCCCTGCCTTTGAGCATACATCTCCAAAAATTTTTTTCTGATTGTTTATTTACTAATTATACACACTATTATATTAGTTCATTATAAAACATACACAAAAGAAATTTTAAAATAACAGAAAAAATGTTATAAACCATGCTTTCAGGTTTCCTGCTAATTATGATGGCCCTATTCTATTATGAGCTGATATCAGCTGGTATGACTTGAAGATTTCATTAATAACATAGGATAAACATTCATAATTCAAATAGCTTTCTTGATAGTGTTTAGTACTTCAGCAGACTTGTTTGCAGACCCGATTAGATTAACACTGATTTTACTTTGTAATCTGGTTAAATAAAGGAGTAAGAAAAATGTTAGTTCTGCCATTTTCTATTCTTTGCATGAGCTTACACTATTAATACTCTAATTTGTAATTTTTGGCAGGAATCTTTTTAAGCCAATTGTCTAAATTGTCAATTGGCAAATATAAGCTATCTTATGTTGCAATACACTGAAAGCCAGTGAAGAAATGATGGTATGAGGGCCAACCACTTCACAGTGTAGAATTCCCAGTTTTCCCTGAGGATAACTCCAGCTCTGTTTGTAACCTGTGACCATCTTACGTATGGACCAGCGTCATTAGACATATTAACTCTCTAATGGAGGAGGATGAATATAGCTTTAGAAGTTCTGCCCACCCTTCTTTAGAGACCAATGTGTTGCATTTTTCATTTTCTAACTCAAGTAAATCATTGTTGGAGATTCTGGCAAGAGTATGAACAGTCATTTAAAGAGTATTTATACTACCTTTAGCAGTGGCCTCTCCACCTCCAACATATGCAATTTCCAGATGCCAACTCGGGTGTCTCACCCAGTAGCTAACAGAGGCTTAAGAGAATTCAATTTTATCTCAGCAGAGGGCGTCCCTTCCTTCTAGGAACGTGACAAGCCCTTAACAACGGGAGGCTATTTTAAGACCTGAGACTTGTGGAAGAAGGTCATGGGAGCAGTCTCCATGTCTGTGAGGGTTGAATGAAGCTCATTCATTGTCCAACCTAATATGCTCATTTCCTGGGGGAGCTGAAGTGCAGAGAAGTGCTCAGAATTCCATGGTTAGTTGATGACTAAACCAGCACCTGAATTCAGGCCTCCTACCCTCAGCCCGGGGCACTCTAACACTCATCACAGCCCTTGATGTGCACTTGTTAAGCAATAGTAAGGCTAGCTCATTTCCATTTAATGCAATTACTGATATATTTGACTTTTAAAATATCTTATTTCATCATTTCAATATGCCCTACCTCTTCAATGATTTTTTTTCTTTTGTCTTCTGACTTCTTTTGGATTGACTAAGATTTGTTTATCACTATTTCCTCCCTTTACTTTTTTGAAAGATTTACACTAATTATCTCTCGTTTTAGTGGTTAACTTACTCTTGTTTTAGTGGTTAGCTTAAACACTGTTTTTTTCCCCTATTTATTATTTTATTTTTACCCTTGCATTGTTAACCTATCCAAATCTAATATAAATACTGGTCTCTATTATTGGACTATACGATTCAGAAACATAAGAACACCTTAACCTCATTTATCTAGATCTCAACTCATTTGCTATTGTTGTCAAAATTTAAAATTCTATGCAATTTTTAAATTCCACAAGATACTTTTATTGCTTTTTTTTTTCGCTCTTCATTTCTTCTTGCATCTCAGACTTTCCATCTGGATCATTTTACTGCACCTTGAAATATATCTTTTAGAATTTCCCAAACTCTCTCATTTAAAAAAAGTCTTTATTCATATTTATTCTTGATATATACTATATAAGATATAGTCTACTATATATGTTTACTGGGAATAGAACTCTAAGCAGGAAATTGTTTTCCTTTAGCATATTAACAATACCATATTATGTCCTCTGATGTCCATTATTGATTTTTAGAAGTCAGCTATCAATTTAACTTTATGTCTTTGAAGGTAATATGTACTTTTCCCTTGGCTGCTTTTAGTATGTGATATATATATACAGTTCCGTTTCTTTGGGTCCTTATGGTTTTACTATGATGTGTCTAAGAATGCTATGTAGATGTACTGTATAGAATCCATGGATTGATTTCTTTCATTAGTTCTGAATATTCTCATCTATTACATCTTAAAATATCACCTTTGGCTCTCTCTGTTCTTCAAACAAGAGTCTCTCTCTCTCTTCTTCTGACATAGTAAGGTGGTTTTATAATTTGTGGCTAGTGATTCCAACAGACATTTTCCCCAGTAAATGTTTAGAGGCCTATTTGGGTTGTTTATTGTTTATGCCGATACTTGCTCAATATGGTTCGTTTCCCTGTATGACTGGCAAATTTTGACAATGTGTTTGACATTATATTTTAAATAATATTTGTAAGAAAAATTTGAGGCTTAGCATCTTCTTCCAAACAAGATTTTCATTTGCCTCTTCCAGACACCTGAAGTGCTACCAGTCCGGATGCATCTCAAACCAAGTTCAAGGCTTGAGGTTCCCTGGACCACCCAAAGCCAGAAAGAAATACTTTGCAGGGATTGATTTACTTGTGCTTCACGTTACCTGAAGCTGTAATTCATTGGGATCCCAGTTTAAAGTAGAGGTGGTTTATTAGAATTCCCACTTCTGGTAGGTTGCAAGTCTTGCTTTTACTCCCTAGCCCTAGGAATTTGTCAAAAATAAAGCTCAGTTTTGCAGCTGTTTCTTTAGGGTTGGCATATACCTCTAAAGCAAAATCAGATATGAATGTCAGTCTTAGTCTCTGGGTTCTCCTGGTCTAGATTTCAGCTTTTAAACTCCTCACTATCCTGTCAACATTTTGATGCTTTTAAGAAGATGTTTCTAATATTTCATCCAGTTATTTAGGTTTCCTTAGTGAGAGGGTTGGTCCAAATTTCCTAGTCATCGATCATTGCGAATAGAAGTTACGACTTATCTATTCATCAAAGGAAAGGAAATTTTCCATAACTTCGATTTCTACTTCATGTTGATCTATTGTTAGTCCCAAAAAGCACTTTACCCATGCCAAGGATGTAATATATCCCACAGAACCAAAAATTATTACATGGCAGTCACCAAATCCTTTTAAAGAACCCAATCTGATATTAAATGGAATAGTTCATAAGACAATTTTAAGTCATGACTACTTCTGGCTTTTGGGATTCAGTATAGTAAACTTATATGCCATCAACTCATAAAAAATAATAGAAGATCCAGTGATCCATGTGTAATATACACATATAATACCATATCCTACTAAGGACACTTGTTCTTCCCACTAAATGAAAACCTCTTCTCCTTCTTTTGCCTCTTTCAGATGTTTTCTCCATCCTCACCTTCTTAATGCGGCCTTCCCTAAACATCTTATTTGAAATTGCAAACTCCTCCTCATTCCCACACTTTTAATCTCCTCTCATTCTTTTCTTTTCTCTATCATCTTCCACCATTATATATACTGTATATTATGTATCCTGGCTCTATTTATCACTGCCTCTCCAATCTTGATAAATCTTTATAACCTCTCAATTCCTTGGTTTCTCTAGATATAAAATAGGATTAAGAAAAGTATCCCACTATTCTTCATGTGGTTATTTCACAGGTGAGTGTGGTGATAGATCAGAAAGTGATTCTAAAAAACTATTTAAAAAAAGACAAATGAAAATTCTAGAATTGAAAGTTACGATATCTAAAAAAACCTTACTGATTGGGTTTAACAGTAAAATAGAGAGAACAGGAAAAAAAATCAGTGAACTTCAAAAGAATAGTTCAATATAAATGATCCAATATGAAGAACAGAGAGAAGAGAGATTGAAAAAAAAATGAGCAGATCTGCAGAAACCTGTGGATAATATCAAAAGGTCTGATATATGTGCAATTGGAATCACTGAAGGGGGAAAGGGAGAAAAATTGGGTAGTAAAGAATATTTTAAAAAATAGATGAAAAAATTTCCAAGTTTGGAGAAAGAGATAAATTTATAGATTTAGGTTAGAGAGCAAACTCAACACAAAATAGATTCACATACACACTCGTGCACGCATGCACGCACACACATACACATATACACATGCATATCAGAGTCAAAATGCTAAAAATCAAAGTCAAGGAGAAAAATCTTGAAAGAGTCCAAAGGATTTTGTTACAGACTCATTCCACACCAAGTAAAATACTGCAACCAAGCTTAGTGAACCTGAAGTATTGGAGGAAAGTTTTCAGTGGAGGAGAAGTTGCTTCTTTTCACTACATTACACATCCTGTGTTTGAGAAGCTCACTGACAAGTATCAGGTAAAATGGAGCTGAGTTACTAGAGAGGAGATTAGCAGCCCTTCATTTTTATTTTGGTTGGGTAAGGTCTTCTGGAAGAGACAGGATGCTGTGGGCTCCCTGGAAGACAGAACGATTTTGATACGAATAACTCTATAATCAGGGAAACAGAGATGTGAGATCCTCATGGTAAACTTGAAAATGGCCTGACAAGAAAGCATAGTGCTTCTTGGAGCCAGGGGAATTTTTGAAGAGAAATTAGAGGAAATAAATTTGGAGTAAATGGGGAAGAATTAGAAGATTTTGATTATTTGGTAGCCTTTGTTTCTTCAGCATGATTTTCTTTCTTTCTCTCATAATTTAGTCTATCCTTAGGGTGTGTAGGCCACATGAGCAAGTGCTTCGGAAATTAAGAAGGCAGATTCTTTCTCTTCTCTTTTACAAAGATATCGCAGCATTCTGGAGGTAGATGTAGAAAAATATGTTTTCCGGGCAGAGTTATGGCTCTGTTTTGGGAAATATGGCCTCTTTAGTTCATAGAAGACGATTGTAATGATTGAAAATGAATAAATAAAACCACCACATGAAAACCCAAAGTTTGTTACTTGTTGTAATTATATTTTCCATACTAGACTGAAAATAAGGTCATGATGTTTTCGTTTGTGATGTAAGCTTCTTTTCCTCTTTTTGTTCCCCCTTCTCTGCCCACCCATCCTCCATCCCTTACCATCTTTACGCTTTAGGATCAATATCCCCAAGTGAAGGGAGGAGTAGGCACAGTCGAAGAAATAGTTGAAGACTGGTTGCCTGACGTGGAAGCCAGGGCCCAGCGTCAGGTCCCACGGGTGCGCACTGGCGGGGAAAGGTACAAACGACAGCATCTCGACAAGTCTTCCAGAGTGTCTGCAACTCTTCCTGTAACCAAAGGCCTTTTCCTGTGTTTGAACTCTGCCACCAATGGCTGTCCTACCAAAGGTAAACAACAGCAGTCTAAGCAAACTGCTCTTTTTCCAAAAGAAAGCTTTTAAGTTTTCTTTTTGAGGCGGGAGGGGGTTGTTTAAGGACTGGGTGGTGGAGGAGAGGGAGGAGGTGAGACCAGAGGAAACACAAATGACCCTGAGCCCTGCCCTGTGTGTTTTTTCTTTCTTTTCTTTCTTTTTTTATTTTTTTTTTATTTTCACCTCCTTCATTATTTTTGGCTGGCTCCTTTGTGCGGGGCCACTTTCTATTCACTGACAGCTGCTTTGAACATCAGTCACGTCAGGTCATCTGCCAAGCTGTGCGCCTCAGGTCACATCGCTCTGAGGCCTCTGGTTAGTCAGCTTCAAAGTGCCTCACAAATGGTGACCTGCCTCCTCTGGGGTGACTGTTAAAAGAAGGGGAAGCCTGGACAGCTCGTGACTTAAATCTAGAATTAAATCTGGAAGCTCCTATCTCATTTTACAGAAGAGCATAGAACCAAAGAAGATCTGTGAAGCCCACTGCCAGGCCTTGTGGCCAGTAAGTGGAAGGACGGGGGTCCAGGTCTGCTCACGTCTAGTCCCAAAGGGTTCTTCCTGGTCCTTGCATTTATTTTTATTTATTTATTTATTTTTTAATTTTTAACATTTTATTATTTTTATTTTTTCCCCCTCCCCTTTTCATCCTTCCCCCTGGTAAATGGTCCTTGCACTTAAAATCATGTTTCTCAAGGAGTCTTAGCTTCCTCCAGGGTGCCTCAGACATGATGACATTTGAGAGGGGATAGGGGAATGGAGCGGGGAAGAAAATGCCCAGTGGATGGTACTTTACCTTCTTCCTCCAAGGAAGGCTCTTCTCCTTGGTTTAGTTAATTGATTAATTCACTCATTCATTCATTCTGCAAATGTCTATTGAGCAACTTCCATGTGCTAGGTGACTTCCAGACATAGGAGATACAGCAATGAACCAGTGACACTTACATTCTGTTGTCTGTTTTAGTTTCTAAGTAAGATTATTTTTTGGTAAAAGGTTTATGTTAATTTTTTTTTTTTTGCTTTTAAAGAGAATCTTTCCAATATGTAGCTTTCCAGTACGTAACTGGTATTTATCAAACACTCGCAGCACCAAGTGGAGATTTTACCACCATATAAAGCAAACTAGCTACTGATCTTCTTACTCCTGGCAATTTAAAGTCTATCAAGAAAAGACACCTAAAAAGAGAACTTGCCCCAGACAGCATCACCTCCACTCACTGACAAATATGAGAGAGAAATAAGAAACAATTGATGGTATAGGTGGTCAGCTGAACCCATAGCCTGTTATATCCACGCCAGGGGTCACTGGCACATTCTCCTCTCAGGTAGTCCATGTAGGAGAGGATAGGTGTGGGAATACTCTAAAGTTGACCCTCTTGGTTTGGTGGTGGTATGGAGGTGGGCGTAGCAGTTAACAGCCTTGTTGAGTTTCAGGGTCAAACCGTAATTGCAACCAGCAAATATTCCTACCTGGGATTTTGATTTGAAAAGTTAAAGTCAAAAGTTGTAAATTAGCAGCTTCCTCAATGCTAATATATTAATTATCTCTTGGGGGTATAAAAAATTACCACAAAACCTAGTGGCTTAAAAAACCAAAAATTTATTATCTCACAGTTTCTATGGGTCAGGCATTCAGGAAGAGCTTAGCTTGGCGGTTTGGTTCAGGGTCTCTCCTGGGGTTGCTTTCAGAATGGGGCAGGGCTTGCAGTCGTCTGAAGGCTTGAAAGGGAAGCTGATCCATTGATAAAACCATGCACTCACAGGGCTGTTATAGGAGGTCTTAGTTTCTCTCCACGTGGCCCTTTCCACAGGTTTCTTAAGTGTCCTCATGACGTAGCAGCTAATTTCCCTCAAAGCAGGCCATCTGAGAGAACGTGAACAAGGAGGAAAGCTCAGTGCCTTTTGTGACCTGATCTCCTAAGTCACTCCCCATCGCTTCTTACCTTATTCTGTTTTTGGAACAAATTAACTCTAAGTGATTAGATCTCAAGGCTCCATCTCTCAAAGAGAGGGATATCAAAGAATTTAAAATATGTAGACATATTTTAAAACCATCAAATTTAGGTTCCTTTTGCATATAAAATCTATTTTTTTCTTGTAGAATCTTAAATTACATTTCATCCGGTAATATTTCACTATATATTTTTAAAGCGAAGCCTCCATGCCATTATTATACCCAATTCAAATTAATAATAATTCCTTAATATCTTTTTAAAACAATCTGGTTTTGATTCTAAAATTTTTAAATCAAGAGATTCCACATAAGAATCCAGATTTCTGTCTTATTTTTTTAAAAATAAGATGATCTAGTCACACTAGGCCCATGTTCTCACATGATCAGAAATCACTTTAAATGGGGCATGGACTCTTCAATTTGCCTTGCTCCTCACCACACCTTGTATTATACATGGGACACTGATTTGTGTTACCTGCTTGATCTACGTGCAATGAGAGTGAAGGGTCTGGCAATGAGGTTGAGGAAGGGAAAAGCCTGACCCCCAGTGTGAGTTGAATCTAAAAAGATTGGAAAATGAGACAGATTGCTGGTTTGCTTAGAGCAACAGCAACCTTGGGTCTCACATACAGGGCTATAGAGATAACAAGGATAACTGGGCATTAGTCAGTATGGTTTTAGAAGATTTGGTGTACAATCCTATGACAGAACTTGGCTCTGAGAGTATAGAGTCACGAACAGAACTAGCCATGAATCAGCCAACATGGATCAAGGCTCATGGCTATTTTCCTAGGACTTTGAAAGTCTCGGATCTGGTACAACCTAAGAAAACTGGGGAGAGTCATGAAAAATAATGATATAGAACTGTTAGCCAACTTTATCAAGGAGGGGGAATTTTAATCATATTTAATTCAATGTATAAAAATAAAGAGTTATTTCTTGCCCCTTTTTTTGTGTCACAGACATTTATGATCTTAGGATGCTTGGAGAGAGCCTGTAAGTAGAAGAAAAGGCTCTGGAGGAAGACTGTGAAAAGATGAGCTTTATGGAATTATGAGAGCGAATACTGGAGGAGAATGCTTGCTCACCTCTGGCCTGGTAATAAACCTACAGTTGCTTTTTAATACAACTACTGCCATTCTCCAACTTAAAAATGTTCATTTGCTTATATCGGGTATTTGGAGTTCAGAATGTATTTTCCTGCAGAAACTACATTTTCCTTGGTGATTAAGTCCACAGGCTAGTCCTTAAGACTCATAATATGCTATAACTAAATCTAACACTACCATGCAACCATGTATGATGGACTTTACTTAGCAAATTTCCGCCTGGGTTCCAACATGGTATGCAACATTTTCTTCAACTCTAGTAGTTCAAACACAGTTCTACTTTATCCCTCAAACTCACTACCTCTGGGCTAGCTTTGAGGATGTCACTAGCTTTTCAGTAATAACACTGGGTATATGATAGAGGAAAGTGAACTCTGCGGGGTGAAAGTTAAGAAATTTAGGCATGGGGATATACCTTAGGACAGTGACAGCAAGGCAAGCAGACCAAGAGGTTGAGGTGGGGCAAAGGCAGTCAGGTTATCAGCTTTGGAGACTCTGGAAATTGGGGGTGAGGGTAGGGCATGGTAGAAGGTGTCGCCATTCTAAAGTATGAACTTTCATAAGCCAGTTGTTTGTGTGCCAGACACTGCCTGTATTCATTCTCCAACAGACACTTTTCATACAACATATCAGTATAGCACTCAAACCGTATCATCCCATGACCTCTCTAGGCAGTCTATCTCCCGATAGCCCTTACTGGCACAATCAGATTTAGACTAAACTTTACAACTCTTCATCTGATTCTACTCTTGCTCCTCCACAATCCATTTTTTTGCATAATAATCAAAATAGGCTTTTTTGAAATGTGAATCTGATCGTGTTCCTCTCCTGTGTAAAATCTTTAGTATTTTCCATTCATCTTACGATAAAGTTCAGAATCTGAACTTGGACCGACCAGGCTGCCCCTTACATAAACTGCTGCCTTCCCATCATTTCCAGGTGCGTGCTTGCTCATTCTTCAGGTCTAAGTTTACATGTCATTTACAAAGGTCTTCTCTGACTTTTTGTCTAGATTTGGTACCTGGTTATAAGCTCTCTTAACTCCCAGATTTCCTCTTCGGAGCACTGACCACAATAGTAATTGCTTAGGTATTCAGGTATGAATTATTTAATGCGTCACACCTCTACCAGGCAGTGAAATCCAGAAGCACATTAACCACACCTCGCATAGGGCCTTCTGGTCCATGAGACATGCTCACTAAATGATTGCAGAATGAGCCTTTGTGCCACACATTTTTTACCTTTTATATTATAAAAGATGTTGTTCTCCAATTTGAGAGACCATTCACTGAGTTTTTACTGTATGACAAGCACTGTTTCTTTAGAGGGCAGGGCAAGTTAGCTTCATGGTTAAAAATTAGGGCTCTAAGCCAGAATTCCTTGGGTCTGAAATCTTACTAATTGTGTGATATTGGGGAAGTGCTATAACTTCTCCATGCCTCAGTTTCCTCATCTATAAAAGAGAGGAGGAGGTAAAGGACAATAATAGCACCTACTTCATAGGGCTATTACGACGATTAACTATTTTATGACCTGTAGAGTGCTTAGAATGGTGCCTGTCACATAGTAAGTATGTGAAAGCTGTTAGCTGTTCTTCTTTGTATTCTTTTCTCCTAATACTGTGAAAAATAGGTGTTAGATTATTATCTCCACTTGTTAAATGAGGAAACTAGATGCATGAAACAGACTTTCTTCAATAACTTGTTTAAATGAATCCTTCATATCAACTTTTCATGCTGAAAATAAGCTAAAAAGAAAGAAAAAAACAAATGGCCTCACATTTTGAGAGTTGAGACTTGGAGAATATTAGGGTTTGGCAAGATGAAGAGGATATATCAAAGAAACAAAGGAAGTGTCAAAGCAGTTTCAGGCCCGAGAATGGGCCATCTCTTCTGCACATTAATATAATGAAACTTAGCCTGTCCATGAGAAGAGATTTTCCACAGATTCTGGAAGGGACATGGAGAGCCAATGGAATGTGACTCAGAGCAGCAAGACCTAGCAACCTTCTCCAGGTTGCAGCAAGAAGTGAGAACAGTGACTTGCAACTCCTTCCAAAGCTCCTCAGAAGCTCTGCCAGCATCTACAAGAGCACCACCATGGCCTCAGACTGAATCCATTTGAAGTTTAAAAAATCCATGTATACCATGCATCCCACATGAGAGAAAATGGGTGCCAAAGGAAGTCAAACAAAAAGTTTGAATCATTAGAGTAGACGATCTTCCTGGAGAGAAGTGAGGCCTGCATCAGACTTTTAAAAAGACATCTTGCAGGAACAGCCCATTTGAAATGGCCCTGAACTAAAAACAACGCAGTGTTCATCTTCAGTAGAGTGGGTACATAAATTGTGGTATAGTCACAGAATGAAATACTCTCAAGCAACAAGAGTGAATGAACCACAACTACACTCAACAATAGAAATGAATCTCACAAATATAATACCAAGGCAGAGAAACCTGAAACAAAAAGGATAATCCGATGCCATCCGTTATGTAAATTCAAACCAGGTCATGTGTTTGTAGGTCAGGTGTGGGAATTAGGACCCTGTGACCTCTGAGGGAAGGTGGTAGCTGGAGAGTCAGAGTGGTTCTTCTATTTCTGTTACTCAGATGTGTTCATTTTGTGAAAGTTCACTGATACGTACACTTACATTTTGTTCTGAATATATTTTAATCCACACCTCACTCCACCACCTTCCATGATCAGGGGTCAAGTTAGTCCTGGGGCGAACGGATAACCTTAAGGTCCTGAATAATCAGAAACTGGAGAAGTACCAATTAGGATGCTTTAGAAGTGGGAAGCCATTTTGAGTAAAGCTTATATTTCTGTGGTTGGGAGTCTTGGGTCACTGTTTTGGTCTCACCTAATTATATACCTTGGTTTTTCTTCTTGTCCTCTAATCAACTCCCAGGGTCTTACAGCCTCCTCTCTCTGCTCAAATGATGTCTAAAATCCAACGCAATGTGTTGCTTACCTGAGGGGTCAGAAACCAGGCCATATTCCATTTCTACACATGTGTTTCCTCAGTTGTCTGCAGCATAAACCCCCATTTCCTTCACTTTCCGTAAGATTCTGAATAAGGCATGAGATAGTAGCTGGAGAGTAAGCTTCACCAGCTTGAGTGACCTGATGAGAAATGACTCCTGTGAAACCTAGTGGGAGGGACTTAGGAATTTCAGCTTCTAGACACCCAGTGGGTGATTTCACATGCTTTACGGGATGGCTTTTTGTGTGATTGACAGAGCAGGGAATTTTTAGCCCATTTACAACGAGGTGTAGGAATAGAACAGCTTGGCACAGGCAGGGTTGAGGATCCTTTCTGAAAAACTGTGACTGACTTATCTAAGACCCATGCTGCTTCACAGTAGCATTTTGAAAACACGAGAAATCTCCTTGCAGTGTTTCCAGGGGTGATGTCACTAGATCCCGGTCAGACGCCACTCCATTACATAAAGCTGGTAGCTCAGATGACACACATCCCTGTCCAGGCTGCCTTTGGGCGGGTCGGCTGGCTGGGAGAAAACAACACGCCTCAACGTGACAGTCCCCACATTCTGCAGACTTAAAAGGGAAATCCTCTGGAATCTGACTGGGCTCCTGGGGCTCAGCCTGGCCTTGCCCTGAGGCTACAAGAGAGTGAAAACATGGAAAGGGCTGCGTGTTGCTGTCACCGGTTCTTCGGGTGATCAGAGACCTTTCAGTCCTGCAAGGATTTCACTGCCTCAGCGTCTTTGTTCCTTCACATCCCCTCATTGTCTCCGCTGGTGATGCCACAGAACCTAGGACGGCCTTTCTCTACTCCTCCTCCCTCACACACCCCTCACTGCTACCTACTTCCACTTTGTATGGTACATTTCAGCAGAATTTACCTGAATTTGCTTCTTTACCCCCACAATCACTCAAAAGTTTGCCCCCAATATTGCTACTCCTTTAAAAGAGTCACTTCTTGTTCCTTTGCCCTCCATTCTCTCACGTTCTTCTCGTGCTTTCTTAGATTTTCATTTTCATCTTCCTTCCCATTCTACAAAGGCAGGATATAGAGGAAGGCCAGCAGAGGGCAAAGAGCACAAGAGCTGCACCAGGAGACAGATGAGCATTTTGGTTTTTGCCACTAAGATGTGCGACCTTGGACAAACCATACAGACCCTTCTCTGGGTGTCACTTTTCTTATCTGTAGATGGGCCACCCATGCCAGAAACCCATGTGTTGTGTCAGTATTGGTGCCATCGGGAATGCAAAGAATAAGACATTGGGAATGTAAACCTACTGAAACATAATATCTTTATGTTCTCTCTGATACACGCTTGGGTAGATGGATGGATGGATGGATGGATGGCTGGCTGGCTGGATAGATAGATAGATAGATAGATAGATAGATAGATAGATAGATAGATAGATAG
>NW_006436298.1:7900602-7958124 GCF_000325575.1 Pteropus alecto | reverse complement strand
ACTTTAATTGCTTTTTGTTATTATGTATAACTCTCCGCCCCCTTTTCCCACAATTGAGTGAAATAAGGAACTACTTTAAAGCTGGTTTGTCTCTTGCTGCCACAAAAGTCCACGTAACTGCTGGTTCCTGTTCATGGTGAAAATGGTCTTAAGCTGATGAATGAAAAAGGCACAAGATATACAATGAAAATCAGAGAATTTTAAGTGAAGATTATTCCTAAGTGCCTAACCCTAAATGGAGCTCGTGCCCAACCCTAAATGGAGCTCGTGCCCTCCCACAGAACTCCCAAGCACCCCTAACTTGGCAAAGGATATTCTATTTTCTTCCTCCTTCTATTCAGCCTCCCCATCCCTTTTAAAAAACTGTGGCTGACTAATCTAAGATCTATGAGGTTTCACAATACTTTGTCAATCCAAGAAGCATTAGGAATGTAAAGGATAGGATGACAGAAACAACACTTCTGAGAAAACTATGTTGAGCAGTAGTGTGGTAAGTTGCTCGCTCGCTTTATTTACTCCATTCATTCATTCATTCATTCATTTATTTAATTCACCATCAATGAAAATGGAAGCTTGGTTTGGTTCGTGGCATAAAGCTCATTGACTAGTGCTTAAATGAGTTATTTGATCCTGGAAGAACTCTCAGGATCTAGAGTAAGGTTGAAGAATTGTAGCAGTGCTGGTGTTTCAAGGGCCTAGGAAGAGCCAACCGCCCTGGCTGAGTGGCTGCCTCCCACTCTTACAGGCTGTAGGGTTCCTCAGTTAGCACACAGACCAAACTTTCCTTTGCTCAGAGTCGACATGACATGATTTGTTCCCTTTTGGCTGTGTCAGTTCTGCAAACCAGATACCAGAGACTGCAGGCTCAGGAGAGCCTGTCTTTCTGGAACACCATTTGTTTGGTCAGGACAGGCCAGTAAGGCTTTTTCATCTCTTTAAATCTCCCAGGGCAGAGAGCATTTTTGAGGAATTCTTTTTTTTTCAAAGTTTTTTTTTTTTTTTGCCCCTTCCAACATTTTGTTTAAGAGAAAATGAGATGTCTATCTTCTGTTTCCTTATTTTTTTTCAGGAAAGCAAAGGGTTGTTGACTTCCTCCCTCTCCCCTCCCTTCCTTCCTTCTTCCCGAAGGTACTCATCAGAAATAGAGAACGAAGTATTGTTCCTGTTCTCTTTCTTGAGTCATTTGTAACACTATCCTGAGAGTTCTTTAAGTTGTCTGCAATCTGTACACAAGAGAAAGAGAGAGAGAGAGAGAGAAAGGGAGAGAGGCAGAGAGCAAGGGATCAGGTAAAGCACTGGGGCTGCTGCAGCCATTCAGACTCAGGAGCTGGTAAGTTACCCATGCAATCGTTTCTACTTCCATTTGAATGTCCCTGGGATGGATACTGCCGTGGGCATCTTCTACAGAAAATACCTTACTGGGTGTAATCTTTAATCAGAAGGCATAACTGATAGATGGCCCAGATTTTAAGCTTATACTATTTTTTTTAAAGAGACTACCGATGCTTTGCAGAGCTGAGACTGGCAGAACTGGAAATAGAATTGCATTGGGGCTAAGGAGGACGTTGTGTTATATCTGAATTTTGGCATAGATAATGTGGTCGAGTTAACTAGGAGGCACTGAAGAGTGTGATGTGTCTCATTGGAGAATTCAACTCTTCCTCAGTGCTGTGTCTTGGGAACCTTATCAGGGTGTCCGCTGAGAACTGTGCTTTGCTCTGGGACTTTTGTTGCTTGTTGTCTAGATTGAGATGCCCTTCTCTTATTCTTTTCTTTCCACTCAGCACCCCCAAGAGAGAAATGATAATTTATAACTGTTATTCTGCATCACTGATGTAGGAGGAAAAAAAGATGGGAATGTCACTTCGAATTGTACTGCGGGTGAGGGGGGGGGATGATGCGTATGTGTTGAGGCTCCACATGTGGGTTGAGTGTAAAATTATTATCTACTGTCAATGGAAGATGTCATCTGCACAAAAAGAAGGCAAAGATTTGGGGGCATATAGCTTTAGTTTTGGAAAAAAACTGGAATACGAGAATTGAGATTGATCCCTTGTCAGTAGGAGTGAAAAACTAAGCTATAGATGTAACTGAAAAATATTCACCCAGAACTTGGTTTCCCAAGCACCAAATGGGACATACCAAACTAGTCAAGCTTATACATACAACTTATTTTTAAAAATCTAACTCATTTCAATTAAATTTGTCAGAAAGGGTACTCTGACCGAGGACTCATCATGGAAAGCCTCGAGGGAGCCAAGATCACATTGTCAAAAATAGGCTAGCAAGGTCCCTCAGAAAGACTGTGTATATTTGCTAATAGCAATCATTTAATTCAAAGATGTATTGAATGGGTGAAAGATAAAGACCATGCAGTTTTTTTATATTCATTTCTATGAAATTTACTGATTGAAGTCACCTGGGTAGTGAAGAGTATAATAAAAATAGCCGGTCTCTCATTTATAAATTAATTTGGCCAGACTTGCATTAACCACAATCAAGTAATTAATCTTTATTCAAAACCGAGCCATTATTTTAATAAGAGTGAGAAAATGTGATAGAATTGGACTGTTACGTAGGTTTTGTTCCATTAGTCACACTTCTTTTTTCTTCTCCTTTTTTCAAGAGATTTTCCTTAGGAGCACTATAAAATGAGCAGCATAAAAGAGACATGATTAGCGTTTGCTATCTTGAGGATGCAGAATTATTCTAATAGCAGCTGAAAGTGATTTCCACCTTCCCTACCACCTACCCTAGTAACCCCATTTCATAGATCTTCAGGTCAAAAGGTAGCAGGAACTGATCGAATTGGTCATTTTACATCTTTTATCAGCAATTGTGACCCCCGTAGAAAACTCAGAGCTGCGATCTTGACGTGCTTCTTTCGGTTTCATTTTTCCTCGATAATGTATTGAATTCTGTGCCTGATTAAAACAACATCACAAAATGTTCTGTAGTTTTGGTTATTGAATAAAAATATCAAATGCAACACAATATAAAAACAATTGACAATAGAGTGACACTGACTAAAGACCAGTAAGGCAGGTGGATACGCCAATGGCACACAAAACAGCTCCGCTGTTAGCATGAGTCTTCACTGTGGCCCGAGATTAAGGAGTTTGGAATATGTTATTTTCTTGAAAAGAAAAAAATAAATATTCAATATTTCCGTTTAAGTTGTTAAGTCATTGCCATGAGGATACTTGATGGGGGAAAACAATTTCAGCTACTAAAGAAAAAAGCCATTGACTAGTTTAGTCTGGTTGGTATCACTCTGTCTTCACTCACTTCCAAGGAGTGAGCTGGCATTTGTGGAAACTTCCAGTGTATGAGTCTTCTTTGGGGTCATCAGAGGCTCTTCTGTGATATCATCAGGGGAACTCCAGCTTGGAATGATCCAGAATTTGACACACAGAAGATTTTATTAATAAATTTGTGCCAAAACTGTACATACCTATAACCAAATTACAAATTTGTTGTATAAATATCATGTTAGGATGTGTCCTGTAAGTCCGTGTGCTAGGATGTGACTTTAACTAGAGAAAACAGCATCAAAGCACAGGCTTTGCTGTCACAAAATTTTAGGTTTGAATTCCAGTTTTGTTGCCTACTGACTGTGGGCCTTAGGCCAGGTAATTAACCTCTCTAAGCCTCGGTTTCTCTAAATGTAAAACTGGATCAACATAATAGAATTGTTGTAAGGATTAAATAAGATCATATATGTAGTGCAATTAGCATAACGTGTGGCAAATAGTTGGAGTCAATCACTGTCCGTTGTAATTTTTCAAGAGTCATATGTTAATACTTAAGTGTACTGTTTTTAAATGTAAAGAATAGAATACATCTCCTATAATTTATGTCATTGAGTTTGATCACTACTCAGGGTCTATTAGAGCAAAAAATATTTCTCATAGCTTTTAGAGTTGGCCACATATCGAGTGAAGATATCCTGAACCCTAATACTACAATTATATTGTAAATGTTTCATTCTCTCTTTCACCCACTTCCCCAAGCTCTTGATCTCTGTACTGTTGGTGACCTTTTCCCTGGTTATGAGGGGCTGGAGACACTTTTGTTGGAGACCGTGGTGGCAGTTCCATGACTCAGCCAAAGAGAAAAAGACTTGAAGTGACAGGTTCTTCCCCCATCGAGGGCTAAGTACACTTGGAGATCCCTTTCTTTAAACACCATAGTAGCAAGCCACTTTCCTTCACACCAATAAGTAGAACACCAGTTTCACCATACTGTGCGTGGAGTGGGGAGGGCGGGGTGTTGATCCACTGCTATTTTTCTCTCATTCTAAACTTGAAAACATACATGCTGGCTAATTTTTCAAGTAATATTGATACTTTAACTTAAGTCTTAGTTAAACTTCCTTCTTCACTTTCTAAAAGCAAAACGCACAGCTGCAACAACCACCAAAAATCTACCACCGATAACCCAAACCTGTGAAGTTCTTATTTAAAATAAGAGGCTCTGATAAATTAGAGACTTGTTTGGACAACTTAACCTTCAGCGAGAAAACTAAAGCTGGGTTGTTCTGCACTTATGTGCAGAAGGTATCTTCTGCTGTGGCTTAGTGCCATGCAACCAAGATCAGACTGGGAGTCGGAACACTTCTGTTCTGCTCTGGTCCAAACTCTGCCTCCCCTAAATGAGTGACTTGACAATTTTCTTTGCTTGCCTGGACCTCAATTTTCTCGTCTATAAAATGATGAACTTGGATCAAGTCAGTGATTCTCATGGTATTGTGTGTGAGTGCGTATCAGAGCTCACCTGGGGCTGGTTTACATTCTCCTTCTCCCCTTCCCTTTGCACTAGATGATCTATGAGACTCTGACGGTGACATACTGTGATTCTCTAAAATGGATGGTCAATGTCTTACTCCATCTTCTTCAGAATTGCACTGACATTAAATAAAAATGTGTGTTTTAAAAACCATGCTTTTTAGTGGAATTCCTATTCAGCATTAGATGTTCTCTCTAGAAATTAGTTTTGAATATATCAATTGTTATTCTAGGAGCTGTTAGTATTATGGAGTAAGGAATATGCTAGCCAGTGAAGCAATCTGATGAGACTGATCAGTGTTCTATAACCTTATATAAATGATGAAAATAAATTACTTAAATATAATAATTCTGCATGAATAGCACTTTTTGACTTGTGCATTTCTATATTTTTGTATCTTATAGTGAGCATGCATTCTTTCTTTAATCAAGGAAAATGCAACTATTAAATTTATTTGCTCACTTTTTAAAAATAGCATTGGATTGAATCTCCTAAGTTTCTTCTGGTTTGGTTTTGTTTTTACCTTTTCTCAATGTATGCTGTGCTGAGCCTTTTTTAGAAGTTAGATCCTTGTCTCTAAGTTAATGGTGACATGGAAGGGCAAAAGATGAATACGGTGTTTGGAAAACCAACACACGTTAAACCTGCTTTAATCATAAGAAAAGTATGTAACTTATAGAAGAAAACTGTTTTGATTTCTCTGACTTTATTTCTACCTAAATCACTCAATGTTTTTCCTCATATGTTCGTACAGCTAATCAAGTAGAGCAGCAATGGACGCAGGTCTCCATCTGACAGGAACAGAGGTAACATGTTTTGATGTGTACTCTCAGAAACAGCTAGTCAAATACCAAATGCATCTAAATGAAACAATGACATTTAGATAAAATGGGAAGAACATGTCTTCATCAGAAGTTGTATGTGATATATAAGCTCACTAGAAAGTAAGGATCATGAGGACAAGGACTTTATTTGTTCACTGTTGTATGTGAGCCTAGAATAGCACATGGCACATAGTAGATGCACAGTAAATATTTATTGAATAGATGACAATAAATAAGTGGGCTATAGAGTAAAATATGCAATCTTTATATAATGCCAAATGCAACAGTGAATAAGTAAAACAGTTAGTCAAAAACTCTTTTTGGGTCTGGACAATGCCAAACTGCCAGCTGGACATATTTATTCCGCATCTGAATTGACTGGAATTATGGCTTGTTCCACCATTACGTGCATGGGGCTACCAAATGTATATGAACGTGTTATCTTGGCAAGGAACCCACCCACTTGCCCGGGGAGATAAACATTTATCACATACACAGAAAAGACTGTTGGTTGCATTTTATTTTTCATTTGTTTTCTGGGCAGATGATGGGTTAGCAAATTGTTTTTGGCGAGAGAGAGAGAATGGTCGTTTGTTTTTCCTTGGCTAAGAGAGCTGTGAGCCAGAGTTCAGCTTTGTAGGAAATACTCAGTGCTCCCTGTTTTTTTACAGGCAGGGCAGTAAATCCAAGTTACAGGGATGCCACTTGGGCTGAGTTTACACAAACATGAGGGGGTGAATTCAGGGAGGGAAATGTGATATCCTTGTGGAGCACAATACCCTTTCCTTTATATAATTAGGTCATGGAGACAGCCAAAAATGAACAAATACTGGATTGAAGCAGTTTTGCACTTATTTGGCAAATTTAAAGTGGTAAATATAAATATAAATACAATAGCACCATTGGGGTCTACGTTTTCTGTTATTTGTGGTAGAAACGGAAAAAATCTTTCACTGTTCACATCGATAACGCCTGTCTCTTTAGTGCCAAGAACCAGGGCACACAAAGGTAATTCTGACCCATTCTCCTATTTTCCTTTGCTATGCTATGGCCCCACTTTGACCTCATTCGATGATGGTCACTGATATTAAGTGTGAGAATGAGATAACCACAAGAGCACCACCACCACTGACAGCAACATCATGGAGGAGTCATTACCAAGTTTGGGGACAGCTAAGAACTTTACATACATTATTTAACTTAACCCTCCCATTCTAAGAAGTAGGTGTTTCTTACCTCCATTTTGGAAATAGAGAAAGGCAACCACCTTGTTTAACAGATAAACTAGAAGTAAGTGATTTAAGGTCACCAAATTGATGTTCTTTGTTTATAGGTTTCTTGTTAAGAAGGATGTGTCATCTATAACTAATATATATATTTAAATTAACTATCCCATAAAGTAGCGCTCCTCAAATGTAGTCCAAAAACCAACAAGGTGGCATCATCCTGGAGTTTGTTAGACTCTCAGGCTCCACCCCAGACCTCCTGAATTAGAATCAGCATTTTAACATGATCTTCATGTGATTCAGATGCACATTCAGGTTTGACTAGCATTGCCTTAGAGTTCTGACCTGTTGTGTACACAGATTGATTTTGGAATGTAGGTCCCTAACAAGGTTAACTTTGACCTTGTCTGAGATAATGTAACTCCTCCGAGATAGTGTTGTTACTGGTTACCTCAGAGTGCTTCTGGGAAGAAGAGGTACTCTTCTGGAGAATGGGGACAAGAAACCCTGTTACCTTGCCTTGTGTCTTTCTAGGGAAGGGAGCAGGGTCCAGGTCTCTGGCATCACTGCCAAGGAGCAGATGCCAGAGCATACACCTCACTCTCCCCAGTTAGAAAACTCTGCGGAAAGGATCCTTAGAGTTTCCTTTGCATTGGGGACTCACCGTTCTCTTTTGGAACAGAAATCAAGAGGGGGCTATTGTTGGAGGGGTGGGGAAAGGAAGCAGGGCCGGAAGAGAGCGAGGGAGAGGACCAGAATAGCCTCTGGTTTGCTTCAGCCTGGAAAAAATGGGGCCTTTGCCTAGATGGCGATGGTGGCGTCTCTCCCTTAATGATGGCCCTCTGGCCTTCTTCCACAGGAAGTGCAGGGAGAGGAGGAACTTCACATTTTCGGCACTGTTTTATGGAACACCTTCCACAATACTCCACTGCGTTGTTTCTTGCTGTTTCTGTAGTTCAGGCAGTTTTCTTCCCTCATCCCAACCCTATAGACATTTTCGGTTAAAAAATAAAAGTACAAAGAGAGGTCTTCCAGCATTATCCTAAAAAATATTGAACACTTTTAAGGTGCCGAGGAGAACTATACTTTATCCATCAAGATAAGGTTTCTGAACTTGAGGAATATGCAAAAAGTTCTACACAGTTACTCCTAGGTATATCCAGAATCCTGCCTCCTATTGGATATATTTAGAGAGTTGGGCAAGGAGGGACTATTTTGAGCATCATCTTTCTTGATCCTCAGGAGACATCCAGTAATGCAGCAAGCAAATCTTAGTCCCCTGTCTCTTCCAACATCATCCACAGCCCTCCTGAACTCTAGTCACATGCTGGCACAGCTACCTGTCTCTAGCTCCATTACTGTGCCTAAAGATGGAGAGTTCTTATTTCCTGGCTGCATCCCGGGGCCCAGGTTAGAATGGGGATGTTGGAGAAGGAGTGGAGAGGTGCAGCCCAATACTACCTCAAAGAAGGTGCAGCCCAATACTACCTCATTTTGAAGAAGACAATCCCACTTCGTGTGTCTGAACAAGCTCTAAGTGCTCAGACATCCCACTCTTTATCATGGCATAACTTGTCTCCTTTGTGCTCCTTCTGAGCCTCCCAGGGGGGAATTTTAGCATCACATATTTAATACATGCAGTTGGGAAGGAACAAATCCTTCCTATGAGCAAATCCTATCCCAGAAGAATCAGGACATAAAGTGCCAAATTTATTTGCTCTTCAACCAATATGGATTTTTGCGGGAAGCGGAGTTGGTTTACTTAATAAAGTGCTATTTCTTCTGTACATTGTATAGCTGCCTTACATGTATGTATAAACACACACACACACACACACACACACACAGAGCCGATCCAAAACTATTGGCACTTATGAAAGGAAACCGTGAATTAACACTAAATTATGTATTAGATTCAAGAATATAGTATCTGATCCTCGGTCCCCTATATTTCAAACAGATTTACTGTCCTAATTATATTTTTCGTAACGTTGTTAAAAAGAGTTTGAATTTTGTTAGCTAATGGCAGTGGAGTAGAAGGTGAGAGAAGATTTAAGTGTTATTACAAGCAATTCATAAAATGCTTCATTCACTTACTGTGTATCATTTTGAGAATGTAAGTAATGCATTTGGATTCAGAGAATAGACGTTTGAGTGTGCTTATTGACGTGAAAAGCTGGCAAATCAATGAACCCAAATGCATACAGAAATTTACAATATGACAAAAATAGCATTGCATATCAGAGGGGAAAGTTGGATTATGTAATTAATGATGTTGGGACAGCTTGGTAGCAATTTGCGGGGGTGGAAATAAACTTATATCCTACTTCATTTCTTAAAATAAATTACAGATCAAAGTTTTAAACTGTTAAAAATAAAAACATAAAAATACTAAAAAAAAAAAAATGGGAGATTTATCTTTTTTGAACCTCAGAGGGGAAGTGTTTCTAGTTTTACCCAGAAAACTTAGCATTTATTATACATTTTATTACATTAAAGAAAAAGTTTCTACAGGGCCATAACTTGATAAACAAGGGCAGAAGATAAACAAAAAATTGGAAGAAACATTTGTAATGTGTAACACGAAGAACTTAATATGACCTGAAAATGGACAAACGACATGAAACACACATTTCACACAAAATGAAATTTAGTTGAGTCTTAAATGTATAAAAAAATAATGATACTCATCCTACTTCATAAGAAAATTAAAATTAAAATTATGAGATACTATTTTTTACCTACTTGATGAAACATTTGTTAGAATATTTGTTTCTGGGGATGTGGAGAATACTGTCATACATTGCCAGTGTAATAGTGAATTAGTAAAGTTTTCACAGAGCAATTTGTGAATGTCTATCAATATGTAAAATTGACTCCTTTTGGAATTTATCCCACAAATATAAGATGCAAAAAAACATATCTACAAGGTGATATATTTGCCACAGCATTACAAAAAAGGAAAAAATTGATTAGAAATAGCACAATTGTCCATTGATAAGGGATTGGTTAAATTATGTAAAGTACATCTATGTAATGGGGTATCGTGTAGCTCTAAAAATAATGAAGGAATAGAATAAAGTCCAGGAGTGGACTCTAGGTATACGTGCAACTGATTTTGACAAATGTGTGAAGGTAATGAAATAAAAAAATGATAGTCTTAGAAATAAATGGCACTGGAACAAGTCAATATATATATATATATTATATTCATATATATATATATATATATTCATAGAAAAGGAAAAATGAACTTAAGCTTTACTTTACACCACACATAATAATTAACTTAGAGTAGATCAGAGACCTAAATGTAAGAGTTAGAATAATAATATTTGTAAAAGGAAACAGGAGAAAATCTTTGTAACTTTGGGTTAGTCGACAATTTCTAGTTATGACACAAAAAACATAAACAAATGAAAATTTGGATTTTCATTTGAAAATTGGAAAATGATAGTTCGGATTTCATTAAAATTAAAAACTTTTGCTCTTTAAAAAAGAAAAAGGTACCATTATAAAAATGAAAACACAAGCCATAAACTAGGAGAAAATATTTGCAAAACAGATCTGGTAAAGGACTTATTTCCAGATATACAATGAACTCTTAACTCAATACTAAGACAAACGACCCAATTAAAAACTGGGCAGAATTGTCAATAGATACTTAACCAAAGAAGATACACAAATGGCATATAAGCACATGAAAAGATATGCAATATCAATAGATAAGGAAAATGCAAACCAAAACCATGATGAGATACCACCACACATCCAGTAAAATGTCTAAAAACAAATACTTGAAAATACCAAGTATTGGTGAGGATGTAAGAAACTAGAGCTCTAATGCTTTGCTGGTGGGAATGTAAAAGGGTACTGCCATTTCAGAAACAGTTGGCATTAAATATATTAAATATATACTTATATTTATTTAATTAAATAATTAAATATATACTTATCAGGCAACATGGCAATTCTACTTCTGGGTAACTAACTTCCCAAAATTAAATCAAATGTCCACTTAAAGACTTGTACACAAATGTTCACAGAGTCATTGTTCATAATAGCCCCAAACTGGAAACAATTCAAAGATCCATCACTTGGTGAGTAGATAAGCAAAAGGTGATATATATCTGTACAATGGAATACTACTCAGCAATAAAAAGGAACTACTGTTATAAGCAACATTGTGGGTGAATCTCAAAAACATCGTGCTAAGTGAAATAAGCCAGACACAAAATATTTAAAGAGCCAGATATATGATAAATATTAAATGATTTCATTTATATGTAATTTTGAAGAGCACAAAACTGTGAAGACAAAGTAGATTAGTGGTTGCCTGGGGCTGGAGGTGGAAGCTGCGAGTGACTGCAGATGAACATAATGGAACTTTCTGGGGGTGATAAAATTATTTCAAAACTGGATTTTGGTAATGACTGAGCAACTGTATACATTTTCTAAAACGCATCACATTGACACTTAAAAATGCATGATTTTTATATTATGTAGGTTAACTGCAATAAAGCTGTTAAAAAGTTGGGAAAAAAAATAAAAAGAATGAGGCAGCTCTATATGTTCTGATAATGGAGCGATCTCCAACCTGGACAGTTAAGTTAAAAAAGCAAGATTCTGCTAGTTTATAGAATGCTATCATTTTAGTGAAAAAAAAAGAAAGAAAAGGAAGAAAGCATATTTTTGATATTCGTAGAATATCTCTAGAAGGATATAATAGATCTGCTAATAGAACTTGCCTTTGGGCAGGGGATGGGCTGGCTGGGGTGGGGGACAGAGGTATAGGGGAAATTTTTTTTGCTGCATTTCCTTTTGTACTCAATCAAAAATAATTACTGAGAGAGAGGAGAAAGAGAGAGAGGGGAGTTTTGAGTTCTACCCCAGCTATGTGATGGTGGGCAACTGCCTGAGCCTCTATTTCCTCATCTGTAAAATGCAGGAGTTAGACTTTTGATTTCTAAAGATACTTCTGAAACTAAGTCTCACGCTCTGAGAAGTTAGTTAAGGATGCTCATCTCACACCTATCTACATTCCTGTTGTCTTTTTCCTGCGAGCATGTCATTAAAGGCTTTGTTCTTTTTTACTGAGTTGCCTATCAATTTATTGGGTCTTATCCTCTCGGCAACATATTAAATATGACCTGTCAACCAGGGTGAGAAGGCAGCCCAGAAAGCCTGGTGTGGGAAAGTGGCAAGACAGTATAGAGGAGACATTACAACCCACGTCCTATGGGCAGCTGCTTGAGGTCAAGTCCCAACCCTCTTGCCTGCCAGCCATGTGACCTCAGTTCTTCAACTACACGACACATATAAAATAGCACTACCCTCATAGGGTTTGTTGAGACAATTAAGAGTGATAATTCATATCATTGCTTAGCATAGTGCCTGTCTCATAGTAATAGTCAATAAATGTTAGCCTTTTTAATTATTAATCTGAATTCTTCCTGCTCAGGCGCCCTGGAGCTTTCCTAGAATGTGGGTATTAGGTGAGAGGCATCTGAGTTATCAAACTGTGTACTTATTAACACCATGAACTGGGAGTCCTGGGGTAATGAAATGGCTTTTTTTTTTTTTTTTCTTTTTTAAATCCAACAACCCAGAGAGACAGACTGGGGTGTTTTCTGCTGCCCTCAAGCCAATATCATTGAGGGAAATTTCTTCTAAGATTCCACCCCCTGGAGGCAATTATATCCTGAAAATGTGATGAATGATGGCTGTAAAATTACAAGATTGTGACACTGTGCAAGGAGCTGAGCCAGTTATGTTAAAAGCAAGTTTCAACTTGCATGATAAATGTGCCTTAAATTACATTTGGATCAAAATATCATTAAATATTAATATTAGGGCCATCGTGTAACCTTCTCTCCGTGGTAGCCATTTAATAAATATGAGTTGCAGCTTCAACCCAAAAATCCTCCATCACCATGATGTGCACATGCCCATTTCTCCAACTTCAGCCTCAGTGCAGCACAGCAAGGAATGTATCTGCACTAAGCAGCTTGTGGGTTCCTGTAACTTCAAGCATGGCAGCCATAGATAGCAGACCTCCTCCCACTATCGCCCTTTCCCTCCCTCTAAGTTCTTGCTGGTCTCACATTAATTCTCTTTGAGATCCTCTGGAAAAGCTCTTATTATCCAAGCCCACTTTAGAGATGAGGATACTGAAATCCAGAGAAGATAAGCAATTCCCTTGAAGTCATACAGCTCTGTGGCTCTCCAGGGGTCTGTGGAGTTAATGCAAGGAGTCAAGGAGTCTGTGTTTAGATATCAAGTGCCTAATGTTTGCCTACTGACTAAATAGTGTTTTGAAAGTATATGAACCTCTGCTTTTTCAATCTGGTTATAGTATAATAATTAATAAAATATAAATTAAAGATGTTACTGAATTCGAAATAGCTTTTGGTTATTTTGTATGTTTTTCTAACTTACTGGGGATTTGCAAAATAGATTTTTTTCTTACATTTTACAAAGGGAGTCCTCATGCTGAGAAGCCAGGGAAGCACTACAGTAGATCAAAGCTGGGGTTCACTAATAAATGGATGGTAGGTACATTAAATAACCTAGGTCTCTTAGTGGCAATGAGCTTTTCCATTTTTAAATTGCTACCTGTAGTAAGTTTGTACATTTGATGGAAATCTAATCTGGAAGTATTCATCATTATTTTTAATTTCTTCCTTCATTTAACAACTATCTCAAAAAAAAAAAAAAAACTTCCTAGTTCCTTCCTTTATTATCTGTGTGACCTTGTGCAATTTGTTTAACCTACTTGTCCTAGTTTCCTCATTGGCCAAATGAGGGAGAGAATAGTACCTACCTCATGGGATGCAGTGACAATCACATGAATCAATGCATGTGATCACTTTAACACATTCTTATCACGTAAGAAGCATTCAGCAAATATTGTTGTGTTAGGCACCACTTGCCACTGTTTTTGACACATAGTCAGGACTTGATAGACTTTCTTGAAATCAAATAGTGAATAAATGAAAATGTGAAATAGTAATAAAGGGCAATTCTAAATATGTAATCCTCCTCTGCATTTCCTTAATGACAGGCGAGCAGGTAAGCAGCTGCTTCGATGCAGATACTACATTTGGGAGTATTTGCTTCAGTGAGCTCAAGCTAGAGAGATGATGTTGTTTCTATTTTTTTACAGGTCTATCAGCTTTATATGTTGGATTCATCAAGACATGCATTTAAGGGATCAGGCAGAAAGAATTTGGGCTTGGAACTGATGTCTAGTACAGGATTTACTCATTAAAAACTATAAGTGGAAATAAGGCCAGTACATCATTAGACAGGCAAAGAGAAGCAATGCTTTCTTGCCACAAACCAAAATGCTGAGGACCACAGTTATAAGAGGGTCAAAGGAAGTTAGAATGACCTTTCATAACAGGCTCAGTGTTTGTCTAGCTTAAAATTTCACTTCCAGATCATCTCATGGATAATTTTTTTAGCTTTATTACATAAACAACCTTTGAACCTGATAGAAACTGTTTTTTTCTTCTTCAGTGTTTGCAAAGTGTATTGTTCAAGGTAGCAGAACAGACTTTAAAAGATGGGCTGCCCTTAGTTTCACTGCTGGCTGACATAGTTGTTTTAACAAAGGTCCCAGGCAGTTGAGTCAATGAGGAGATAATCAGCTTCTCAGAATCAGCTGTTTTTTCTAAGACCAGCCAGTAATAATCCTAGCAGCTACTGCTCCTTGACTGTCCCCTGTGGGCGAGACTGTGCTGGTGCTATTGACACTAAAGTGCAAGGAACTTGGAATGAGAATTATTGATTTGCCTTATTATTGTTCTAGCTCCCAGCCCTAATCTTATCTTAGGTCTCCCTCCTTCCTCTTCATAACCATGAGACTATCTTCTTCCAAGATTGTTAGGAAGCCCAAATACTAGTATACTTACTATTTGTTGAGTGCCTTTTTTTTTTTTTTTTTTTTGGTATCAGGGGCTTTATATTTCTTATTTTATGAAATTTCATGATAACCTTGTGAGGTGGGTTATTTTTTTTATTGCCATTTTCTGTATGAGGGAATCAAGACTCAGAGATTAAGTAACTTGTTACAGTTGAAGTGATTTCAAAGGTGGAGGCCTTATACAGTTCTGTCTCATCTATATTCCATTCCTCTTCCTCTCTTCTCAAAATTTTCAACAATTTGGAGCCCCACATCTCTAATGAATGTCTTCTAAATTGACCAATTAGGATTTATCCTTTGAGTAAAATTCAAAACATGGCTTTCTAGAGCAATTTTAGGTAGAAACTTTTTCTCTCCAAAGTAAATGTAAACACCCTAAAAAGGTATTAGATTGATGGCCTAATTGAATGAGTTGTTAAGTGATAAAATCTAAGGATTTACCCAAAGCAGCAGCAGGGGCCTGTTGGCTCCTCTTCTCAAACTCATGAAGCTACAGCCTGAATCAAGTGGAGTAAGGGCAAGATCTTTTAAGGAAAAAGCTAAAATCTTGAGATCTGACCATCTTCATTATTTTCACCGAAAAGAAAGATGGTACTAGGTAGAGCAAAGACTCCACCTCCCTCCAGGACGGATAAGCTGCTAAAAGAGAATCAAAACTGGATCCCCAAGAGGTATCTGTGTCCTGAACCTAGCTCTGTGATAGCAGCACAGAGCTATGGGGCAGAGTGTTCTCTGTGGTTAGAAATTTTCAGAGTTCATTGGTTTTGCTTTCTGGCTGATTTCTCTGATAACACCCTTAGCTCCTTTCTCTTTTGTTGATTTCAGACAGTAGGTTCTCTTCCCATCATGGGAATTCCCAACTCCGCTCTACTCAGAGACTCTCTCACTTTTTTAAAAAAGGTATTAGGGAATATTTTAAAAGGTCTTAAAAGTTCATTTTCATTTTTCTGTAATTGAAAAAAACTTTGAAGAGTAGCATAGCTCAGGGCTGATAAGGAAGTGTTGGGAAGGGTTACAAAGAAGAGAAATTAGGTGAGGGAGAAAAGAACTAAGATTTATTTGGCACTTGCTATGGGCCATGCATATTAACCTACTAGATATCTCATTTTAATCTTTCTCCAGATCTGTGAAATAGTGTATTTGTCTGGATATGCTTTAATAACAACCTCCAAATCGCCATGGCTTAAAAAATTAAGAAAAGAAAACAGAAAGAAAGAAAACAAGGATTTATACCTGACTTCCACTACATATCTATTACATGGATTAACTGTAGCTTTGACCCAGGTCATCTTAACTTTAGGCCCCAGGCAGACAGAACAACTATTACTGGAAATGTTTCAGGTTGCTATGGCAGAGGGAAGGAAAATTATGTGGAATCATAACTACTCAAAGATTTCATAAAGAAATGACATGTCACTTGCACTCACATTTTGTTGGCCAAAGCAAGTCTCATGGACATGTCTAATATAAAGGGAATAGGGAAATGCAATCCAACCATGTGCCCAGAATGAGAGCTAGAAATATTGTCGAATAAAGTGTTATTATGGCTGAGAAAATGGATGCTTAGGAAAGTTAGTATGTGGTGGAGCTGGGATTCAAAGCCAGGTTTTCTGACTTCATCTCCTGAGCTCTTTGCTCTCCTTCAGTGGATGCATTCTGTAAGCATGTTCTGTATATGGTGCTGTATCTTCTTTCCAAATGCTGTGCTAGGCTAATGTGTCCTTGAGGCTAAAGGAGGTACACATGCATGTACATCTGGGTGCAGACAGGTGAAGTCAAACCAAAGTTATTGTGGCTCAGCCTTTATTTTACCCATTTTACCCATTTCTATTCTCTTTAAACGTCTTCAACACATTCAGTGTGAAATCATTGTGTAATAGAAGTTTTATCTTTGAACACATGCCAGATTTTTCTTTTAAATTATAGTCTCAAATGTAGTAGGTTTCCTTGCTTATTGCTTTTATTTGCTGAATAATGAGAAAAGGGCCATTCTGTCCTAATTTAGTAATGCTATTGCCTCGTGGATATTCAAAGACGAGGGGAAAGGATGGTCCATATTCCCTCCATTACTTTCAAGACAGTCTCGAGACTTCAAGACAGTTTTGAGTCTTTCAATACAGTTTCGAGTTTTCTTGCTCGAAAGAACAATAAAATAACAAGACTGATTCCACCAGCCCTTAGAAAATCAATCCCAAAATTTCATCTCCCTGGATCCTAGAGGAAATGCTGTGATGTCAGCTCTTCTCAGACTTTTCTAATCTAAGTACCTCTAATGGGAAGGAAAAATATGGAAAAGAAATCCTAAGTGACCTTTCACAGGTGAAATTTCAGACTTTAACCTGTCCTGGTTTTTTGCATTCTGCTTCATAACATATCCATATTCGTTTGCATTTAAATGTTTTAAATTACTCACCACTACAAAAAATTGATAAGCCACGAAGACACACCAACTTATTCTATGGTTTTTACCACCTGTAGGAACTTGACCTCAAGCCTTCCCCATCCATTAACAATAATATGCTTATCACCTGAATGTGGGCCCCAGAGGGACAGGGATAAGGGTTCTTGTCAGGTTGGTGGTACGATGGGTTTCCCTTGACAGATGGAGTGCCCCACATACTGGGAGAGGATAAAGGCAAGGAAGAGGAGGGGGAGGAGAGACAGAGGAGAAGGGAGGAGAAAAATAGAACATGGTATCCAGAGACAGCAGGGAGTCAGTACAGCTAAGAAAGCAAGTCACAATATGGCTTTAAAACGTGCACGGAAATAACGCAGAACTAATTTACTAGTGAAGACAGTTGATAAGAACTACATTTTTTATTGGTTATATTTTCCTTATCCCTTAAAAAAAGACAAGGTACTTTGTCTAAAACACAGCTAGCTAGAGCCTTAGGCAAACATTTAACCTTGCTGGTATCCCAGACATCAGGCATGAACTCAAGCGCTGCTCAGCTTAATGGAGTGTAAAGTTTGCAAAACTCTTTGAAGGCGGAGAGTGAAATTTAAGTATTACGTATTATTAAATAAAATCTATTTAGGAGAGGAACTCTCCATTAGTGTTATATGTGCTCTAACTAGTAGTCAACACCTGGTAGAGCTAATTGTCAAAAACTTTTGACATCACTTAAAATAGAAAATAAAGGAACAAAGGAAAAGCCCAGGCAAATGGCATGCACCACGAAGGCATTGGCTTGGTTCAGAGAGAGATTCCTGAGCTAAAGAAGGCCTCATTTACTGGAATGGAAAAATATAGGGCCAGGAAATTGCTCAGAGGTCTCTTGTCTTTTCCTGTGCACATGCAGATGCACTATGTGTTGGCTACTGTTCGGGATCAGAATCTCAGTTTTAGAAATAGCCTGAGTTGCGTCCTTGGAAAGGGAGAGGGTTGTATGGTGCACTTGTGTGTGCTGGGGGTGGAAGAGGGGTTAGAGGGAGGATGTTGGGAGGAGCCATTTAGATGCTCTCTGGAACTAGACTGCTTCTTTGGGCCTCACAATTACCTAAACTGAGCTGGGAGCTTGAGCAGCTGATCAGGGCTTAGGGAGCCTCTGTCTCCTGAACTAGCTCCAAAATGGAGCTAAGTGTACTCCCTGGACAACACAGGCCAGTTCTGCATGTTCACTCTAGATGGCTGATTTTGTGCTCACCTATTTTTCAGGTGCACAAGCTGAGACTTAGCTTTGCCTTCAACAAACATTTATCAATCAACCACCTCCTGGAAGACACTGTTTTAGGCACTGGGAATATATCAGAGAACAAAAGATAAATATCCCTGTGCTCACAGAGCTTTCTACTAGTGGTGAATGGACAATGAATAAAATAAATAACTAATATAATATATTAAAAGATACGAAGAAAAATAAAGCAGGGAAAAAGAAGAGGAAGTACTAGGTGGGAGGCGGGATTAGGGTGGCCTGGTTGAAAAGGTGATATTGAGCAAAAACTTGAAGGGAGCAAAAGAGAGCCATGCAGCTATCTGGGGGAAATAGCTATCCAAACAGAAAGAGCAGTAGATGTAAGGGCCCTGAGGAGGGACCAATGCCTGGTGTGTTCAAGAAACCACCAGAGGCCGGAAGGGTTGGAGTGGAGTAAGCAAGGGAGAGTGTGGTAGGGTATGAGGTCAGAGGGGTAGCTATATCATGGAAAGCCCTATAGGCCACTGGATGGACTTTGGCATTTATGAAAATAGAAGGTCTCTGGAGGGTTTTAGGCAGGAGAATGACAAGCTCTGACTTACATTTTAATAGAATCAGTTTGATTATTGTGTTAAGTCAGCTACAAGGAGCCAAGAGTGGAAGTAAGAAGAGTTAGGAGGCTATTAAGAAATTATTTTCCATCTATTTCAGAGTAAAAGCCAAAGTTCTGGCAAGAGGGTTGTTGTGGCTTGGACCAGGGTAGGGGCAGTAGAGGTGGTGAGAAATGGTTGGATTCTGGATAGACAATGGAAATAGAATTCATAAAACTTGCCAGTCCATATACTGGTGTACTCAGGTGCTTTGTCCAAGAGTACATTAGTGAGATGGTGATGAGGGGTGTTTCTTCTCCATTCGAGAGTAGTAAATGAAGAAGAGGCAGGATTCTTGTTTGTACAAACCACCTTGCCTTTTTTCCTTTGTCCTTCCTGTTAATTGAGGGCCTATTGTATACTAAGCACTGTACTGAAAGATGATAGTGAATGCGAACCAATAGGCTCACTGCCGTCATGAAGCAAGCAGTCTACAAAGGGAGCCAGACATTAAGTAAATAATCACACAAATAAATGTAAAATGAGCACTACGATATAGGCTGACTGTCAAAATTGGTATATCCACCCTGGTCAGGAGGTGCTGAGGAAGGACAATTTGAACTGAAATCTGAATAAATGTGTATCAACTAGGCAAAGGAGGCAGAGAGAGGGCAATAGTGTTCTAGGCAATGAGAATGGCATGTCTGGATGTTCTGACGGGAGGGAGGGAGAGCATTGTATGGATGAGGAACTGAGAGAAGCCAATATGAGTAAAATGCAGAGAGCTTGGGGAACATGTGCAAGATGCAACTGGAGAAATGGATGAGGGTCAGAACATGCTGGGCTTGTGGGCCATGTTCGAATACAGAACTTCATCCTGAAATCAGTGGGAAGCTACTAGAATCATTCAAGCAGGAGAATGACATGGTCATATTTTGAGAAGTTTACTACAGCTGCTTTTCGGAGAAAGAATTACAGGAGTGAAGTATGAGTGACGTGGAAGACTGCTTATGAGACAAATGCAGCAGCTCAGGTGAGATCGTGATTGCTTGGACCAGAGAGTTGGTTGTGGAGATCTTGGTCAGGATAAAAGCGGAGATCTGAGTGGTATTTAGAAAGTATAAGTTGATTTTTGAATTGGCCATGAAGGTTGATAGAGAGAGAGAGAGAGTTCAAGAATAATTCCTAGTGCTTTGTTTAAAATTATTGTACAAGTGCATGTAAGACTCTATACTAACTATATTAGACTGAGCCACAGGAGAAATGAGAAATTTTATTCTTCTACAAATCTTTAAAAATAAGATTTACTGTAGGATGGTTTATTTAGTGTCCAGCCTTACTCGAAAGAGAAGGTCAGATAGAAGACCTCTCCCAGTCCTCTCTAGCCCCTTGGCCTGGTTGTATAATAAATTGATGGAATCCTTCATCAGAAATGTAATCTCTAAATCAACATTGTTCAATAGAGACATAATATAATGCAAGCCACAAATGTAATTTTATATTTTCTGGTAACTATATTAAAAAAGTAAGAAGGAACAGGTGAAATGAATTTGAATAATCTATTTTATTTAACCCAATAAATAAAAAAATATTATTTAAACATGTAATCAAAGATAATTATTAATGAGGTATTTTGCTTTTTTTAAAAAAACTAAATTAGTGAAATCCAGTGTGCTTTTTACATGTACGGAATGTCTCAATTTAGATCAGCCATATTTCCTGTGCTCAAAACCCACATGAGGCTAGTGAGTACTAAATTGGACAGCACAGCTCTAAACCATCAAAGCGGACACACATATATCTTAAGTCTATGTACAGAGCACTGGAAATAGAGGTTCTTCTATAGTTACTTAGAAGATAAGCAATACTTTAAATAGAGCCTCTTAAATTTGAATGCTTGACCTCTCACCAGGAATGAGACAGCAGGTGCTCATTTTCACTCCCAAAGGGAGATCACTGCTAATGCCTAAATGAAACACTGTCTACAAAGAGAGAGAACAGACTCAATCTGAGAATGTTTTCCTTTTGCATTTTCATCAGCCAAAGGAGTATTGAGTTTAGGGTATCAACATATGGCACAAATGTTAATTTTAAGAAAAATTTGGCACACTCAACATGCTAAACCATGCTACTTTCTACACATGTGACACTTGGCTTCAGTAATGGCAATACAGTGCCAGATTTTCTTAAATGTCAGGAATTTAAAAAATGGTTTATCTGAATTTAAAATTACACATGTAAAAATAAATGGAAATGCTACTGAGATATTTCTAAATAAAATAAATTTGACCCATGGGAGAAAACAAAGCAACAGATAACCAGAGGCCATGGTGGACCATTGGTTGACAATCAAACATCAGCGGTGCTATTTTAATTTCTAGGCAATATACTGTAATCCCACAGTGCATTAACCAGATGATAATCTGCAAAGAATGTCCAAATCTTTGGGGTGGAAGGAGCCTTGACAGGTTTTTTTTGTTTTTTGGTGGTTTTTTTTTTTTTTTTGAGGATTCCTCCTCTCTGTTGACAGAACTCACCTATACTACCTAAGTCACACGAGCAGGTGAGAATTATCCAGCAAAAACAATCCCCACCCCCTGTGTCTCATCAGACAGCTGTCCTCATGGTCTGAATAGTCTGGTAGTAAAATACGTTGAGCCCGGAACCCTGGACTTGTTCTTACTAAGTTTCTCTTGACTACTTCAGTATATCAAGTTCACCCCAAGTTCAGATCTGATGCTCTCAACATCATTGCCTCATTGTCATCCACGTGTTCTTGGGGGTTCTTTTCTGAGTCATCATACATATCACAGATAAAGTGCTTGTGTCAGGATTGCTCTGTCTCTGCTTATGAGTGTGAGTCTAGATTCTCAGTTATTTGCAAATCCCCATGACAGAGAGAGATTGAATTGTGTACTTCTCAATGGATTGATAAAACAATGCAGGGAGAAGAGGAAATTGGGAACGACACAAAGGCTTTCAGGGACTGGTATAGAGTCAAGATCACCCAGTGGGAAAGTAATATATGAACTGAGATTCCAGACATTTAAGTTCTAGAACTTTAAAACTCTCATATCTTCCCTGTGTCTCTGTCAGATGGAAACATTAATAAAATCTCAACAAGATGATGTCTGAAAATCTCTCCTATACTCAAAACATTCTACAATTAATTCTCTTCATCTCATGGAGTTTTTGTGGGGATTAAATATAGTAATTGGTGTGAAAGTTTTTGAAAAAGTTGAGAATTATCTTAGTGTAAGTTACCACAAGTATCACATAATAATTCTTTCAATAAACCTGGAATTTTTTTTATTCCTACTATAAAAATATTGTATCAATTTTAGAAGCTTATTTAATTTCAGGTGGAAAATGAAAGGATCCATAGGAAGTAAAAAATACATTTAAAGAATTGAATAATTTAAGCATAAATTAGGGTGACCTTTCTGGAAATCAATTTAGCAATATGTATTAAGGCCTGAAAATCCATATCCTTTGATTCAGTAATTCTATTTCTAGAGAATCTAATCTAAGGAAATGATAGAGATTCAACCAAGATTTATGTATGAAGTTGTCTACTGCAGTGTTATTTGTGTATTGCATATAGATGTATAGTAAATAGAGTTGTAAAAGAAAACATATTTATGCAAGTAAAAGACTTGAGGGAAGCAAAGCAAAATATTAACAATTACTCTTGGTGGTGGTATTATTATTTTCATTTCTTTTAAAAATATTTTAGCATGAAATTTTACAAATGTAATGAATTTATATTATTTAAAGGTCATTAAAAATAAATTGTGTAGAGTAAGTCACCTTAATCTAATTCTAGTGCCAACTCATTTTGTCTTTTAATCCATCTTGATCGATAGCCAGCTTTTCTTAACTGCTTTCATGACTTTCTTCTTGTTCTTCTGCTAAACACGACACTGTGTGGGCTTTATATTATGTCTGTCATTTGCCAGCAGCCTAGATAGCTGAGAAGTGAGTCACCTCTCAGTTTTAGGGTGTCCACATATGGTGCCCATTCTGTCCTTGCCTATCCCACACATTCTTTCTTCACATGAAATTCACAAGAATTGGCCCAGGGCTTTTCTCTTCTCAGAAAAGATATACTAGGAGAGACTTTTAAAATGCGCCTTGTTTGATTCTCCCTAAGGAGTTGTTTAGGCAGGAACATTCTCCACTCACATCGAATTTCCCATTACTCTCTACAGAATAGCTGTTCACTCTGAAAACCAAAGGTTTTTAGAAATGACAGGCAATTCCCTGAATTCTGGATTGAGTTATTTCATATTTTATTATTATCAAGTGGATCCAACTGAGTTACCTCTTACCAGGTGAGACCCTCAATAGAAAGGTGTTTTGTTATTCGCTCCATTATTCACCCATTCAAATTAGTTCCATCTTAAGTTAGCCTCACCATTACTTCAATCAGTATGAATGAAGATGAAAACTTGAAGAGGCCATTTCCCGAATGCCTCATTAAATAATATCATCAAATGTCCCCTTTTCTTGAAGAAGCCAAAGAAGATTAATAATCTAACAGAATCAGCCTATTGCTAGTAATACTATGGGAATAGGGGCGAGGGGAAGACAGAGACACAGAGAAACAGAGACAGAAACCAAAACCAAGATATTCCCAACCACTCTAAGTCAAAAAGGTCCAAGGGACAGAAAATATGCTATGGGAAAACATTTAAAAGAACTCTTTCTTTTGCTAACCATTCCAAGGAAATATTCTTTATCCAGAATCTTCTAGATCCAGTCTTGTAGCATTTAGACTCTTAGAACAGGCCTGTCAGTATCTTAATTGGCTTTTCCTTACCACCTCATCTATTTGTCACACAATTCTTATTTAATTTAGATCCAGCTATTTCTGCATGCGTTTACACTGATTTGGAAAATGTCTTTCGCACTTTGGTTTTGGTCTCTATTCATGAAATGTCATTTGCATTAGGATGATTTAGTTTCATGAATGGATTTTCTCCTATGTGATTTTGCCTTAGATGAACCTCAGGTCTTTTATACTTCATTCCAGACATTTGCTGCAAAATAGAATTTGTGAGGCTGCTTCCATCTTCCTCTCTAAATATATATGCAGTTGACCCTTGAACAACATGGAGGCTAGAGGCACTGACGGCTTCCTTCCTCATGCAGTTGAAAACCCGCGTATAACTTTTAACTCCCCCAAAACTTAACTACTAATAGCCTACTGTTGACTGGCAACCTTATCGATGACATAAACAGTTGATCAACACATATTTTATATGTTATATGTGTTATATACTATACTCTTACAATAAAATAGGCTAGAGAAAAAAATGTTATGAAGAAAATCATAAGGAAGAGAAAATATATTTATTGTATTAATTGAAAAAATTCACATGTAGGTAAATAGTTGCAGTTCAAGTCCATGTTGTTCAAGGGTCAACTGTATATGTTTTAACTGTGGCTCCATTTCTGGCGCTTTATCTGTTCAAATTCTCAAAGTTGAAATCTTGCTTATTTTTCTATATGCTGTTTTCATAAGTTTTAAATCTAAAATTCAGTCCAATCATTGTTTCCAGTATCATTCTCTTCAGTCATCTAAAATGTCTCAGGCAGGTGCAGATTTATCTAGAGAGATTACACACACACACACACACACACACACACACACACACACACGTACATGACTTAAATATGCCAGATATAATCCTGTATGTTTTGTCAAAGCATTTCCATTACTGATGATTCCATCAGAATTGGGTATCTGGTGTTACTTGAAACTATCTAAAAAAAAAATTTTTTTTAATTTGTCTTTAGAATTGTTCTTGTGCATTGCCATTTGGTGGCTTTTTCCAGTTCTCTACTTTAAGTAATCGCTTCTGTGATTGATTTGTAGAATCTCTTAGATATTAAGTAACTATCCTTATGTTACATGTTGCAAAATTTTTCCAGTTTGCCATTTTCTTTTTAATTTTATGTGATTTTTTATATACAGGAATTTTTTTCTTTATATAATCAAGCTATCCAGCTTTTCTAGTTTCTAACTTTTAGCCAAGGATTTTGAAAGGTCACGGGTTAAAGGCAAGGACACATGAAAGCCCTCTCACCAATGAGTTGGACCTGCAGGTGTTAAATGAAGCTGGTACCATGTTCATTACCACATTGTTGAAACAACTGGGCAGAGGTTAGGTCAAGGAGAAAGGGCTGGATTTCTTATCCCAAGGAGAAAAAGCCCATTTTGAAACAAGAGGAATAGAAGTAGGAGGAGAGTCTCTTGGGAGGAAGGGTATGTGGGGAAGGATGGTGATGACACTTATGTGTGTGTTTATAAGAGTCATTTATGTGACTAGAAATTTGATGACTATTCTTTAACCTTTTCCAAGTTCCTGAGCTTTGGGCTGACTTCAGGGGATTTTTAGGGGTCAATTCCTTCCCAGATTTGGGCAATCTGAATGATTCAGTGGCTAGGGTCCCCTGGGTGCAGGGGAACCCTTTCGGTGGCCAGCGATGTGGTGAGGAGGTGAAAGGGTCTGCCTCACCGCAACTATGATCAGTTCCCTGACAAATGCCACCACTGTGCGTGTGCAGCGTGTTTCACCTTTGCAAGGATCTTTCACATACTCTACCTTGTTTGATTATTACAGCAACTATATGAAGCAACAAGGGTACACTAAGGTTTCTTTTTTTCCTTTTTATAGAGTAGAACTAAACAGAATTTCAAATTAAACTGACTTTCCAAACTCACTTAGTGATTGAGTTATGAAGCAAGGTGAGGTGTGGAGTCCACTATAAAGACCAACCAGAAGGTATGCAAGCCAAGAAACTGGGCACATCTAGGATGAAATTCAGGCAAGTTACTTACCTTCTGAGTTTCTAGTTCTCAGTTATAAAATGAAATAATGGCATCTGTCTTGAAGGGTAGATATAGGGATTAAATCATATAATGCTCTATTTTCTTCACTTCTTTGATATTGTTGATGTGCTGTGATTTTGACTGCCACCTTGTAACTTGCATGGAAGGAGTGGTATATAAAGACTCTCTGAAGAAGTAAGAGAGCATGAAGATTTCCCTGCACAGGGCCTGGCACAGAGTGGATGGTGCAAAAACCTAACTCCTTCACTGTGCCAACTTACAAACTCCTGAGAGCTAAGATGCACTTAGAAGCTTTCTTCTGAAGGATCCTTGTGTGGCTTATAATCCCATTCATTCAAAAGCCCTTTCCCATAGTAACATTTAGAGCGTTGCTAGCATGAGGAATGTGATTCATTAAAAACTCAGTTATTTACCCAGTAGGCCATCATATAAGTAGTCTCGATGAGCATTTGCAATAGCTCATATGTAAAAGATCTTGAAAGAAGTTTATTGAAATAAAAGAGAGTCCTTCAACAGGCCTCAAGAGAGAACTCAGTGTCATGATTGAGAGCAGAAGTTAGCAAACTACAGCCTCAAGGCCCAATCCAGCCCTTTACCAGCTTTTGTAAATAAAGTTTAATTGAAACACAGCCACTCCCATTTGTTTACATGGCAACTGTGGCTGCTATCATTATAACAGCAGGGTTGGGTAGTTGCAACAGAGACTATAGGCCTTACGAAGCCAAAAATTTTTACTCTTTGAGCCTTTACAGTAAAAGTTTGCCAAACCCTGGCTAAATATTGCTACTACCAGACTACGTGAGCTTAGACAAATCATTTATGCTTATTGTGCCTCAAATCCCTCATCTACAAATAGGAATAATAATAGTAATGATTGAAAGAGATAATCCATGTAAAGGCCTTACATATGGTGAGTCTTCAGTTAACAACAGCTATCATTGTTAGTAATACCATTGATTTACATTAGAGTTCTTTGGACAACCCAGTTTCAAAGGTTTGTGCAGCAGATATTAACAATAGCTAGATGCTTCCCTGCCACAATCATGTTTTCTCAAGATCAGCCATTTCAATGCCATTAGCTCAGCTTCCAGGATATTATAAGTATACCCTACCTTTCTTCCACACTTATTATAGACATTTGGATTAATGTCATCAGATATTTTCCAATAGTCTGTGTACCCTATCTTGGAGAGGGGGAATTGAATGAGGCATTTTGTTGGAATTAAATGTCAAGAGAACCAGCTGCTTCTTTCTAAAAATATGAGCTGGATATTCCAAAAGGTGTGAACCATCAATCAAAGTATAAGGGAAGATATTACATTTAGTTGTTTATTTTTAGAAAAAAAATATTTTTAAAGAAAACCAAACTTAAAAAATGGTATTGAAAGCTATTAAGGAAGCTGAAAAAACAGCTTCGCCTCCTAAATATAGTGGAGAATGCTTTCTCAACGTAAAGAAGAAGTCTTATCCTACAGTCCAATCAGCATATGGAGGTGATTTCCAAGAGAGAAGTGAAAAGAAAAAAAAAATCCCACAGTTCAACCTTTCAGAAGTATCACAGTCATGCAAGAAGAAAAACCTTCTTATATCCTCTTCCTCATTGTCAAGTGTTGTAGGCAGGACCTTGGGGAGGGGTGGAAGCTTGGGAAGAGGAAAAAGGGTAGGGAAGAGTTTCCAGTCTAAGACCCATAAGCATGTGAAGGGTGCACTGGTGGTACCCCATTACCACCCGCAAGGTACATAATGAACTGTCTAGGATGCTTCCTTTCGTGGATTATGTGGACCCCAAAATGGTCATTTCTATGGTCTGGGCTTCATCAACTCAGCCTTGGCATAGAGGAGAATCTTCTTATCACCACACCCGACCACTAGTAGTCTGGGTAGGTGATAGGCAGGCAGGGGTGACTGCAAGTCACAGGGCTTCTTAGATCAGAATCCCTCCTCTCCCACCTCATGCCTACTCATACTTCCCTTAGCATATAGGTTCTGTCATTTACATTCATCAGAGCTTTACTGATCATCTCCCTAAAGCAGTTATTAACCTTAGGTGGCCATGATAATCACCTCCAGAGCTCTTAAAATGCACCAAAGCCTGGGCCCTATCCCCAGAGATCCTGATGTAATTTAGTTCTGGGGAGGCATTGCATTTTTTAGGCGTATGGTCAGGGTATCATATGCTTAAAGCTTCTAATGTGCTGGTGTTCAGGGCATTCTTCTAGGTGTGTCTAACAGTGAATAGCATAGGCAAGGTACCTGGTCTCAGGGAGCTCATGGTCTCGTGAGACAAGACAGTGAATAAATGAATGGCCAAAATATTTTCTGATAGTGCTGCCAGGAAAATAAAACTTGGAGTTGTGAAAGAGAGCTGGAGGATGGGGAGATTTGTAACTTCAGAAAACACAAGTGGTCAGGGCACCATTGTTGTAGAGCCATACTTTCCTTCCATGCTTGTAAGCTCTGTTAGCACTCAGGGTAGCCACGGACCATGGCCAGGTGCCTGCAACTTGTTCAGGGCAGTTGCCATCACTATGTTTCCTTAACCCAGTTTCTATAGGCTGATGAAACATTGGAGACCCTCCCTGATTGGACAGCCCAGATCAACTACTATAACTACTATAAGCCACCGCACAGGGCATGCCTTATCCTCAGTGGTTTAATTCTAGAATGCCCCTGTCTTCTTTCCCTTTCACCTCATTGACCACCTCATTCTGAAACGATATCCTATTGTTAGCATCATTTATTGAACACAACTTGCTGACTTGTAATAATGATAATACTAAAAGCAGATTGAACTATACTGATTGCATACAGACACTTTGCAAGATATATCATCTCATTTAATGGGGCATTATCAGCCCCTATCACTGTGGAAACCAAGACTCTGAATGGTTAAGAGACTTATAACATGGCTTACCATTTTAGACTTTCTAGATCCCCTCCAAATCAGAGAATTTGTGATCCTATGATCTCTAGCTCATTTCCTCAACTAAGTGGCAAACTCCCTGAGGATACATATTACATATTATACATCTTTACAGGAGAATCCCTTCTCTCCTCACCCCCATAAGCTTTTGGTGATGGGCAATAAACTCATCAGTGGTCAACCTGTGGAGACAGCCTGGCTGTCACTCCTGAGCCCTTGAGTCTTTGAGGAAGCTTTCGGGGGCTGCAGGCCTCAGTGTTGTTGCCCATAACCTCAGGCTTTCTTTGCTTCACCCTCAAGACTACTTGGTGGGTTACTCACTCACCTCTGAGATTCCAAAGCAACTCACGTTTATAAATGGTTCCTGTGGGCATTTGCTCCAAGGTCTGTCCCATGCCAAATTCAAAAGAAACAATTATTTTATGCTTCCCATCGTTTTTTGTTTTACTATTTAAATTTTTTAAAACTGAAATTCAAATACCAAACACCAAATAAGGAAGTCATTGCAATTCTAGACTAAGGATCATTATTCAATAAGGCAGACTTGCGCTGATAATTTATTAGGAGAACTATGTCTTTGAAGAGAATTCCTTATTTTTTTCAGCTTTACTGCGATATAAATGACAAAATTATAAGATATTTAGAGAGTACAAGATGATATTTTGATACATATATACATTGGGAAAATATTCCCCCATCTAGTTAACTCATCTATCACCCCACTTATTCCTCCCTGCCCCCATTTTTTGGTGAGAACATTCAAGTTCTACTCTCTTAGCATATTTCAATTATACAATACAGTGTTAACTATAGTCACCCTGTTATACAATAGATCCTCAGACATCATTCATCTTCTAACTGGATGTTTATACCCTTTTGTCAACCTTTTCCTATTACCCCATCCCTAGCCCCTGCTAACCACTTTTCTACTCTTTTTCTGTGAGTTTGACTTTTTTAAATACCACATATAAGTGATTTGTTTTCCTCTGTGTGGCTTATTTAATTAGCATAATGTCCTCAAGGTCCATCCATGTTGTTGCAAGTAACAGGATTTCTTTTACACCTACTTTCTTTATCCATTCATCCATTGATAGACACTTAGGTTGTCTCCATACCTTGGCTATTGTGAAATAATGCTGCAATGAACATGAGAGTACAAGTATCTCTTTGAGATAATAGTTTTGTTTCCTTTGGATATATACCCAGATGTAGGATTACTGGATAATATGGTAGTTCTAATTTTAATTTCTTGAGGAACCTCCATACTGTTTTCCATAGTGGCTAGACCCCTATTTGTTAATATAACACACATACACACAAAGAATATGACAACACTTGTGAGTATGTGTGCATGTATGTGTGTGTATGTTTGAGACAGAGAGGAAAAAGTGAGGATATGAATGTGGTAATATCTCACTGCAGAAAAATTAATATAGAAAATTGAGAAGTTATAATAATCTTCATTTCTGAATTTGGGTATCTCCTTCTGTCACTGATGTCCTTTTTGATCGTCAGCTGAAGTGGTTAAGGAAAACCATGAAACTGTCTAAGATATAAGTCCTGTGATTATTTCCATGTCATAGAAGAGTAATTGAACCCTCAGAGCTTTAATCAACAGTGGCATTTTCTCCTCTTCCCTATCCTTCTTTCCTTTGTGTTCCCTGGAGGAAAGCTGCCCTCTAAGGAGGCTTTTGGGCTGGATCTGCCACTGCAGCCATCCTGCCCCAGGTCAGTGCAGGAGCTTGATGGCAGATTTGTGACCCCTTGCCCAAGCCAAGCCTTTTAACTGGCCCTTGGCTATCTTCTGAGATAGGAAGAAATGAGCACCAAACAATCTTAATCTCATAACTTCTTGATCCTGACAACCCAGATTTAAGGGATCAGAGGTTAATCTCCATTCCCAGCAAATGCTCTATCAACGTGTGAACCAACATAATGCTCCTAGCAACAAAGAACCCACAATGATCATGTTTGCTACTGTAAATTTCTTCCTGTGGCAAATTAATTCATACTGATTATGAACTGGCAACCAGTAAGTTAATGGTAATATTAACTTACTAGATGGAAGTACAACCTAAATTCATATGTGCTTTTAAAGCCACAGACAAATCTGTTTTAAAAGTAGATATAGCAATGTGCAGTTACAGAATCTTAATCAAGCAATAGCTCTGTATTAAGTTATCTTCAGGTGATCAGTATCATGCAAAGTGCAACGGGAAATAGAAGAGTGTGAATCCAAGGCTGAAAGGACCTTATGTGCTGGTTAGGAAAACAAAATCTAACCATGAAACAATCAGAGTAAAATACAGGGGAAAACACTGTATTTAATCCAGGAGTCCATGGGATAATTCAATAGGATTTGAAAGAAAGCAATGATAATTGGGCATAAGACTAGGGAGGAAAGGCTTTCTAGGAAGAAGCTGAACTTAAGTTCAGCCTAGAAAAATGGGATGGACCAATGGAAAGAATATTCCTAAATGTCCAACCAGTGTAAACAAAGGCAAAAAGTCATGAAGAGAATAATGAAAGCCTGGGGTTAAGAAGATTTTAGGAAGAAGGAGAATTGAATTGGACCTGCTTATAAAGGATTTTGAAAGTCAAGGAGAGGAGTTTACATTTGACTTGCTTTTTTCCCCCATTTTTTTTATACCTTTATTGAAATTATAATAGACAATTGGTTGCTCATATTTACAGAGTACGATTCAATGAGTTTTTGCCATTATAGTTGTTATACAATATATTAGTTTCAGTCGTACAGCATAGATATTAGAGATCTATATAACTCACAAAGTAATCACCCCACTAAATCTAGTACTCCTCTTCCTCTTGTATATTTATTACAATATTATTGACTATTTTCTTTATACTATACTTTGTCTCCATGACTATTTTGTAATTATCTATTTGTACTTCTTAATCTTTTTGCCCTTTTTCACTGTACCCCACAACCCCCCATCTAGTAACCCTTAAAATATTCTCTGTATCTATGAGTTTGTTTCCATTTTTGTTATTGTTGTAGTTTATTTTGTTCTTTAGATTCCACATGTATGTGAAATCATGTGGCATTTGTCTTTCTCTATCTGACTTACTCCATTCATCACAATACTCTCTAGGTCCATCAAGGCAATATCTTTTTCCATCCCTTTACTTTTAGCTTGTGTGTGTCTTTTAATCTGAAATGAGTCTCTTGTAGGCAGTATATGTAGGGGTCTTGTTTTCTTATCCATTCGCTCACCTTATATTTTGGTTAGAGCACGTACTTCTTGTAGATTTGAAGTAATTGTTGATAGATATGTAGTTATTGCCATTCTTTATTCATGTTTTTGATACATATTTCTTCTTCTTCTTCTTCTTCTTCTTCTTCTTCTTAAAGAAGTCCCTCCAACATTTCCTGTAATACTGGCTTGGTGGTGATGAACTCCTTTAGTTTTTCTTGTCTGGGAAGCTCTTTATCTGTCCTTTGACTTTAAATGATAGCTTTGCTGGATAAAGTAATCTTGGTTATAGATCCTGGGTTTTCATCGCTTTGAATATTTTGTGCCAAGTCCTTCTATCCTGCAAAATTTCTTTTGAGAAATCAACTGCTAGTCTTATGGTGCGCCCTTGTAGGTAACTAACTGATTTTCTTTTGCCACTTTTAATATTCTTTCTTCGTAGTTGACTGTTGGCATTTTAATTATGATGTCTTAGTGTGGGCCTCTTTGGGTTCACCTTTTTTGGGACTCTCTGAGCTTCCTGGGGTTGTATGTCTATTTCCTTCTTTGATTTGCTTTTTGTTTAGAAACAAGCCGCGGAACTCTGAATCATTTTCTTAACCAACTAAAGGATTCACTTACTCAAATAACAAGAAAACCAGTACCAAGCGGGTATGGTAGTTCCACACTGATACCTTCTGTCTTCCTCTACCACACGTCGTGGGAGGCATTGTCATTAACCTTGCTTCACAGTTCCATTGTGACTGCACCACTTTAGATCCTCAGATCCACATTCCAGGCAGAAAGAAGAAAGACAGGAAAGGATAAGTGGGCAGTTTCTGCATTAAGAATGTAAAAGCTTTCTCAGAAATTTCTGCAGTCTCCTGCTTACATCTGACTGGCCAGAACTGTGGCAAAAGGCAACCCCTAACCGAAAAGATGTCTGGAAAAGCTAATGCTTTTGCTGGACACATTATTACCAGAAGCAAAATAAAAATTCTCTTTCTTAAAGAAGAAAGGGGAAGGGGTATTGAAGCAGCAATTAGCAAACTCTGCATACTATGTACAGCAATCTTACACACTATTATTGTAGGTTCCTAAACAGAGAGTTGTCTTAGAAAAAGTAATGAATTTTTTATAAGATGGATTTGGCATTGGTGTTCAAAGGATTTGGAAAGGAGAAGAAAGATTTGGAAGAGTAGATGGAAACTAGCGAAAGTAATCTAGGAGTGGCCACTTGAACTGGAGTTCTAGATATGGGAATGAAAAGAAGGAGAGAAGCTGATAGTCATTTCCAAGAAGCAATGGACAAGATTTTGTAAAACCCATCCAAGAATGAATGGTCACGGTGGAAGGTATTGGCAAATTGACTCTTGGGTCCTTTTTTTTCCCCTCTATGCATAAAGTTAACATTTGGGGTGGATGGGAGAGAACAAATTAGAAAAAGAAATTGATAAAGGAAAATCCAAGAATCAGAGACATGTTGAAGCAATAACAAATCCAGGAGTATACTTACATTTTAAAGTAATAGACACCTGAAGTATAGAAAAGGGATGAGTTAGATTCAAAGTTAGGGGATTCTAATATGAACGTGGTCTTTCTTGGGAATGTGAGCATTGCTTTCCAGGGCCATTCTCTAAACACAACACATAGCAGACCACTAGGATAGCCTCTAGAATACATCTATGTTTAAAAAGCAAAATGAACCAGATCTGAAAACAAATTATGTTCCTTTCGATGACCGATCCCAAACAAAAAAGCATTCTGCCTATTTGTTAGAAGGGGAGTAGAAAGGCAGGAGGAATGCAAGGAAAGAATTCCACAGATTTTTTTGTTGTTGTTTTAGCTACTCGTTATTGTTAAAGAGCAGAAAATCATTTTAAGACTAGAAAATTATTACAATTTGAAAACTCATCATGTTAGTAAGTGCCAGTCATTGTACATGGCATTAAAAGCACAGAAAAGTTTAGGTTTTGTGCTTTGACGTTATATGATTCTGTGGTGGTATTGATAGGGTTGGACTTTTATTTTAACTTGAAAAAAGCTAGAAGCTTTTAAGCACCCAAATACCTTAAGGCCCTGAGGGAAGACTTGACATTGTCTCTAATCCGACAGTCTCATTCTTAGCATCCCAAAGTTCCTTCTCGGCACTGGGGAAAGAGCTAAGGAAAAACTCAGAGATGGGTAGAATGGAAAAACTGGATCAGTCATATTTGCTGTGTTTGATTCTGTAATTACCATGAATCTTCACATAAGACTCATCTTTATCTGAATTTTCAAGGTTGAATGTAATTTATTTTTAACTTACACACACCTGGCTTTCTTAATGCAATTAATCAAAGGTCAGCCCCAGCTGGCAAGTCACCAGTCTTCCTCTGTTCTGCAGAACACATAGATAGGGAAAGCAGAGGCACTGGTTGGGAAAGGGGGAAGTTTTCCTCGCTCCCCTCACTTCCAAAGCTATTCCGTCATCTGTTCTATGTTATTCTAACTGAAGTTTTAATGATATAAAAAAGAATCTCTTGAAAGAAAATAATTTATGTCAAAGAAATGTCATTCTGCTTCTTGTTCTCTCATATACAACAAATCAACCTACCCGTTCAAAATTCCTTTATTGTATCTTCTATAACATTTTTCTCCACATCTGTTTGTCACTTTCTTCTCCCAGATGGTGAGTTCCTTGAGGCCAGTTTCTGGCTTATTAGACATTGTCTTTCTGGCCCCAGAACAGTGCAGGCACAGAGGAGGCACCTGAAGTGTTTTTGCTAAGCCTCCCTTTGGGGAGGCTTCTCCAAGTCTAACACTGCATTCCCAGTGTGTAAACTACAGTGAACTCTGCCAAGAGCATCAAGAGACCATAGGCAGAAAAATCAAGGAGTCCAAAGAAATGCAGAAAATTAATTAGAAAAAGAGAACCCAATACTAATTTTATCTAAATGTTTGCTATTTGAAAGCCAAAATGAACTTTTGGTTATTTTTAAGGCAAGTATTTGAATAGCTAAGTCAGTTACAGTGTACAAAAGTACAAGTTGGAAGAGCATACCACCAAAAGTCTCCTAGAGAACTGCACAACTACAAGGGCACCTTCATATAGACTATGAAGCTGATTACTTGGCTGCTGGACTTCCAAGCCTTCCTCCCCCAGCCATACAGTGTTTCTTCCCAGTGGAAACTACTATTACCAGATTCTTTTTTTTCCTCCAGAGATAATCTATGTGTCCATGTATATTAGGAGCTAAGTATATATATTTTATAAGTATATATATATTTCAAGAATGATTTTAGTGAGCAGAATCAATAGGAAAAATCAACATGAAGCAGGTCATCAGAAGATCTTGAACTATAAAGTATCATGGGAAAAAGGTATTCAAATGAAGAATGATCACTCAACAGAAGGCGGAAATAGAGCAAGAATTCTATCCTAAAAAAGATGAGGTCACGGATCCACCTGCCCATTAGGATGGGCATTTTCATGAGGCTAATGGATTTGCCTGAAGGGAATTTGCAGTTTTTGAGTAAGAGAGAGAAATTTAGTGGCCTGCCCTCCTGGGACACTGTTTACTAGAATGTGGGGATGTTCTATGTTACGGTGACCCACTCCCTCAGAGGCTCAGTGGCATTTGATCACTGCCCCTTAAGCATTTCCAGAGCCCTCCCGCATGCATTCATATTATTTCAGTATAACAAGACATTCCAGCTTTCAGGCCAAAGGAATATGACATACACTGGTCAAGGATCTGGGGCCAGGATGAAGCAGGAGGGTGAGGGCATGCTCTTTGAGGAGAAGTACCATAGTCGTTGTTATGCCTTAGCTAAACTACCTTCTGCACCAGAGATGTTTTGGGAAGTGTATTGATGTGAAGTTGGCTTGGGATGGACTGGGATAGGCCAAGTCAACCAGTTATTCATTTTTTCAGGTAACACCAAAATTCTGCTTGGAATCAGGGAGAAAGAACAAGCTAGAAAATGGGTATTTGTCAAATAAATTCTCAAGTAATTATTGGATTCCAATGACATATAAGGCACTAGGCAAGATTCTGATTTTTTAACTAGATTCCATTAGAAATTTTAGATACCCACCCACAAAGAAAGGGAAGTTCCACCTCTAAGTCTCTGTAAAGCCTCTAGTCGCTGAGGTTCTTGCCACCTCCTGCCCTGTAGAATATTGGGACAGTCTGGTAGATATATCCCATGAAAAGTATCAAAGACAGAAGGAGCTGGCTGCTCAGGTAGACTTCATGGAATAGCAGAGCCTGGTGGTGCCACCATGACTCAGGATTTGGCCTGAGGTTTTGGAGATTTCATGAGTTCCAGTTTGTAAGAGCACAAGAGTAATCTGTGGACCTCAATGTCAAAGGCAATCTATTGATTTATAAGGAGTAAAAGTTTACTCTCTGATGACCATAATGAGCTTCCCCACTGATGTAGACTACTCTACATATTGGAGCAATTATAGAAATTGTTTACTGAATGTGATCAGGGCGAAAGATTAGAAGACCTTGAAGGATAATTTAATGTACCATCCCTGCCCCACAATATTCTTGCTACATAGAATACCTATAAAAAATTATAATAATAAAAGTTGTTTTCTGTCATTTAAAGTCTCCCCTTTGGATAGAGCAGAAACTAATATCATCAAAGCTGTATAACCCAGTCCCCTTCTTAAAGCCCATATGCATATTATTGAATATATTCCATAAATAAAAACTGATTAGAAGGTAGGGTCCAGTCGCCTTGATTGTTGTTGGATATTTCCCAAATATCCTCAATTTCTCTTTTTACAATAATGTGCAGAGAAGCGTTTTTTGGTGTTACTTTTATATTTTAAGCTTATTTTTAATGTACATACAGTAAAATTCATCTTTTGAATTTTATAAGTTTTGACAATCACCACCACAATCAAAATACAAAACAGTTTTTCACTCCCACCTCCACCCCCAAAAAATACTGCCTTGACTTATACTTTCAAAATAGATTCCTTCCACAGAGCCCTCATCTACTGTGTGTTCACCCTTACCACTTTTGATTACAGGGGGTCATATTTTCTGGCATTATCTACCAATTCTGAGATCCACCAGACTAAATATGCTATCATTCCCAGAGATGGATAAAATGAAGCTTTCTAATATATTTGCTTAGGTAGGATTCAGTATATCTTTATTTGATCTATGAACATAGAACAAAAGAAAAAATTTGCATATGTTCTAAGGACATGGCTCCCAAAGAAAGTAGGAGAAAAAACTCTAACATTCCAATTGTAACTCCATCCACAAGAGATATATTAGCTCTGAGGGTTGGGAAAGAGAACTGCTAAGTCATATCTCCAATGCATTTCCTTCCTTTAAACAGGTCACAAGGACAGAGATAACCCCAACACGCTAGCAGCTGCTCCAGTGCTCGAGTAATTATATTCACTCCTGCCTTCTAGAAACTAGCCCTAGGCATTAAGAACTTTCTGTTTAACCTATGCAAGTTAGTAGCTGAATTTGCTATCATTTTAATAAGGACTCTTTTAGTAGCATGTTGTTTAATCTCCATATATTTGTGGTTCTTTCCGATTTCTTTAATAAGTAAGGACTCTTTTAAAAATATGTATTTAAAAATGGAGTGTATGCATGCTCATTACAGACAATTTAAACAATGGAAAACTAAATTTGACTTTATGATATATAGCTGGGTGATATTTAAGAAATTTTAAAAAATAAATTGTGAGTTCAATTGACTATTTCACACATTAACAGGTCTCATTAATATTTCACAACACCTGGAAGGCTCAGCCCATGCCATGGGCTGACAGATTATTTTTTATAATAAAATGGGAGAAATTTGGGTTTATACATTAAATGGTGGCCATAAAGGCATCCCAGAAGGGCCTTGGGGGTGTCTGGCTATGAGGCATCTGGTCACTTTTACTTGGCTCTACCACGAACCCAGGTAGTGACAAGGCAGATCAATCATTTCCTTGAGAACCTGTTGCTCTACCTGCCAGATGCATACAGAAACCCTTCTATTCATGCCAGACACAGGAAGGCAAGATTGAATGATTACTTGTGAAATACCTGCAGATGAAGAACTCAGAAGTACAACTACATATATATTAGGATAATTATGTTAAATCATTAGAATGTTTAATTTTAAGACTCAAAGTCTCCTGTTATGATAAACTCCAGCGATCCAAAAGATCCCATGTCAGAGGGATCTTATAACAAGATTCCTTTGTATGAACAGAGAAAGGTTAGCAGTCTGGCCATGTATTTGCCATCCTGCCTTCCCGTTATCTTCCTGCAACTCTCCACCCTTTGTTTCTCTTAGCACTGCTTCTAATTCTTAAACTTATCCTCAACTCTTACCTCCTCCCTGTTTCCATTTTTTCTGAGAACAGAGCTCCAGGGTAGACCACATAAGTAAAGTGCCACTCTCTCAGATTAAAAGGGAAGCCAGTGTCTCTAACAGTAAAACGTAACATTTTCCAATGAAACACTGGGAATATTCAAGGATTAAAAAATGTGAGAGAATGTTCTTTCATAAATTTCAGGACGAACAGAAAGGGGATAAATAGATCTGCCCCTTGCATGCTGACTCACAGCGACTCGTCTACTAGCATTTACTGGAATGACCTTCAGTTTGAATGAGAACCACAAAATACCAGTAATTTTATCTGGGGAATATTTATATTTTGGTGCAGTAGGTGAATTCCCAATTAAAGGGCATTATTAGAAGCATTTTTCCCCAAAACTAAATGTAGTTTCATATTAGTTCGGCTTTGCATTTCTAATTGGTCATCATGGTTCAAAGAGGAGATTTTGTTTTTGTTTTTAAAATACATACATTCCCCATTTCCTCATAACTAATTTTCATGGATAATACCTGTTTAAGACGACATCTTGAGTCCCAGATTCCGCTAACACAGATCAACCTAATATTTTCCTCCTCAAACAATTTGCTTCCTGACGTGGAGCCTATTGGGTTTAGCGATTGGTTATACATGGAAGAAAGCCAAGAACTTAGAACATTCTCTGACCAGGGCAATAAAAATGTATGATTATTCTAGGCCTCTCCCTCCCCATCCCCACATTAGTACAAAGGGTAGACTGCCACTAACTTCCCAAACATTTCCTCTGGGTGGAAGGGTACAGGGAGACTACCCACTCTTGGTTTATGCTTCACATTCTCAATCCAGGGATCTCTCTTTCTATCTCCTACTGTTCATTGTACTTTTCAGGCATCTTTTTTCTGACTTGGTTGCAGAACCTTGTGGCACTTTGAGGATGGCTCCCTAGCATTAGCGGAGCCGGGATTTAGGACTTATCTCAAATCCGAAGTCCACTCAGAGAATGTTGCCTTTGGAAACTGAGGAGGGTAAGCAACAGCATACACAAAGTATGCATGTTGAGTTCTTCCCAAAATAACTACCTGAGAATTTGTGAGTGTGCTCCTGATCTGATTAGGCACATCCCAAAAGTCACCTGCAGTCTAAATAATGTAAGATAAAATCATATATTTTAAAGTTCCATATGGAGACTTTAAAAACAAGAACCACTCATTCCTTCTCTCATTCCACAGCAGTTTACTGAGCATTGACTTTACACCAGGCACCATGCTAGAGACCCAAAACATGGCAGTGATAAAACAGACCCAGTCCCTGCCCATATAGTCTCGCAGGAATTGCAAGAGCCAGTGTTGATCCAGCACTATACTAGTGTCTGAGACCTTGGGTTTGACAAACAGGTCCTCCTGTCTCTAGGAAAGTGACCTTTGATATGAGACTAGGGGCAATTTTTCAGCTTCCTATAAACCAGATGAGACAACTCACAAGATCCCTTTTGTCCCCATTCACCAAAGTGATCTGTTATTAATGTAGGCTTGAAAATACCTCCATAAGAGAAAAGACAGCCATAGAGAAGGGATGAGGAGTATTCGTAAACTAGAAAGTTCATCTCCACACTGAATGAAGAAACTCACCCTGGCCTTACCCACTGGCCTCTTTAACTGTGGTTCACCTTCACTGCAGGACAAGACCAACTCAAGGTAAATGGGCAAAGTCTTGGTTTTGAACTTGCAAAACAGAGGTCCAAATACCAGTCAATGGTGACAAGAGCTTCAGCTTTGAAAACAGAGATGATGTCAGTCAGCACTGATCCATTGATCATTACCTCAGCCCTCCTCTCCTGCCCACTCTTTCTTACCCCTCAAGAGCACCACACTGTCTTGTTTTTTAATACACTTTCACATACACACTCTATTTTAAGTCTCCAACAACCCAGTGTGGAAATCCCACCACCACCACCCCCATTTCATGAATGAGAAAATCAAACTCCCAAATTAACTTGCTCAGTTTTCCATAGCTGCCAACACAAAGCCAACATTCAAGCCCAGATCCTCAGCCTCCAAACCAATGCTCTTTCCACTATCCCATATCTATCTACTTTTACCATTTCAGTTACTTCTTTTTGCTTCTTGTTTTAGCATGTCCTGGTGGGCAACTATCCTACAACCTGCTGATTTTCTGGGAGCAGCCAGCAGATTACTGACTAGGGGAGGGCCAGCAGCTCCCCTGCCCGCCGCCTACCCTGCCCACGTGGATCATTGCTGCCCCCAAGCCTCTCCTGCCTCTTGCATAGGAATCCCATGTCTGTCATGGATGTCTGTGGACCTACTTTTAGAAATAGAGGAGAGCACATGGGTGGCACACACTGAGGTTCTCTAGGAGTCTATTAATATTTTTGCACAGGCTGCTCAGATTTTTAAGTTGACTGGTTTCAAGATAAATTACCTCTTGAATAAGATGTCTTTTCCCTGCTCTTCTCTTCAAACCCCCCTTCCCCAATATAGATTTGTTTTTTTTTGGTTCTTTTATTTTACCCCCTATGGCTTGTCCTTAACACCCTGTGCTCAGAAGACAGGGATATTAATAAATAGCAGCAACTACAGCTGATTTATCTCTCAAGAAGGCTGACAGGAAACAGATCTAGCTCTTTTTGACCTCTGTAAGGATTGGCAGTGCTTCTTAAGATCTTTATGCAAAAGGGGACTGCTGTTTAAAAGATCTGGGAAAATGTCCATGGATGTTTCCCAATGCTTTTTTAAATCTCCTGAGTTAATAACTACTAATTTAGGTGTGGGGTGTGTATATGCACAAGTCAGAAACTGGGGGAAAATTTTTATCATACTAAAATAGGGAGAAAATTAAAATGTACATATGTAAAGTCTCTGTGTTTGAAGGACAGAATTCTGCCGTTTATGTAAAAAAAAGAAAAAAAAACACGTTTCTTCTGTTCAACTATGTTTCTTTGCTATACCAAGACAATGATGAGAAAATAAAAATGTAAACACTGAAAATAAATATGCTTTTGAACATAGCATTATATTACAAATATCACTCCTGATATATTGAGTCAATTAGTAGACTGTGTCACAATAAAAAACAAAAATATGAATCAAAGGCAATCATAATGTGTTTAAATTGAATAACTTCAGTTTCAAAATTAGTGATAACAGTCCTTTACAATTAAGTTGCTTTCCAGCATAAGATACAAAACATAGCATAAAGGTATGACATCATTAGCCAAGCATTTTCAAATACTTAACAATAAAATATGCAAAAAAAAAAATCAATAAGTTCTGACACATGTTCTGACATGGCTCTTCTTTATTAATTCTCCAATCAAGCTCTCTAATATAAAGTAGGAATCACTGCCTCTTTTAAACAGATCAGAATAAAACAGACAACCAGTTCGCATTTGGATGGTTTCTGCTATGGTTTGCCACAGTCGCTTGTAGCCTGGAAGAGTTGTCTCCAGTCTGAGCAGCCTTTTTTGCAAATAGGATCTTATCTCGGAAGAGGGTATAAAACCAACTATGGCCAAAATGAAATTCCAGAGAAAGGAGCTGCCACTTTTCCTCCATTTCAATTGGACACATTGCCTAGTCTGAAAGCCAATTATTTCTATAGATGCAACAAATTCTTGGAGCAGAGCCATAATCTCTCCTTAACTCCATGTGAATTTAGGGCAAAGAGACAATCTAGTAAACACGAAAAACCATCCAAGAGCCTCTGCCCTCTCCATCCTGTCCTAGTCCTTTCAATAGTGACAGCACCACTCCCCTCATTTCAATGCCCTTCCCACACCCCTCCCAGTCTTATAAAGCTAGACATTTCATTCTCCTACTGCACTTACTACAGGTGCCTGGTTCTTAAGGCGGCATTGGTAGAACATCTAACATATAGGTAATAATTTTAGAAAGAAGCAGAAGGATAGAACACAGGCCTTGGCCTCCCTTTTTCTGGACACGCGAGCTCTCCCTCTTAATTACTAAGCCCCAAACCCGTGGAAAGAAGACAAACCAGGGCTCTCTTCCCTGTCACATAAACGCAAAACAAAGATTAATAGATATTATTTGTCATTTCTCTGACACTTTCACATAACAGTTTTAAATAGTGCCCAAATATTCACATGATAAGGGCACATATTTTTTCTATCGGTTGGATCGCCTGTGTATGGAATTGATAATCCAATATGCAAAGGCCCATTTTTGTTTTAATTGTGCTGCAGTTGTCAAACCTTTCATAAAGACACACATACGATTTGGGAATATCTAGGTACTTGTAAAAATTGAGCTCGCCTCACTAAGGACTACAGAAAACCATTGGAAGCTGTTGGTCCTCTCACCCCTGCGACCTTCAACCTGTACTGCTCAGCGTGTAACCATTGCCGAGGGCCAGGGCCCTGAGTTAGTCCAGGACCCTATCCCAGCCCTGTCTCCAGAGACCTGAGGCCAGGCCTTAGACCTGGCCAGAGAAACTGGCTCTGAGGAATCTTCTAATGAGCAAAAGGAACCAATCTCATTCAAACTCAGAGGATTTGGGTAAAAAAGGCTCTCCCTGGAAATGTGGAGGCAGTCACTTAGTTCTCTCCACCAGTGTCTATGTGAAGAAGATAGAAAAATGACAAGGAGACATGTGAAAGGAAGCATGGCTCCTGTTTTAGACTCTGGCCCCACAGACTCTTCCAGGCTTTAGTAACTGGCTCAGCAGGGAAATGTCAGGCACTACAGGAGTTACCAAAGGCTGAGTTTTACTCACACTTTTGTGAAAGGAGAGATGCAAGTGCTGTTTAAGGGACTCACTCACAGTCTTGGAATTTTTCCCCTGATGTTGCTTCATGTGGAAGATTTGGATGCATAAATCATCAAGGTGATTTTATAACATTGGGTTATATGCCTTTCTTAATCACATCGATCTCGTCCACTCATTATACCCCAGCAGTGTACCTTTCTTGGGGTGGATACTCATAAAGCTGAGATCTGAGTTAAGCATTCAAGTCCCATCTCCTATGTGGCCCTGAATATCCCCATTTTCCAGCAGCTAAGGCCCCAAGACAGAGAGAAGCAGTGAAAATCATTGGTTCCCTTAGAGAAAAAAGAACCTAAAAGACATGCAATTGCATCTCAGGCTGAAAAGTTGCAGCAGAATGTGCCCCAGTTCTGACACCTACACTAGTTGTTGTAGGACTTGAGAGTGTCACTTCATCTCTCTGCACCTTGGTACCCTCATCTTCAGTGAGGACAATGGTGCAACAAGTTCTCAGGTTTCTTCTTCCCAATCCAGTTCACTCCCACAGCTCCTCAACCCCCAAGCTTCTTTGGCTGAGGATTTACACTGGAGTCCTAAGGTCCCACTCCAGGGGGCCAGTGCTCTCCACATTAGTAACTGGGTTTGTAAGGGGAAAACACAGAGCTATTTTGAACAACCTTAGAGTAAATGAGGGTCAGCATTAAGCAAACATTACTCTTAATAAATTAGTACTGACATCTAGCCAAAACCTTAATGGAAAAGGGGATTTTTAATAATAAAACAAACAAAACAAAACAAAACAAAACAAAACAAAACAAAACAAAACAAAACAAAACAAAACAAAACAAAACAAAACAAAACAAAACAAAACAAAACAAAACAAAACAAAACAAAACAAAACAAAACAAAACAAAACAAAACAAAACAAAACAAAACAAAACAAAACAAAACAAAACAAAACAAAACAAAACAAAAACCCATTTCTTTCTCTTTAAAGGAAAATTGCCAAGGATGCAGAAGGAAATGAAGATGATCAAAGACGAGGATGTGCATTTCAATTTGGGTGTGAAAAGGGCCCCCTCCTTTCCCCACTGCCTGCAGCCAGTGGTTTCCCGAGGGAAAGCTCCCCAAAGGCACCCTTTCCCAGAAGCCCTCCGGGGGCCTTTTTCCCAGTTCCGGTATGAACCTCCTCCGGGAGACCTAGACGGATTCCCAGGGGTCTTCGAAGGAGGAGGGTCTCGGAAACGGAAGAGAGTGCCCACCAAGATGCCCTATAACCACCCAGAGGGAGAAGCCGCTGTTGCCCTCCACTCCGAGGACAGCAAAAACCACGGCCCCCCAAACTTCCCTCTGCTATTCCCACAGCCCCCACGCCCCAAGTATGACTCGCAAATGATCGACCTGTGCAACGTGGGCTTCCAGTTCTACCGCACCCTGGAGCATTTTGGGGGCAAACCCGTCAAGCAGGAGCCCGTGAAGCCCAGCGCCGTGTGGCCCCAGCCCACACCCGCTCCGTTCCTGCCCACGCCCTACCCCTACTACCCTAAAGTGCCCCCGGGCCTCATGTTCCCCTTCTTCATGCCCTCGGCCTCCCCCTTCCCCTTCAGCCGGCACACCTTCCTGCCCAAGCAGCCTCCAGACCCACAGCTGTCCCGCAAGGCTGAGCCCCAGGAGAGCGAGGAGACCAAGCAGAAGGTGGAGAGGGTGGACGTGAACGTGCAGATCGATGACAGCTACTATGTGGATGTGGGCGGGGCACAGAAGCGCTGGCAGTGCCCCAACTGCGAGAAGTCCTACACCTCCAAGTACAACCTGGTGACTCACATCCTGGGCCACAGCGGGATCAAGCCGCACGCGTGTACCCGCTGCGGGAAGCTCTTCAAGCAGCTCAGCCATCTGCACACCCACATGCTGACCCACCAGGGCACGCGGCCCCACAAATGTCAGGTGTGCCACAAGGCCTTCACACAGACCAGCCACCTGAAGCGCCACATGATGCAGCACAGCGAGGTGAAGCCGCACAACTGCCGCGTGTGTGGCCGGGGCTTTGCCTACCCCAGCGAGCTCAAGGCCCACGAGGCCAAGCACGCTAGTGGGCGGGAGAACATCTGCGTGGAGTGCGGCCTCGACTTCCCCACACTGGCCCAGCTGAAGAGGCACCTCACCACGCACCGGGGCCCCATCCAGTACAACTGTTCCGAGTGTGACAAGACCTTCCAGTACCCGAGCCAGTTGCAGAACCACATGATGAAGCACAAGGACATCCGGCCGTACATCTGCTCCGAGTGTGGCATGGAGTTCGTGCAGCCCCACCACCTCAAGCAGCACTCCCTCACCCACAAGGTACTCAGCCCGTTGGGACGATGGCGCGGGGAGGAGTTGGGGTCTGGGCCAGGGGGGAAATGAGCAGAGCCTTGGGGATGAGGGGCCAGGAGACCTGCGCTGCTGGCTAATTCTGAGGAGATGTGTAACCTTGGGCAAGGGGCTTCCCTTCCCTGAGCCCTTCATGTCCTTCCTCGCCTTGAAATGGGGGAGAATGAAGAGACTAGCAATCAAGTCATTTCCCATGCAGCCTTCTACGAGTCTGAGATGGGCCTAGAAATAAATAATGTGGATTGTTTGGAGAGGAGGTGAGGAAGGATGAAGGAAACAGCTGGTCTCTGTGCTGTTGCTTTTTAGCCTCCTAGAATCCCTAAAATTCTGTTTCTGGAAATTTTATCCGGGATACTAGCTTGAGTGTGTCATCAGGCCCTACCTACCCAAGACCAGCTCTGTGCCTGGGATATACTAATCAGAGCCTTTTTCTAGAGAATTCTTTTGGTCTCTTGCTGCTGAAGCAGTGGCCACATTTTGAGCTGTTTTCTTCCTCAACTGTGAGACCTGCTTCACATGCAGGTGCGCTCAGGGAACAGAGTCTGGCCCAGGTCCGCCAGGGCCTGTGCTTCCCTCAGGGGAGCCCCTGCCTTGCTGGCTGCAGTGCTTCTTCTCTACCCTCATCCCTAATAAGCCCTGCAGGCTTCTCCTCTGTTGCTTCACTAATCCTATTAGAGACACAGCAGCTTCCTTTGCTCCGCAAAGTCGTGTCCACACTCCCTTTTACTTGGGGTCTAGGCCAGCCCACATGCGAATTTTTCTTTGGACTTAGAATTCCCTTTAGAGAATTTTAATAACAGTGTTAAGTAGATACTTCTTCTTGGTCCCAGGACAACTAGATCATAGCCAAGTATAGAGGCAATCTTGAGAAGAAAGATGCTGAAGTAAATTTTACAACCTATCAAGAAAATAGTTTTGATTAATTTCGTAATTTTAATTCACTGAATATGCAACATGTTTTTAAAATTCATCTTCTAGAAGGGCATTAAAATTTAGATCTCTTCATTAACATAAATCCATACTCATCCGCAATCACCTAGACTTGAGAGCATTCCAGCTGGAAAGAGTCCCCGGGTTCTCATGACCCACCATTTGATCTTGTGATGAGGAAGCCTTCACCAGGAAAGGCCACAAGACTTGTCTTAGGTTATGCAGCCAGTAAATGGCTGGGCAGAGACCTGAACTCACCCTTTAGTGCCATGGGTTCACCAAAACTGAGGAGCAGTAATTTTCTACCATGTCCCAAGTTAAAGAAATGGAAATGTAGTCAGAGACAATCAGAGCTAAGCATGGAATCCCTCCCCCATAGGTCACTATGGATACCAGTCAATATGGGTATATAGAACAATACAGTTGTTAGCTAAGCAACTTGTTCTAAACCTGCACTACCTTAGTTTTAATGCCATGGTTCTCTAAGTTTTCCTTCCAAAAAGTCATTCTGGGTCAAGATCTCTTGCAAAGGCCTTTTCAGGGAAGCATTGGTAGTCAGCATTAGCTAATACTCTACTTATGCTGTGAGTCCTTGGAAATGCTTTCAACTGAGGGTATCGATGCTTAAGTATTCAAACACTTCTTCACAAACAGCGAGGGAACTAGAAAACCTCCTTCTATCCTGTTTTCTAATTCAGAAAGCTGTCCTCCCCCAAATTTCTTCATAAGACAGAAGCCAGCTTAGAGGAGATTCCATACCCAAATCACACAATACACAGAGGTCACTGTGGCCTGTGGGGACCCAGGAGACCATCTTAAGAGGTGATTATCAAGTTGTAATTTATTGACGTGTAGATATAAGTTGTTGTTCTGGGACTTTCAAGTTCATTAATGAGAACTCAAGAGAACACTGGTTTTCATGTAGGGAATAATATTATCAGTTTAGGAAGTTTATTTTTTTCATTATCATGAAAGCCAGATTATAGACTCATTTTGCATATCATCCCACAGTGCTCTTACCCAAATCCTGTTAATCCTTGGGAACTGTTGCTGTGGAATTAACCTCAGCAGCAGCAGGAACAACAAAAGCAATAGCTATCTTTTCCTCTAACAGTCCGGGTAGTTTATGGTTTTCAGAATTTAAAAAGATGATGTAATCAACACTTTTCAACAAAATAGCAATTTAACAAGGCTCAAGCCACACCATTCGGAACTCAACATCTATCACCAAGCTCTTCGTGGACTTATGTGGCGGAGAGAAAAGTGAAGGCTAGAAGGCTGGTGAAAGCGTGTTACCTGCTAACCACATTCTTTTTGGTGTTTGAATCTTGCCTCCCTCCAGGGTGTGAAGGAGCACAAGTGTGGGATTTGCGGACGAGAGTTCACTCTGTTGGCCAACATGAAGAGACACGTACTGATCCACACCAACATCCGGGCCTACCAATGTCACCTCTGTTACAAGAGTTTTGTGCAGAAACAGACCCTCAAGGCACACATGATCGTTCACTCTGATGTGAAGCCTTTCAAATGCAAGGTGGGCTGGGGCCCCTGGGAGAGTGCAGAAATGAAGGACTCTGAGGGTTGTACAAATGCCTAATGGGGAAGAGTCTCCATTTCGTCAGTGGGGCCACCGAGGCTCAGAGTAGGTCCATGACCAACCCCAAGTCTATGTGCTGCTCTGTCCCTCTTTCCACCGCACCTATGCTCACAGCAGCCCTCAGCTGGGCTCTGAGGAGCCTGCCCTCTCACTGTGGAACCAGTGCCCAGGGGAGGGAGGCAGCCAGTAGGGGAGGTCTGAGGGTGGAAGGCTCATTCAGGGAATGAGTTTGTCAGAGGATGAAGGTGATATGATGTGATCCTGTTCTAGCAAGGAATAATCAGATGTAGCCCTCTTCCCCTTACAGGCCAAAGAGTAGAACACAGAAAGGAGTCAGAGAAGCTTCTATCACATCCTCCTGTTCCCCTGACACTTGGGGTGAGCGGTGTAATTTGAGGGCAGGTTTCCTAAAGAGGATGAAAGAGATTCTGAGATCGGCCCTTGGATGACCTCAGAAGTACTTGCTTGGACTGGGGAATAACTGTGAGCACAGTCATCTGAAGCATTTCTCATTGATTCCTAAGGACCGTGGAGTGTCTTTGTTAAAATCTGTGTCACATTAACTTGGTTGGATTTTTATTTCATCAGCTGAGATCACATGTGAGCTGGAGATTTGTAAAACCCAAGACACTGACTGGTATTACTCGGAAATGTTTGGGCTTCCCACGCTGTCCCTCCCCATCCCACATCATTTTCCTTCTCCACTTCTAAAATGAAAAGGAATCTTGCTCAGGATAGGGTAGTTTCATTCGAGGAATGTGCCAGCCATGATACCCCCGGTCACGAGGAGAGGGGCTGAGGGAGAAAAAGAGGGAAATCACCACACTCAGATATCATTACAGCCTTTCTGTTTGAAACGGATATTTTCCTTCTCTCTGTTGCTGCATGTCTGACAGGGTCCAAATATATTCTCAGTCAATCCCTATTTCTGAAGTAGGGTGCCCTGCTTCTAGGGGCTGTTCCTGACTTAATCCTCTGCAATGTGTCTCCTCACTTGAAGGAACCCCCTGTGAAGCTGACTTCTTTCCGGTGTTGGCCAGTCCTGGACGGGGTGAGAAGGGTCAGGAACCAGAGCTTCCCCAGACCTGTGTGGGCATTCTCCGGAGGTGGGGGAAGGAGGTTTCTCCCTCCAGCCCTTTTCCTGCCACCTACTTGTGTTTCCCCTCCTTTCCTTCAAGTTTCCAATGGTTTGAAAGTCAATTTATGTCCATCTTGGGTCATCTGAGCTGAAGGGGGATGAAGCTGCATGCAGGATGGGCCTGGTACAAGGAGCAAATGTCGGGCCCCTTGTTCAAATGTTATGGAGAATTTCAAGAAGGACATTACACCAAACTCAGGACCCTTCTGAGTTTTGGGGCCTGTGGGACTGCACAAGTTGCATACCCATGAAGCTAGTTTTGGCTGCATGAGACGATAGACGCCACAGACCACCTCCTCTCTCTCTCTCTTCAGGCACGTTTTTGATTGCCTTCCCACCTCACTGAGCCCCAGGAGCCTTTCACTTTTAACAGAGCTGTTCCCACCTGACAGGGGTTTACTGTCTCCTACAATGGAGGTGCTAACAGGAGCTCTTTGCCACTCTTCACTCCTTGTGTTGAGTTTCCTTTTGGACTTTGAGCATGTACTGTATTTTTTATCTTATCAACTGGTGGTAGATAGCACATAAAATTGTTAAAACATGAAGGGTGCCATTGCATAGTTTGCAGTCCCCTAAAAATTCACATCTGTCCAGTCCAACCAACTCCTACCTCTACCTCATCAATTCAGGTCCAGCAGTAGTGGGCAAACCGGGCAGAAAACGTCTCTGAAACAGAGGAATATGTCAGGGGGCAGAGCCAATACAGGAAAGGGGCTTGCAGGCATGATTTGGAGGCACAGAGGCAGTTCTGTTTCTCTACTTCAAGGGCCTCAGAGAGACCTAGAGGATTTCTTGGACCAGGTGGTTTCTGAAGATTTAGAAGATTCTCTCTGGTACCAGTGCATAGAAGACTATACAATGCAGTGCAACCAGCCTTCAATAATGCAGTGAGCCAGCCTAGCTTGATGTTTCAGGCCTCCGCTCATGAACAACTGCCCCCTCCTCCTCCACTCTAGTGATAGTGCACCACGCATGGTCCAGATGGCATCTGATGGTCAACTTTACGGTTCAGAAACTCAATTTGACTTATTCTTGAGGGTGCATTAGGTTCTGGATGTCTGGTCACATCATTGGCTCCCATAAAAGAAGGGCTCGTAGCATGAAATGCCAATTCTGAAACAATGCACAGTTTATATTTTCCAATGAAAGATTGGCATGGCATTGGACTGGTTATCTATCTGCAAAAATCTTTTCTTCCTGGCGGGTAGGTTCCCTCACCAGCCCACATTATAGGTCACATTATAGGTTCCCTCACCAGCCCACACTGCCTAAGAAAGTATATCTGTGATTAGAACAAAAAGGGTATTTTTGTCAAACTTAGGTGGCCCGTCTCCATTCTTAAACATTTCTGAAACAAGAACGGGTGTTGGTCACCTTGATCAAGAACCCTCAGTCTCCTGGAAAGTGCCAAAAGCATACTGCCAGGTTCTTCCTCTGTTTGTTCCCATATATCTGCAAAGTGCCACCCTGCTTGTTGTCCTCTTCCTACCATCACCCTTCTTCATTTCAAAAGAATTTCAGAGCATGTGTGACTTTATAGATTATGTAATGGGGATCTGTGTTGGTAAAGTAGCTCCAGATCCTACGGTGGGGTGGGCCGTCTCAAGATGGTGTCCTGTGGACTTTGCTTCCCATCTATTTTGTGTGGATTCTTAAAAACTGGCCCTGGGTGGAGGGAGTAGGGAGAGGAATGGAGGGCCATTTGCTTATCACTGTGCAATTCATAGCTAGCAGAGATAAGTGGCTGGCTGGCTGCACAGTGATGGTGGAAAAGAGGCCCAGTCAACTAAACCTGGGCTTTATCATCTTCATATGATTGACATGTTGGAAAAAAAAGTACAGGCCTTGCTCTCGCCATACTCCATGAGTTAGCTTTGTCTCCTTTACTCTAAAACTTGCAAAAAAGGGAGATTCTTTAAGTAACAAATTCTAATTTCTTGGGACTCTCACCACTAAAAATCCTTCCTAAAATAAACCCCTCCTCCTGTTGCAACATGAACTGGTTCTCTCCGGCCCTGGGCTCAGTGGAAACAGCTGTCCACAACAAGCAGCAAAGTTCATTCGCTATGGGATTAAGCATTAACAATAGAATGGAAAATTAGAGGAGAGGAAAGGTTTCCATTCCATGTTCCTTTCTTTTTTCTTTTTTTCATTTCTTTTTCTTTTTTTTTTGGTTAATATAAAAAAATACTGCCCTTCTGGGCTTTTTGCTATTGGCTCGACTTCTGGAGTCCTTGCTTCTTGGAGCCAGCTGGAGCTTCTCCACAGACCTGTGCCTATAGACTTAAGCCCTTTTTCAGAAAGATGCTTCCCAGATTCTGCGTAAGCATGCAGGGGTGGATTTGGATGCTATCCTTGTAGCAGCCACACTCCATAAAAGCAAAGAACCAGCTGCCGTCTTTGGAAAACCTGTCCAGGAAAAGCAGCCATCCAGAATTTCCGGGACAAATTCTCCTTTGAGATGGGTGAAGCCGGGAGCTGCCTAAGTTATGAATCACCAGGTCATCTGCAGCGTGGTCTAAAACAGAGGCCTGAAGGCTAAGGGCAGAGCTGATAGACGAGGATGAGGTCTCCTTGAAAAAAGTCCCCACCACCTCCACCGAACAGGCTCCATCTCTCCCTCCAGCTCTTGGATGCCTCATTGGGGAGAAACCACGTGGGGACTTTTAGGGACCCAGTGCTGGGGACCAGGGTTCTCAGGCTGGCATTGAGGGGGTTAAGGCAGTGACCAGATAGCAAGCAGCCTTTTGGCAGCAAAGCCCTCCTCAGCAGAAGGAAGGATATAGCTGTATGAACTGCCTGCTTAACAATGCCTCACATGTCCCCAGGGGCCCGCCTGCAAATAGATTTCATCTTGCTTTCTCTTGTACTTTTCAAAGCTTCCTGTTTTCTCACGGCCCTCTTGGACAGTTTACAGTCTCTCTCTCCCTCCCTCCCTCTCTCTCTCTCTTTGAGGAAAGGAACACCCTTCTTATTAAAAGAGAGAGAGAAGAATGTAAGGGAAGGGCAGCTTAGCGGAGGCCATTCTCCTCAGCTGCAGGCTGCAGCTTTTTGACCTTTTCTCTAAGAATAGGAAAACACAGGCTTCCTGGTGCATCTCAGTCCTCAGGCTCAGATCAGGCTGGTTGGCAAGAAATAGCATGCCTCTTCTTGGCTTTGTGGGCCTCTGGCCACAGCCCAGTGGCTTCCCTGTCTCTGCACAAAACTGACCTAACTTCTTGGTGGCTCTGGCTATCCGCATTGTCGCTGGGGATCATGGGGAGGTGCCTGAGACATCTCTAGAGCCTGGGCCAGGAAGGGAAGGGGCATGAGGAGGCTGGAGTTTGGAACTCCTATGAAGATGAGGAACAGGGCACCTGCTGGCTGTCTAAAGGGCTGACTAGTGATCAGGGAGCCAGATAATGGGCTCTCCCAAAGCCTGCAATCTAGGCTGAATCTTCTCTTTCTGTCCACATTTTTCAGTGCTGGGTTAGGCACAACTGCTTCTACTTCTATTATGCCTCAAGTAACCTGGCAGATATTTACTCAAAGGATTCATCATTTGGTTTTTTCTTTAATATTTCCTCCAAATAACGTGGTTTAAAAAGACAGCACCCTCATCTTCAAAGATCTTCCTATTCCTATTCCTGGAATGTAAAAGAGTCTACCGTGTACATGATAATGATAGTAATAAAAGCTAATACTTATTGAGCTCTATTTGCCAAGCCCTTTACATGAATTGTTTCATTTGATCCTTATAACACCCTTCATAAGAAACCATTATTATCATCAACATTTTATAGAACAGAAAATGGAACAAGTCCTCTATTCCTCTGCGGTCTCACCATCACCTCTCTGCTCTGCCATCACAAAACTTCATGATCTGCGCGACCTCTTTGTAAAGGACAGTTCAAAACGTTCGTTGCAATTTTCTATTAAATGTTGAGGTCCACCTCCCTCTTAAAAAATAGGTATAAAAATGAGTATCGATGGACCAGCTGAGATTTATGTCAGGCACAGTAAGGCCCCTCATTAGAATGACTGAGCTGACCGTCTGCAAGATGACATCTGAGTCCTCACCACACCAGTAGCTTCCTGTACCAACACCTGCCCCTATTTTAATCTTCGTAGAACTTAGCAGAAGATGATTCAGCAAATATTGACTCGGGCAAGCTCTGAGCCTCATACCTCATGATTAAAGGGGGCCTTGAAATAGATGTCTGCTTTTTCCAGGAGAAAGAACAAGAGTTTTGGTCTCTTTCTCAGCCTTTCTTCTTCCCTCCTCCACTACAGCAATTCTGCTTAGAGCTCATATCTCAAACCCCACCCAAGGGTGCCATTGTTAATTGACCCAATCTTCTTTCTCTGGCTCCTCTTCACTAACAGTGACTGAGAGGCCACTCTCTGAATTTCACTGACACAAAATATCTCCGTACACTCATGTATTGTCACGTAAGGACAATATGCTGAGAAAGGCGAAGAGGCCAGTTGTTCTGATAAGAACTGAAGGGCTTTATGGAAGAGTCAGGGGCTGAGAGGAAGAAGCTACGAGTGCCTACCACTGAAATGTGAATGGTGTCCTAGTACCTCGGGTCCTGAGTTAATTGTTTCTATTCTTCTGCCACTGAGGATTTTGGTTTACACGCTACTGTGTATAGGGTTATACACAAGATAGTGGGGAAAGGAGCAAAGTTGGTGATGGCTGCTTTTTGGAATTTCTACATGGGATAGTGATATTTTCCTGACTTGTTCTTTTATTCCCACAACAAAAAAACTTAGATATTTATTAAGTGTTACTATGTATGTACTCTTTTGCTTGATACTGAGGTTAGCCACAAAGATGGTCTAGGCACCTTTTACTGTCCCAAACATCTTTTACAGTCGATGCTTCTCCATTGAAGATGGTCTAGGCACCTTTTACTGTCCCAAACATCTTTTACAGTCGATGCATCTCCACTGAGCCCTGGGAAAGCTCTCCATTGGCTGGTCCAGTAGGTTACCATAAACCATGAAGGATAACTCTGGTACATAAAAATTATATTTTACCAACAGCACAGAAATCAGTCTTCTTTACCGATCATACATTAGATAATATAACTGACCAATCATGTCCCACAGTGGACCTTTCCTGAGGCTATAGGCCTTGACTTCAGGAAACAATATTATTTTAATGTCCTAATGTCCCTATATACCCCTGAAATGTCCCAGGAAGTTCGGTAGTGAATGAATTGAGCCAGAAAAACATTAAAATATAAAAACATACTGCTATGATAAAGGATCATAAAAACTTGCTTATCTAAGTCTGAGGAAGTCTGTGGAAAATACCCAGAGGTAGCCACTGTGATGTGTGCATACCTCTGTGTGGGGGAGTGGGGAGGTGAGGAGGAAGGTAGGTGGGACCTTGGGGCAAGTGAATTGCAGGATCTGCTCTGACCCCAAAGTCACAGCAGCTGCGACAACAACTAGCAGTTGATCACTGTCGCAGCAGTGAAAGTTACCTGGACTGTAGTTTAAGGTTGAATGAGGTGTCCAAAATACTTAATGAAAAAACTTTATTCTTGTGTCAAAACAAAGGCACTCTACACATTCTTCAAAGTTAGGCTAAAATTCTATCTCTTTTATAAAACCCTTTTGGACCAGTCCAACTTCTAATACCTCAGCAATCGTAGATAATAACTAAAAGTGGAATTTCTTCCTTCATGGGAGCCAAGTGAAGAAGGTACCCATCTCATCCTTCCAGTTGTTCTCTCTGTCTGGCCTATAAGACTGTGAGACCCATTTAGGCCTAGCTCCTCTCCCCTGTGTGTCTTGTGCTCAACTACTCACGGATTTTGCTGTTTTCAGATCTTCTGCTGCAACATCATCCAAATAATCAGGAACCATATTATGAACCAAATGAGATATACCTTTTCTAAAATAACCCATAACTGGAAATACCTAATGTAGAATCTCTAGATTCAAAGAGACTGTGAGACCCATTTAGGCCTAGCTCCTCTCCCCTGTGTGTCTTGTGCTCAACTACTCACGGATTTTGCTGTTTTCAGATCTTCTGCTGCAACATCATCCAAATAATCAGGAACCATATTATGAACCAAATGAGATATACCTTTTCTAAAATGACCCATAACTGGAAATACCTAATGTAGAATCTCTAGATTCAAAGCTTTTTTTTTTTTTTTTTTCCCTTTGCCAGGATGGAGAACTACATAAACTAAGCTAATAAATAGAACTCTACCAGAACTCGTACACATGTGCCAAGCTGAATTACAAGTTGCTATATCTTAATAAGTTGTCTCTATTGAGAATAAAAGAAAGCAAGTATATATCTCACATGTAGGGCTTCTGAGGATGTTTAAATTAGACCAAATATCTCAGCCTTTCCCCTCTTGGTTCACCTTTTCCAAATAAATGTGGTGTGCAGATACTCTGAATACTGAGGATGGGACACCAGAATGCTGAATTCATTATTGCTAGTAAAGAAGTAAAAAGTGAAAAAGTACTTAAATCCCTTCAATTTGAATCATTTAAAAATACAGAACCAACCATTCGTTAACCATGCATGGATTATCTGTGACAGATTTGTAATCCCAGGCTGGCTTCCTCTCACTGACCACCCAGCATTCTTTTGGGTTAATCTCCCAAGGTCACTATTTGTTAGGTCTACCCATTCTTTTAAGCCAGTTTCTCTTCTGAAAGAAGTTGGAGAACCGCTTTTGTTGTCCATTATGCATTACACTTTGATGGAAATGAGAGAAATGACCAAAAAATGAATAAAACATGTTTACTTTTTGTATGCCTGAGATAATATGTTCAGTACTTCAAATCTCTACACAGAGAAAAGACATACTCCTTCCTTTACATGTGTCTTTGTTCCTTTTAACTTTGAAATTCATTCCAATAATTAGCTAATTTAAAAATTAGAAAAGCATTGCCTGATATCGTCTAATAGAGGATCTAATAGATATCGTCTAATAGAGGGCAGGGGCAGGGTGCAGATACAGTGTGGTATGGTGATTGACCATGTGGCTTCTGGTATCCGATGACCTGAGTTCATTATCCTAGCTCTAGCACCTACTAGCTGTGTGCCTTGGCCAATCTCTTCATCTTAATCCCTTAGTTTGTCCATCTGCAAAATAAGGATGATAACAACACTCATCTCATAGGATTGATGTGCAAACTAAGTGAGATATTCCATGGCAGACTTACAACAGTGCCTTCTGTATTGTAAATGCTCCATAAATATTAAACAAGTAATTGTAACTTTTTTTATGAAGGTGAAGCACACTTTGAGCAATTGCTTTTCAGATCAGCTTTTCTCCCTTTCAAAAGATCGTATTCAAAAGACACTTTAATAGCTTTAATAGCTCTGTGATCCGTTCCTACTTCTTTACTTCTGAGCCTGGACACAATCCAGCCCCTCCCCAATTTCCACAGGGACATTTTCTTTGGAAGCAACTTAAACTGCCCAAATCCAAAGTAGCAGCACCCCTGGGTGTGGGTTCACCTGGGCACGGTCCCCTGCCTGCGAGTAACCTGTGTTCTCCTTGTCACTGTCTCTGACAGCTGTGTGGGAAGGAATTCAACCGGATGCACAACCTAATGGGCCACATGCACCTGCACTCCGACAGCAAACCCTTCAAGTGCCTCTACTGCCCAAGCAAATTCACCCTGAAGGGGAACCTGACTCGCCACATGAAAGTCAAACATGGGGTCATGGAGCGGGGCCTCCATTCGCAAGGTAATTGCTCTTCCAGAAAGCCCCCAAGGCTGTCAAGGCCAGTGGGTAACAAATGGGAAGTGACCTTGTTTTTAGGGGGGCTTCAGTCTGAGGGGTTATTCTTATTGTGGAAAAGGGAGTGAAATTTTGAAGACCACAGCAGAGTAGCAGGAGCAGGCTGACAGTGGCACTAAAACAAATATAATGCTAAAATCTGAAGGCAGTAAGTAAAAGTGAATTCTAGAAAGTAAATCAGAACATCACAATGACGCCAGTCGGAACCATTGTTGAATCTTCGTTCCAGACACTGCATCAGGTGCCTTGCCTCCTTGCCTCTTCACAGCAGCTTCAGGCTGGAGGAACTTCTATCGTCCCTACTTTACAGATGAGGGAACTGAGGCTTCAGGACATTATTAACTTGCTCAGCTGAAAAGTGGCAGAGTCAGGATTTGAATACAGACCTTCTTGACTCTAAATCCTTTATTGCATCCTCATCATTGGACAGCTGATAGAGGGCATGCAATTTTTCTTTCCTTTCTAAAAAACAGGTCTGCAGGCTCCGTTGTCAGCAGGTGTGTGTCTGTAGCAGACTAAGTCTCTTCTGCCTGTTCACAACCATATATACTCAAGGACAGTTTTCTTGCTCAGTAAGGCTGATGGCCCCATGTGCACAGCAGGGGCTTACATCTCCCCCACTGAACCCTAACTGAACTGATTAAAAGTTCTTCCCTCATTTATTCTCTCAGTC
>NW_006436298.1:7898898-7900546 GCF_000325575.1 Pteropus alecto | reverse complement strand
GTCACCTAACCAGGCCATCCTTCAATAAATAGGCAGTAAATGCATGTTGTCTAGTCAGTGTGCTATGTGCCATGGCAGAGATGAGAGGGAGAAGACCATCTTTGCCCTCTAAAAGGTCTTTGGAGAGAGAAGACATACATATGTGTAACTTCAAAAATCATAGTAACTGGCTGCTGTTTTCCGATCACTAGTATGATCCAACTGCAGGGCTAGACACTTTAGAGTTCATTCCCACAATTCCACAAAGTAGACTGTGTAATTCTCATTTTATATAAGAGGAGATCAAGGCCGAGAGGTGTTACATAAACTGCTCAAGATCAAACAGCAAATCCAAAGGCAGAACTGGGCTTCCAAATGGCAGTTTTCACTACACTAGGTAAAAACATGGGGTGACTCATTTGTGTTTGCTATCTCTCCCACCCTTTTACAAAAGATGTGGTCAAATAGGCACGCATATTCATAAATAAGATGCACACGTGTGCACACACAACATGAAACGGAATGACTGCAGCGTTCAGATTTTTCTCCACGCCCACTGAGTTTACAGTGACTCTTGGGTGACAGGGAACTGTCATCATCAAAAAAACAAGGTCTGGCGTTTTTGCAAAAGTGCTGAAAAAATTCCGTTTGAAAAACAAAGGCAAATTTTCCCCCCCGAAAATGTTGTTCTCCTGAATTATTCTTTATATCTGCAATTGCCTGAGCCACTTCCCAAACCAGGCGTGGATTTTTTCCTGACTAGGTGAAGTTTGCTCAGTCCCCAGGGCTGAAGATGTAGAAGGCAATGAGACAGTCCTCCATCTGAAAGCCTCACCTGGTCACTAAAACTCACTCCATATAGATGCTCAGATCCTAAAAGGCATCTAACAGCTCTGTCATTTTTCTGGAAAAATGAAGAGCATCGCTATGTATCAGAGAGTTGCTTTAAAAGTTTTTAACAGCCTTTCAACAATTTCAATGTTTTCATCTACAAAAGATGTTGGCATTTTTTCACTTTAGTTTTTGAAATCACTCAAAAATCATACCCCAAATGAAAAAGATCCTCCCTGTGCCCCTGACAAGATAAGAGCTATAGACAGCTTCATGGCCTGACATTATCATAAAGCAGGCAAAGCTGGACATCAGCTTCCTTTGTGTGCCCCCGACCCAGGAGTCTGGTTCTCCCGTGGTGCAGCAGGCTCTGGTCGCTGCTATTTCTCCTCTCCAATCGTCCCTACCTGTTCCTCGGTGCCTGAGTGTTGGTTCCCCATAGGCACAGACCTTCAGATCACACCAGGTGGGGCACTACCATAGATCGATTGGCTGCTGAAAAATCCATCTCTACAGGGTCCTCAAACTGAAACTAAAAGTGAAACCCTCTCGCATCACTGTGCCCGACAGCAGGGACACTTGTAGTTGGACACAGGGGGCTCTGGGGTTCCTCAGAGGACCTCTTTGTGCCCTCCCTATTCTGGCTATGCTTAAGGGGTCCAGCTATGAGGTGGCCTCCTTGGCCTTAAATGAAATATATTTGTTTCCAAGATGAAAATACTTGTATCATTGTTTTATTTTTTCTATGGTAAAATATATATGCTCACTGAAAATAATCAAATAAATACATTAGAAGTGAAAAAATATCAAAATTACCTCATTGTTGAGATTTTGACAT
>NW_006436298.1:7883590-7898762 GCF_000325575.1 Pteropus alecto | reverse complement strand
AATATATATATATAATAAATATATGTTTTTACTTAAAATATATAGAGAATACCTTTTTATGATCATAAATAGGTCTCTACATCTTCTACACATAGTTCATTGTATGGATGTTCTATTATTTATGTAAACAAACCTCTATCATTGAATAAATGGTTTTTACAGTTTCGCTCTAAAAAATGTGATGAGCATCCTTACACAAACATTTTGTGCACTCGCCTGCCTATTTCCATAGTTTAAATTCTCAGTAGTGTAATTGCGAAGTCAAAACTATACTTATTTTAAGCTTTTGGTGCATGTTGCTAAAATCACCTTAAAGGGGTCATTCCCATGTAGACTCCATCTGAGACAAGACCCATCTCCACATCCTTTCTGGGAATTTATCTTTTTAAAAAATGTGTTATCAGACTACACTAAATGGCTCCCGGTACCATCCAGCGACCTGAACGCTGCCTTTGCCTTAGCAGGTTTGGGAAGGGGGAGAATTGCCCTGGCGCAGACGGCGGGGGTCCTGAGGAGTCTGGAGCAGGAGGAGCCCTTCGACTTGTCCCAGAAGCGCCGGGCGTTCCAGTCGGACGGGGAGAGCGCCAGGGGCAGCTCCTGCCACGAGGAGGAGGAGGACGACAACTGCTACGAGGTGGAGCCAGACAGCCCTGGCCTGGCCTCCCCCAGCAGGCAGCCCCGCGCTCCGCGGGATCTCTCCACCAAGGCCGACCCAGCCCCCAGAGCACGCCAGGAAGCCTGCGAGGAGGAGAAGGAGGAGGAGAAGGAGGACATGTTAGAGGAAGGACACGAGGAGAAGAGCAAGGACAGCCCTGAAGCAGAGGGCGGCCAGGAGAGAAACTGTGCCCACAGAGACGAGTGTCCCAGCCTCCGGGCTCTCCAGAGCGCCAGGCGGGGTGCCTCCTTTTCTGATTACTTGTACTTCAAGCACAGAGATGAGAGTTTAAAAGAATTACTGGAGAGGAAAATGGAAAAACAAGCAGTGCTTTTAGGTATCTAAGTGGGCAGTTTTAGAATTACATTTGGAAAATGAGAACTAGGCAGTTCAAATATAGCTTTCTGCATGAGCTATCATTTGCTGGAGACAGGCGAATGGCGCACATCTTCACAAATGGCTCAGACTAAATGAGCAGGGACTGTCCTCAATAATGTAAATGCTTCTCAGGTCGTTCATGGGACCCTTGATTTTTAACACACTTGCAGGGTCTTCTTCAGTGTTATTTTATGCATTTCCAGTCTAATAAGCTGTACATATTCTCCTAGATATGATTGTAAGCTGATGCTAAGGTGCTTTTAGAAATTCTATTTTTCTTTGACTAATATGCAATACATGGTAAATTTTTTTCGAGTTGCAAAAATATGGTGCTTGACATGTTACCTTATTAATGACTATTTAGTTGAATGTGTGAAAGTTATATTTTTCCAGATAGATGAAAATGAGTAGGAGTATATGTAAAAATTGCCTTTATTAAATAATCAAAAATGCCAGAATGAGACAGGAGGGTGAGTTATTAAAAAGGATGTTCTCACATAGTTGCAGAAATAAGATAAAAATTCAAGAGAAAATGAGTAATTTTGACTGGGAAACTCCGCTCCAGTTACCTTCATCAGGTGTCACATTCAGAGCATATTTTCTGATGGCCCAACAACACTCAGTGTCTACAGGCTAACGCCCTGTGTCTGAGCAGAGCTACCTCCTGGAGACCTTGCTCCAAGGCCTCATGTCCCATAAACAGCTGCAGGAAAAGTTGTCACCTTTGAGCCGTGGATTTTTCCTCAGTGCTGGAGCTGGGTGAGTGAGGAGGGAATTCTCCCCGAACTCTAAGTTCTGACTTATTTGGAGTAATCGAATAACCACCAGCTAATGACTAGTAAGGGAGAGTCTGGGCTGCGTTCTCAGTGCTGCCCGTACATTAGAATCATCTTGGGGAGCCTTTTAAAAAATAACATGCTGGGGCTTCACGGTCTGAGATTCTGACTTAATTGTTATAGAGTGGAGCCTCAGCGTTGGTTATTTTCCAGATTGTCCCATGATTCTTATATACAGCCAGGACTGAGAAAGCTGACTGGGCTAAAATAGTGGCTCCCAGGACCCTTTCCCAGGGATTCCATAAATGTTTCTGTTTCTGGCTTCAGACTCTTTAAGGTAGAGAGCACGGGACCTTGAAATTATAATGCTGACTTAGGCTTTTTACCTGTTCTGTAATAGCCTCACAGGGGACACACACGCACACACACACACACACACAACACACACTGTATAAACACACTTTTTATACTAGAAGACACACACACACACACACACTCACACACACACAACACACTGCATAAACACACTTTTTATACTAGAAAATGATGCCTATAATGTTTATGGTCACTTAATATGCTTAAAAATATATAGCCAGCCTATAGTGACTAATTATTTCTTCCTAGATGCTTGAATCATGATTTCGGTGAGTGACAATGACTATAATGGGTGAGTCGAACCCAGCAGATAGGCTTTCCTTAAGCACAGGTGCCGAGTAAAGCAGTACTGACAGGATGTCACATATGTGTGACTGACCATAAGCAGTAACTCTCTGGTACTGTGTCTGTGTTTATGAAAAAGTTGTTTCTTGGTTGGTAGTTTCAATTCATTTGTAGAGTTAGGTACTGTTTATTATTTTGCTTCCTCTCCTCTCAAAGTTTCTAATACATTTCTTTGGGACACCTGGCCCATCTCTGACTGCTGGATGCTGGCTTTTTCTCTTGGCCAAGGTGCTTCCCCGTTGGCCTCATTTAGCTCTCATCATTCACCTGTGTGCTTTGTCAATCCCTGATGCATTTCTCCTGCCATCTTTTTTAAAGCTCCTAACCTCAGCCTCACCATCACGAAGTGCTAAAGCTGTTTGGGTTTTCTACTGCCACCCATGTCAGAGCACCTGCAAAGGGGGTGGCGAAGGGAATATTGTGGTTTCTGCAGTTACAAACACAACTCTGGACCAAGAATCTATTCTGAGTCCTCAGAGAGCAACTTGCCTTCTATTCATCATTAATATAGCTCATCAGTGCCTCTGATGAAATCACCTAAAAGGCTTACAAAGTGGTCTGTGAGGTCATCAGCTCTTAGGGTCCTGTATCATATTCATCTTTCAGCAGCCATGTGTTGAGGACCTACTATAAGGGCTGCAGACTTCCAACTTGTTCTGGCTCTGGCTAGCTGGAATGGAGACCAGGAAATCTAGATTAGCAAGCTCTAGTCTTTTCCAACCAAAACAAATTATGTGGGGATGTTTGAGGATCAAGTTAATGTTGAGATGGTGAGAGTATGGTATAGAAGAGTGGTTCTCACATTGTCTATTGAGGAGCCAGAGGTCTCTCTTAGGCACCTCCAGAGCTGCAAGGGGAAAGGGAGAACAATCAGCTTTCATGCCCACATCACTCAGAGTGGCTCAAATTTCATCTGTTTTATATGTTAGCCTTCCAAGTAAAATGTCATTTTGGGAGAGGAAAAAAAGGTCCTAGGAAAAGTAATAAAAAATGTTATAGAGTATATTTTAAAGCCTGTTTTTAGTTCTTGATTCTGGATATGAGATATTTAATTAGGTCTAACTCCATGGTTAGTATACACTGACCTTTTGAGAACCAAGGTTGAAATGTTGGTTTTGTATGTTGTTGAGGGACAACCCTGGTTTAGACCTGTTGTTCCAGGGTAATTACCAGTCATGTCACCTTAACTCTCAAATGCCCTAGTTTGTGTGATAAGTTATATGGACACCTATGCATAAGCACAGAGCTCAGGGAAGGGCTGGTCAACCATGTTTAGTGAGCTGATTAACCAGAGTGCAGCCCTGAAGGGGAGCCCCTGGCGCCATCTTCAGAGAACTAAAGGATGAAATCATCAAGGTTACCAACGCTCCAGGGCCAGGACAGCATGACATTCATCTCATTGTCACACCCTGAAAATAGGTCACTACCAAATGCTTTCCAGGCTTTTGACCACTGTCACTTTGAACTAACCAACTGACCAGACAGATGGCATACTTTTATCTTTTTCATTCAGACTATGATTAACTCCTCATGTTGCCTTCCGATTCTTTTATCCTTTCTTTTTAAAAAAATTTTTGCTCTTCACTGGTCATGAGACTGAGGCTGACCTTTCATAGCCCCACAAGGGTAACTAGTGTATTTGTATGAGTAGTTGCATGAGAAAGCCCAACGTGCATACTGTATTTATTAAGCCCTGAAGGCATTTAATAAAATATTAACATCATGTTTTGAATCGTGATCTTTGCTTTGCTGGAACAAAATGTAACAAAGCTAACATTTCAAATCCTTCACATATTTGGACACTGTTACGCCAAATGTTGATTTTGTACAGAATTCTGGCTTGCTATTTAAAAACTAGAACTCCAAATGTGTAGCAACCCAAGTTGTGAATATTGCTTTCTGCTTCCGTGAAAAAGCAGTTTACCTGAAAAGAGCATGTAACCTCTATTTTGTTAATTTAAGCAAATAAAGACATGTTGAAAAAGCTGAGTTCATTATTTGCAAAAAACCCTGAAAGTTTGCAAGGAAGCTGCCATTGTCACTATCTTACTCCTGCCCTTGTGCTCACGTGGTTCTCGTTGGCCGGGGTCTCAGTCCCAGGGACACAGATGTTGGATTCTACTCCCCTCAAGGCTTCAGAAAGAATTAATGACCCTCAATTCAGCTGCAGGCAGGTGACATCTTCCTTGTTCTCTTCTTTTTTCCAATTCCAGAAAAATTAGTTCTGGAAGAGTGTCATGGGGAAATGGGAGGTTATAGGCAAGATTGCCTTTAACCTTGCAGCAAGTTCTTTATAGAATAAAATTCAGCCAAAAGGCAGTGTACTCTATGGGCAAGAGCACAGATTCTGATCCTGGGTTCAAAGCCCAGTTCTCCCACTTCTAATATTTGGAACCTGAGATCAATTCATCTGTGCCTCAATTTCCTCATCTGTAAAATGGGACTGAGAACGGTACCTTGCTCACACGGTTGTTGTGTGGATTAAGAGTTAATATGCAGCGGTCCCTAACCCCTAGGCCTTGGACTGGAACCGGTCTGTGGCCTGTTAGGAAACGGGTCACACAGCAGGAGGTGAGAGGCGGGCAAGCGAGTGAAGCTTCATCTGTATTTACAGCCGCTCCCCAGCGCTAGCATCACCGCCTCAGCTCCACCCCAGACCATCAGGCACTAGATTCTCATAGGAGTACCAGTCCCTGGTGCCAAAAAGGTTGGAGACCGCTGAGTCAATATATGTGTGACACAGTTTATGTCGTATAAGAACTATTCACTTATTACCATCAAAGAAGTGGCTAGGAAATAGAACACTCAGTTCTCCCTCCTCAACAGAGAACTCACAAAGCTGCATCGGCATGGGAAATCGTCCGTTTCTGAGACAACTTCCTTTTTAAACATTACACACCGTTATATGCCAAGCACTGTGCCAGACTGATTTACACACTTGATCTCATTTAAGCCTCACACGGCTCTGAGAGGCAAACCGTGTTATCTTCATTCTAATGATGAGGAAATGGAGGTTGAAGCGAGTGAAATAACTTGCTCCAAATTACCTACCTAGTTGGTAAATTCCTCCTCTGCCTTCAAAGCATGTAGCTGGTAGCAGGTTGAGTTCTCTGAAAGTAGATGCTGAGACAAATGTGGGTGCAAGATGCTTACTAGGGATTAGCACCAATGAAGAGAAGGAAGAGGAAAGAATATTGAGCGAAGAGAAGTCACACTGTGATGCAGGCCCAACCAAGCCTCAGCAGGCAGCCCTGGGGCAAATATTGCCCACATTAGGCAGAGATGTCCAGGCCTTTGCACCCCCGTCTCACTCAGTCATCAGATGTGGGCTGCTCAGGAAGGAGACATTTGTCCTCAGGAAGGTGTGACTCTTCAACAGGAGCAGACCCTCAAAGAGCCAGTGGCTGGAGGCTGTCTGCTGACCGCACTCCCCACAGTTTGGTGCAAGTCCTTCCTTGAAGAGAGACTGAGTGACTCATCTCTGCATCTACCACAGCCTACTCCTTGCATCACTCCAATCTACTTCTTCATGTATATTTATAGATCATCACTCCCAGGATTCCTATGGGCCTCCCTTTTAAGGGAAAACTCAGAAGATGAGAGTTAGTGGGACAAACTTCAGCCCCTACTGCAGCCCCCTAAGAGACACTTCCCCCATTACCCGTCTAGATCCCTCTCACCACCGATCTCAGTAGCTTTCCAAATCCTCATCTCCAAAGGGTCTGAGCCGTGGTCATCATGCTGCTATGAATTGAATATCTGTATCTCCCCCAAATTCATATATGGAAGCCCAAACCCCTGGTATGACAGTATTTGCAGGTGGGCCTTTGGGAAGTAATTAGGTTTAGATGAAGTCATGAGGGTGAGCCCTTCCTAATGGGATTAATGTCCTATAAAAAAAGGGGATCGACCAAAACCCTCTCTCTCTCTCTGAGGACACAGCAAGAAGGCAGCGATCTGAAAAGCCAGAAGCAGGTCCTCACCAGACACAGAACCTACTGGCACCTTGATTTTGGACTTCGCAGCCTCCAGAACTGTGAGAAATAAATGTCTGTTTAAGCCGCCCAGTCTACGTTATTTTGTTATAGCGGCCCAAACGGATTAAGACACATGCCCTTTTCAGAATGAGGTTAATTTACAGTCACAAATGGGGAAGAGAGTACCAAAAGAAACCCAAATGAATCACCTGGGCTCCACACGCATTCCTCCCTGACCCATTGTCTCTCTCTTCATGATCAGCTGAACACAGCAGGACAGAGAGAGAGAGAGAGTGATGCAAGGTGAGGCTGACGTGGAAAGCCACAGCACAAGGGTGAAATAATAAGACTGACATTTTCTAAAGCCCATACTGACTATAGGGTGGAGGATGGGTTGGAAGGAAGCCAGGAGGATGCTGGGAAACCAATAAGAGGCAGTTTTAATAGTCTATGAGAAATAATATTGGCCTGAATTAAGGAGGTAGCAAAGAAAAAGCCAGAAATGAATGAATAATTCAAAATCTGTTTTGGAAGTCCAATTGATTGTTCTACCAAAATCTAATTTTAATAATAAAATCTATTTTTCAAAGTACAAAATAACATGACAGTTTAAGGCTCACCTCCTCACATAATGACAAGAGGGATGATTTAGATCTTTACAGTTATCATAAAACCCGTGCTCTTTACTCGGTTGGCAGGAGAGCATATTTACAAAGTATGTAATATGTGTAGAATTAAGTTCATTTGGTTTCTCTCAGTTTTGTTTTGAGTTATAATTGGTAAAGAAGTAAATGGTCGAGACCGAAGAAGACAATGCAGCTTCTCAGACACAGATTTTGGAAAGAAATGGCTGAAGTAAAGACAAATGAGCTAGAACTCCAAGACCATAAGCTGAGACTGCAAAGATTCCTTTTCAACCCCATAATCCCTGAGGACATTATTTTACCCAGACAGTAAAATAATATGTTCATAATAATGACCTTGCATGGTCAAAGAACAATTAGTTAATCTCTATCATATTTACTAAATGCATTCCGAATACATTTTCATTTTAAACTGTTCAGTTCTCAAAGGGTGACTATCCAGTGATCTGAGAAATTTATCCAGTGAGCGCATTATTTTGTAACAAGGCGGAATAGAGACGTCGTCATCTTTTAAGTCCCAAAGCGAATTGGCTCATGGCACTACAGACAGCACCTTAAGAAGAAATAAAAAACAAAGATGTGTGGAAGGAGTTTGTCCCGGTCCTCAAGGAACACACAGTTCTTAACAGGCCTACAGAGGCTGGCAGGAACATGGCTAATGGCTTTTCAAATCTCCTTTCTCCAAATCTCCAAAGCCTTGAAGCTAAAAACTGTCCTCTCCGTGAAAACCCAGGTGTGAACACAGCCGGGTCCCTGAAGCATTGTGGCGTTTCATTTTTTTGCACAGCAGAGCTGAGCCAAGAGTAACTTCCAGTCCCATTACATACTTGCTCTACAAGTGGAGGAAAACATGCTCATTTGATAGCTGGGGAGTGACCCTTATAGGGTCCCTGGGGACCCAGTATCAGTGGCGCTCACTGTTTCCTCTTCCCTGGATGCAACAATATATTAAGAGAGAGAGAAAAAAAGGAGGTTGGCTCTTTTCATGATTTTCCTTTTTAATTTTTGTTGAAAATGGAACTGTGTTCTCTTGATCCTTCAAACAAATGGAGGGGAAGTGGAAGCCCAAAAGTTTCTCTTAGGTTCCCCAGAGAGGGAGGCTGTGTTTGTAGTGTGATGCGGGAAAAGTCCTTGTGTATCTGCTGCATTGTCACGTCTACCAGAGTGATTTGCAGTAGGAAGTGTGGGATGAATACAGCATCTACATAAGAGAAAGTGATGGAGCCACAGCCTTTGAATCAAAGATCTCAATTTACCTTCATCTCTAAGACGTGCGTCCCCTGACCTCCACCACTCCCTCATCTTTATCAGATGATGAAAGAAACACAAGAATACTCTCTGAACTTGACCCAAGCAGAAAGTCCAGCCAGAAATCCTTGCTCTTTAGAATGCACTTGGGCAGGGAGGGTGAGAGGAGGAGGGTGCTTAGAAGAACATTCCAGAGATCACAGAGGCAATGTGAAGGAGTTTTTCCTAAAGCTTCTGGCATCATACCTGGAGAATCATTTTAAACTAATATTTGAAATATGCACTGTGAGTTGTTTCACAGGGCAGATCTTAAACAAATGGTCTTTGGAAGGAAAATGAAGATATATATATTAAGACACATCTAAAAGGATTACAAGGATACTTCTTTAATTTTAGCAACTCATCATATTAAGATACTGGCAAATAATTTTTTGTTTCTTCTTCTAGAAAGCAGTAATAATGAAACTGGTCTCCAACCCGTGTCAGATGAGGGGATGGATGAGGTAAAATCTATTAATCATTCTGGACTTGCAGAAGCGACAGCTGTGTCATTTGCCATTGTTGAAGAACAGCTCCCCTCCTAACCTGCAGCAAATTTAGTGAAGAAAACAGCTTCACCTGGAATGACAGGTTATCTGAGTCAGAAGACTTTAAAATCTTTAGCTGTGGTTTTGCAAGACTGCATACATAGAGCATTGAGTTAGCTTCTCACTCCCAAAAAACCAATGGAAAATAAAATATGAAATCCCCAGCAATAGCAAAGTCTTTCTAGAAAGAAAAAGCAAAAATCAAAGCAAGGTGACGCAGAGCCTTAGATACAGATAATTACAATGCCAGCCTCCCAGGGGACATGCGATAAACATTCATGGAATACAAAGATGCATTTCTGTGAAGCAGCCCTTCAGAAGTCACTCTGAGCCGCTACCTGAAAACACAGGTGATTTTGTGGATTTTAAAGAGTTCACCTTTGCAAAAACTCTGTGTGCCTCTACGCTGCTAATCCCCTTACCTTCCTACAGGGACACTTTACTTTTGATCTCAGGTCTATGTAATCAAATGCTTCACATTATTCAGACTGTTAGTTCTCTGACCCAAGGGGTTGGCCACCACTATGCTATCTCCAGCAAGTTTTTAGACAGGCTTCAGACTGGATGTGGCTACTATCTCTGCTTCTCCTTGGGAGACTAGAAGAAAGGTATAAGATTAATACATGAACTTACCAGGAAGATTCTTCAAAACGACCTGTACAAAATACTGTCTAAAAATATGCATCTTTCCAATATGGTCCATTAAAACTCTATGGAGAAAAGGAGGGTTTCCTGGATGGTGGTATGAGGAACCCAGTGAAATCTTAGCCCCAGAGAGACATCTATTAAACTGGTAAAACAAAAACAAAAACAAAAAAAACATGGACCATGCCACCCTGAACATCCCTGATCTTGTCTGATCTCGGAAGCTAAGCAGGGTCAGGCCTGGTTATTACTTGGATGGAAGACCACCTAGGAATACCAGGTTCTGTAGGCATAAAATAAACAAACGAACAAACAAATAAACTGGTAAAAATCAGCAAAGACAATCATTCAAAATCTCTGGAGCTTGACCAAAGGGCTTACAATAATTTAAGAAAGATTTATTCAACAAATTGACAGAAATTCAGTAGGAATAGTAAAGGCATGGTAGCATTCATCTCACCAACCAGATACACATGTGGAAGATCGTTCCTGTGAGCTTGACAGCCAAGTGGCAGCTCCCATCTCCCCGGCCCCACGCAGAAGACCTATCCTGGGTGGGTGGCCAGGCGATGCTGCCATTTACCCCACTCCAAACTCCTGTTCAGTATGGAGAAGCTGAGTGGGGCAGCTGGTGAGGAAAGTCCCTCCTTATCCCATAGCCCCATGTCGTGAGAGTGATTTCAAGTAGATATTCCAAGTGGTAGCTCCCATCTTCCCCAGATCCCGCTGTAGGAAGCTGTTCTAGGCCAGCTGAGCTACCCGTCAACATTGGCAGATCCCATTTCCCCTGACTCTGTGCTGCAGAGCAGCAGTACCCAACCGTTTTGGCACCAGAGACCGGTGCTCCTATGAGAATCTAATGCCTGATGATCTGAGGTGGAGCTGAGGCCGTGATGCTAGCGCTAGGGAACAGCTGCAAATACAGATGAAGCTTCACTTGCTTGACCACCACTCACTTCCTGCTGCGCAGCCCAATTCCTAACAGGCCACTGACTGGACCAGTACCGTCCATGGCCCGGAGTCGGAGACCTCTGCTACAGGGACCTATTCTTGGGGAAGTGGTAGCAGCTGGTGATGATGTTTGTACAACATTGTGAATGTAATTAATATATTCGCAAGTTTTATAATATGTTTTTTTAATTGGTAAAATATACATAACAAAAATGACCATTTAAATCATTTTTAAATGTGCACTTCAGTGGCATTAAAAAAAAACAAAAACAAAAAAACCTCTATGAGACATTTGGGTTTTTTGTTTTGTTTAGAGAGAAAGAATCAATGTGGTTGATTTAGTACAGAAAAACATTTAAGAGTGAGTATCATATAAGTCATTTAATGATCAAAGCCTATATTTACCCTCTAAAACTATGGAACAGTGTTCATTCATCAAAACTTTGTAGTATTTGCCAACCATTATTTTCCAATTTGAAATTTAAAAGGGGAGGGGACCAAAAAACTTTATTTACTCATTCAATGAATGTTTATTGAGCAACTGTTGTGTGATAGGCACTGGGCTGGGATGCTGTGGAGATACAAGAATGAGCACTACAAACATATCCTAAATGATCTTGCGAGGCCACTATATTAAAGGCTATTGATTTAAGTACCCTAATAAATAACAATACATCAGTTATATAGAAAGTTCCCAAATTATAAGCGGAGTAATTACGTTCTTCTTGAGGCAATGATTCTAGAATTCTGCTCATGTAAATTAACTATGTATAATCTTAACAACTATTAAAACTATTTTTTAAATGCCTTTAGGGGTATTGGTAGAGGTTGACAATCTAGACACCTCAATTTTGAACATCTTCCCTGGCATTAGAAATACCTTTCCTGGAGCTTTACAAGGTGGCAGTGGAGCGGGACTTGAGTGCAAAGTACTCTAAGAACCACGCAACATGGTACCTGCCCTCCAGCAGCTTGTTCCTATTTATCTAAACAATGAAGTTAACCTTGTTCTCGGCCTCTCATAAGGTGCATGGGTTAAGAAGGAAATTTAACAGTCAAGTATTTATATTGAAAGGAAAAATGTTCAAAACCCAACCCACCTCTAGGTTTGATCCTTAGGGAACACAGAAACGTCAAGGAGCTTGTATCGTTACTTGTTTGAACATAAAGGATGATTTATCTGAGACCCACCCCCTCACCCTCCCTTTCTGGCAAACTTGCAGAGAATCAACACTAAATTATGAGTTTTTCAATAATAGCCCTGAGGTCATTAAGAACCGTGTCTTCCTTAAATTATTCCAGGTCACTGTGGGCTTAGGATGCTGAGCAGTGCTGAGCAGTTCTAGTGAAGGAACATGGTATCAAGACAGACTACGTGAATCCTGGCTCTGCCACCCGTTAGCTGTGTGATCTTGAACAGACTACTTAACCTTTCTGAGCTGGTTTTCTATCTGCTAAATAGAGATGATGAGAGGTAGTGGTGAGAAGGATAGGCTTTGGGGTCAGTAGACCTCAGCTCTGGTCCTATCTCCATCTTATACCAGCGATGTAACCTGGAGGAAATTATTCTCTCTCTCTAAGCTTCAGTTTTCTCATCTGCAAAATTGGGAATCACGGAACATCTGTCTCATAGGATTGTGAGATTTAAGTGGGATAATGCTTATAACGCCTAAAGCAAAATAAGCACTCAATACACATTAGCTCCTATTACACTTATACAGTGACCCCATGGGCTTGTGCCTAGAGCAAGGACTGACACACAGGTGATTTATAAACTATGTCAGTCCCCTATCCTCCTGAACTGACCTGAACATAAACGTGGGTTCATTAATGCTGCCTTGGGGGTGATGGCATAAGGTTAGAGAGAATCCTCCTGTACCTGCACCCTTTCCCTTGCCTTCTCATTTTACTCCATTTCCCTGGTTTCCCCACACAACAGATCACTCTTCTGAGTGACAGAGACACAGACCTCCTTCTGCCATGTAACCCAATCAGCTAGAGGGAGACAGATTCTTGGCCAGGGCTGACAGAGCGTTTGCATTCTCTTCATAGACTGCATCAAAGGGCAACTGGAGGGAAAGCACATCCCCAACTGTGACAGACAATCAAGTAGAATGACAGAGCCAGGTGCACTTACTGATATTCCCAGCACCAGCACCAAATTAAAGCACATTAATGCCAACTTCTGAGAAAGTCTCAGATTTATGTGGCTTCCAGTACATTTAGTGAGGATGACTTTTAACTTGAACAGTTTAACAAGCAGCAGCACAGGCTTTTAAGATTTTTGTTACATGAGGCAAACACCTGAATTTTACCCTAGGCCTGTGGCATGGCATAGACAGCAGTGTTTTTTAAACTACAGGTCGTGACCCCTTAATGTGTCATGAAATCAAGTGGGTTGAGACCAGCGTTTTTATAAAATGGAATAGACTAGAATAGAAAATATCCGAGATTATGCATAATAGGGCTTAGTACTTTTTTTCAGATATATATAGATGGATGGGTGATTGGATGGATTGCAATGTAAATGTCTTTCTTACTGTTGGTCAGGGTCAAAATAGTTTGAAAGTCACTGAAATACTAGATGTACAGAAATAGATATGTGTCTTTTATCAAAACAAATGAAAACATCCATTCAAGGTTAAAGAAAACTGAGTCAAATGGGCAAATTTCAAATTTCCAGATTAGTATGTCTCTGAAACAAAAGGCCATTTTGTTTGTTTTGTTTTTTAGAGTCCATATATAAGTGAAATCACATGGTATTTGTCTTCTTCTGTCTGACTTATTTCACTTAACAGAATACCTTCTGGGTCCATCCATGTTGTCACAAAAGGCAAGATTTAATTTCTTTTTTATGGCTGAGTAATATTTCATAATAAATATATGCACCATATCTTTTTTTCCATTTATCAATGGACGTTTAATTATTTCCATATTTTGGCTGTTGTAAATAATGCTGCAATGAATATAGGGGTGCATACATCTTTCTGAGTTAGTGTTTTTAATTTTTTTGGATAAATACCCAGAAGTGGGATTGCTGGGTCATACGTTAGTTCTATTTTTAATTTTTTTCAAGAACCTCCATAGAGTTTTCCATAATGACTGCAAACAGAAATAAAGAACAAAGAACAAACTGCTGGTTTCCAGAGGGGTGGATGGTGGGGAGACAGGTGAAGAAGATGAAAAGGAGTTAGAAGCACAAGCTGCTAGTTATAAAATAAGTCACAGGGATGTGATGTACAGCATAGGGAATATAATCGATAATGTCATAATAACTATGTACAGTGACAGAGGAGTACTAGACTTATTGTGGTGATCACCTATAAGATATATAAATGTCTAATCACTATGGTGTTCACCTGAAGCTAATATAATATTGTAAATCAACTATAATTCAAAAATAAGAATTTTTTAAAAGGGGCATCTCCATGACAGATTTCGATATAAAATTCTAAAGGGGATCTCAACTCATCTTGGCAGTTATGGCTTCTCAAGTGTCACCAACTGCTCTTGCTCGCTTCGGCGGCACATATACTAAAAGAGAGCAACTTCCCTCATAAAGTCTAAGCCTTTCTGGGGTTGATGACACCTATATATGACATTTAGGACTATTTGTTTGCCTTGCATAGATTTTATATATAGTCCCTGGAATTCAGAAGCTTTAAAAAATTATCTTCTAGTTCTACCATCAGTCTGATTTGTTAGGCAGGGACAATCTCCAGGATGATATGAGAAAACACATTTGTAGAGAAACTTATCAAAGAATTGCATTCTTTTTTATTACCATGTTACTCCATTAATCTCATCCTTCCAACCACTATCACCATCTCCTAAGATTTTGTCTTTGAATCAGTGATTCTAAGGATTGCTCTTACTCCTCCAGTATCTATATGCCCAATGATTTTCCAGGTAGATGATGTGTTTTGTGAAGCTAATCCACAGGGAGGGATAAAGAAATGACTGTAGCTAACCTGCCCTGATCCATGTAGAACGAGGTTATCTGCTTGGAGGATGTTTGAAAAGGAGAGCCTGCCTTAAGTCAACGACCACATGGGAGCAAATGGTAAAATTAGAAGAAACTTACATATTTCTGATTCTAGATAGGAAATTAAAGAACGAAACATCACAATTATTTTTTTAAATCCCTTCTTGTTGAAGATTCTTTCTTTAAAGGAAGATGATTATGAGAAATGAACAGCTAGCTACATGGCTGACGTAAGTTCCTGGCAAAAATCCAGGGCCACTTATGAAGCCCTTAAAGGAACACATTTAATAGGATAAGGATAAATAACATTAGTCAATTTATGGGGAGGGAGAAAAAGTCAAAGCAAAACTATTACATCAACTATTATGAAGAATACCAGGTATGAAAAAAGCTGAAACAGTATCAGGAGGTCCAGAGTCAATACGCACATAGAATGCGCTATTAATGTTATTAAGGGGGCAATTAATAATTTCCAGGAGGAAATAATGGGAAAGATGCAGAAATGATATTTATGATTTCCAATGTCTATACGATAAGCACAAAAAATGATCGTTAAAGTAATTCAGTATTTTAACATGAGGTACTGTTAAAATTGGCACAGAGATT
>NW_006436298.1:7875392-7883512 GCF_000325575.1 Pteropus alecto | reverse complement strand
AATGCCCCTTGCTAACAACGTCTTTTTTCGAAAGTAAATGAATCAATAAAGGCAATGCTCGCCAATGCTTAATTCTGAGAAAAAAAGTAGAATTTATTAGTAAAGTGGGAGTGAGGTGAACCTTGGGAGACAGTAGCTAGTGTATACCTGTCTTTCAGCATTCTATCATTCATTCACCCCACTCCACGTAATTGCAGCCCTATTCCCTCTGGAGTCATTACCTCCCTGTCGTTGCATGCAATCTTACTGGGCATATCAATCAGAGTTCCCTGCTTTCCCCTAGCCAAGGGACAGGTGTCAGACTTAGGTAGGCCAATCAGACTCACTGTCTTTCTTAGGACTTTTAACCTTAAATAGATTGACATAGGACAGAATAATTTCTGCTAAGTGGACCCCTGGAGCCACCCTGATTTCATCTGTTTCAGAACTGTTCTGAATCTTCTTATTAGTCTGTGAGCTCCCTGCTAACCTCCCAACAAATTCCATTTTGTTTAACTTCGCCAAAGTCTTTTTCTTCTGCTACTAACCTTATAACCATGTTGAACATGACATTCATACACTCTTTACTGAACATGACACTCCCTGTCATTCTTGTGATAGTTTGGAGGAAAACAGAGGGCATAATGAGGCATCTACCTAAGATTTCAAAAACTCGAAGAAATAGGCATGTGGGTATAGCTAGAACCAATAAAGCGGGAATTGACTTAAGACTCTACAAAAAAATATATCTGAAGATACGATTTTAAAAAATAATCTTGGTGAAGGAAAAGAGAGAAATGTAAGGAAACAGATGAGTGGCTAATGGGCCATTTCAATGAAATCAGATTATAAATGACCACACACACATACACACACACAGGATGAAAGAACAGTGCGTTACTAAAGGGAAAAAGATTGATGTAAGAGTAAAAATCACAGCTGGAAAACTGAAGCCAAGAAAAAAAAAAATCAAAGCTCATGAAAAAATTTTGAGGCATCAAAATGGTCTTTTGTTGGACATAACCAGCACAAAAATGGCCAGGACAGTGTGCTGAAGCTGATGTTCTAAGGCTAATGGATAACAGGAGGGAAATAGAACTTCACAACTCTTATTTTGCTTCCATGTTCTTTACGAAAATGAAAAATCTTCAAACCTGAAAGTGTGGAATAAACATGGTTAGGAGGTAATTGAAGTCCAAGATAGGAGCCTAGATAGTGAGAGAACAGGAAGTCTCTGTAAATAACTTCATTCTTCAGACCTGGATGCATTCTATCCCACGGTGCTGAGAGAACTAACCAAAGTAATCGTAGAATCACTGCCGATAATTTTGGGAAAATTAGAAAGAATGGAAAAGTCACCTGAAAATTGGAAATAGACAAATGACTATTTCTGAAAGGAGATAGGGTAGTATAATATTGGATTTTAGAATCCACAAATAGTCAACTTAATGTGAAGCCTAGTTATTTTTATTGTTCTTCTTGTCACTTATCTATATTTTATGACATTTTGGTTAATGAACAAGTATTCCTTTTATAATAAGGAAAAATAATAAAAAGACTTATTACCAGAAAAATTCCACTGGCTGGAACAACATAAAAACAAACCAGATGAAAGTTAACATAAATAACTGTAAAGCCCTGTGTTCAGGTAAAAAACAAACAAACAAACAAACAAACAAACAAACAAACAAACAAAAACTACATAAGCATAAAATGGAGGAAAGTTGAGTCTGAGAATAGTTTATTTGAAAACTATGTGGCAGTGTTGGGCTCAAAGTCAGTATGTGCCAAAAAGGTAAGCTAATGCAATTGTAGGCAATATGAATAGAATAGAAAAGGGAGAAGGAAAGTGATGTTTCAATGATTTGTGGTCAGATCTTATCTATAGCACTGTGTCTAGTTCCGAACTCCATATGCTAAGATGGGCACTAAAGGCCTAGAAAGAGGTCAGAAGAAAGTCATCTAAACAGTAACAGGTTTGAAGACTATGTCACCTGAGAACTTGTGACCTAGGTTAATTGTTCTAGTTCAGAGAAGGCTTAAGGGATGACAGTTGTCATAGCCACAGCTTGTTCAGTAATGGGACAGGACAAGAGTAGAATGAATCCACAGAGCAGATAAATTCACCATGGAGCGGCTATAATTGGAGAAATTTCTAGAATCTGGAAGCCCAGGAAAGTGAATGGAGAAGAGGAACATCTTGCAGATGACAATAGGCAGAAGTCCAGTGAAATTAGTATCTGGGGCACCTGAGAGCAAAGAGTGGGAGCCCAGTCATTTCTGGTTCCTGGAGCTGTCCTGTTTCTGAGGAGTTACGGTATCACATAGGCAACAAAGAAAGCAACTCAAAAATGGAGATCACGAATTCAGTTAGCACCAGCTAGTAGTTCTCAGAATGTGGGTCCCAGACTAGCAAAAAATGGAGATCACGAATTCAGTTAGCACCAGCTAACTGGTGCTAACTGAATGTGGGTCCCAGACTAGCGGCATTAGGATCATCTAGGAACTAGTCAGAAATGCACATTCTTAGTGAAAGAACAGGAAGTCTCTGTAAATAACTTCGTTCTTCAGACCTGGATGAATTCTGTCCCAACTGAATTAGTAACACCCAGGGAATGTGTTTGAATATTCCCTCTGTGATTCTAATGCATGCTCAAGTTTGAGAACCACTGGCTCAGTGATTAAGCACATGGACTCTAGAGGCAGAATGCCTGGGTTTAAATCCCAGCTCTGTCAGTAACTAGCTATATGGTCTTAATTTCCTTGTTTGTAAAATGGGGATAAAATAATACTTTCCTCATAGGGTAGTTGTGCGAGTTAAATCACATACACATACACACACACATTCAAAGTGCTGAGAACAGTAACTCTGGCACATGTAAGTGTAGGTAATATTGCTTTTATGAGTCATTAGAACTTGGGTATATAGGTGAAGTAGAACCACCTTCACTTGGTCCCAAACTGGCCTACAGTGAGGGTAAACTGCTCTAGCTGTGGAAACTGGAGAACTCAGGGAGCCATGTGGGTGAGTGTACTAACTAGCTTTAAATGTTTAAATTCTGTGCTGTCTGCTTCCACAATACTCTAAAAAGCAAAACTAAGCCTAAAGGGCTAAATATAGAATGTTTTTAAGATACGGAAGCACTTTAAAAACAGTTACAACAGTCCAGTGATAGAATGAGCCACTTTCAAAAGAAGCGGGCTCTTTCCTAACGTGTGTATACTATAAGCTGAGACAAGGTCATCATCTGCAAAGAGCATCATGAAACAGATTTCTAAATTGGGTGGGAAGTAAGTGCGTCAATGATTCCTTCCACTTTTTAGAATCTAGGAGTCGAGATCTTTAAGCATTTAGATTTTCAATAGGTCCCTGCCTCCTCCCCATGAGAATGCCACTTCTGTTAGTATAAATGTCCCCTCCCCATCTCCCCACTATTTTCTTTTGGCTCTCATTTATTTCAGCTTTGGAATCCAGATGTGGCCTGATTTCAAGTCTGGAAAGAATTAATATGTAACAAAACGAGTTATAATATTAACTTGACTTTGTTTTTGTGTTTTTGTTTTTTCCCCCTTTGCTCTAGACTTCTGGAAAAAAACAAAGGGAATTTTAGCTCCTTTAGTCCTCAGATAAAGGCTAGGCAGCTGAGTCTTTATTTTTACTTTCAAGGGAAAGTTAAGAGTGGTTTTATATGCTTCAGCGATGCTCCATGTGTGCATGCGTGCGCACACATGCGTGCATGCGCACTCACACACACACACACACAGAAGAAAAACAGCAGACCTTAAAAAGACAACCACAAAAAGGCCTTATTTTCAAAAACCCGAGTCACCCTGCATGGAGAAAGCCTTTTATGTTTTGAAGATAAAAGAGTAAAGTGTTTCTTAGTGGGGTTGTTGGTTTCCAAGATACTAGGAGAGAGGGAAGGCTTGCGTGTTCTTCGTGGAGCAGGGTCTAATCTACAGGACCTGTGTAATGCCTGCAGAGGCCATTCCAAATGACTCTGTTGGCCTTCAGAGCAAAGCTGGGCCCTTACGTCCAGATCTCCAGTAAAGGCAGATCTGCTGGAACTTGTCTAGAGTGGTCTCACTGACAAATGAGTCCAGTCTTCAACAATGGCAGTGTGCAGCAAAAGGCCAGAGATGTCACAGGTGACCAGCGTGAACTGAGAACCAAATGTCTTTCCTGTCCCCTATACACATAAACACACAAAAACACACACAAACACACACACACACACACACACACACACACACACACACACATCTTTGGAGACACATCTTAGAGGAGCCGCTGTCCAGGGGCAAGCCAAAGGAAAAGGAGAACATGAAAAATGACAGATATTAGACCGATATGGACCCTCCCAAGTGGGACGTTGGCGCCAGAATGTGTTCTTGAAGCCGAAGTGTTCTAATACAACTGGTTTATATTATAAAGCTATAAATCTTTCCTGAGTATCTAGGAAGTGACATGACATCAAACATTATGGTGGACTCTGCTTGTCCCTTTTGGAAAACAAGTATCTGGAAATTATTTCAAAGGCTCAACAAAGTTACAAAATGCCTCATATCCCTTATAGTGCCCATGGGGGCCTTTCTGTCATCACTCTAGTTACTGTGGAAAGAAAATACAAATCAGAGTCCAGTGATAGGAAGGCAGTCTCTGCCTTTGATTTGCCTGAGCCTCTGATATTGTGAGCTGAGGGCCGGGGGCCAGTGACAAGCTGCTGGCTCTGCCTCAGCTGTCTGTAAATGAATGTGAGCAAACTGCTTCCTTTCTGCAGGTCCTATAAGTTTTTATTTACATAATGTGATGTTGAGCTTTGGTCTGAATCCTGGATATGTTCGTGGATTACTTTATTTTCAATCTATTTAGACACAGACCCAAGGAGGCTGCCTTGCCTGAGGAAGTTTGGTAAACTCCAACATCTGTGGCTTATTTTAGAGCCTGAGGCGAGTCTCCTCCGTTTCTGAGAACACTGCCAGGGGCGATAATTTTATTATGTTACTTTGTGAGAAAATGATTCCCTATCTAACTTTTGAGTTTATATAATGCTGGCTGTGCTGATGTGGTTAATTTCAAGGACAGTACTCATGTACTCATTCTTTTATTATTACACACACACACACACACACACACACACACACTCTTACATATAGGACGCCTACTGCGAACCTCTCCCTGGGCTGGACTGGGGAGGTTAAAGTTGAGGAGAAAAGGCCTTAGGAATGTTTGTCATCTAGCAAGCTGAGTCACTAAGCCAGGGGATCAGAGGGCAGAATCAGTGGGATTCCTTGCTGGGTTTTCGAGTTGCATCATGCTGTATGTTTGACAATGATATAAGTTCGAGAATTCAGGAGAACAAATATCAAAGAGAAGCTTCAATGTTCAGAAAGAATACGGACACTCCTGTGAATAGCAACTCTCACTTTGCATGTAAAAGGGCAATTCATACATAATTCCTCTGAGTTTCTAGAATATTTATTGAATACTCACTGGTGCACGAGGCACTTGTTAACAGTGGTTGGTTGTCACTGAGTACTAAAATTAGAAGGGGTTTTAATATCTTTCTGTTTGCTTTTCTAGTTTCCAAATTTCTTACAGAGCATATGTATTTCCTTTGAAGTTAGGGGAAAATGTCATTTATTAAATTAAAATACTCCCACCCAGCAGGCCTCTTGTGATTCTAGATTCCTTCGGATACCCACGCCCACCGGTGCTCACAGGGGTGGTGGGTAACCTCACCTCCCCTGACTGCTCGTCAGCCACTTCTAGGACCTAATCATTTTTATGCATGAATTCCCCAGTGTTGTGAAAATATAAGAGTGTTTTTTTTTCTAATTGAACTCTAATTGATACTCTGACTCATCACTCACTTCTAGTAACCTATCAGAGAGAAATAACCAGAGAAGATGACATCAAAGATTTATATAAAAGACTGTTCACTGCAGCATTGTCATGTGGAAAAAATTAGAAACAGCATAAACCTGTAATGGGAAATGTGGGTTGAATTGTGTTCCTAAGAAGATATGTTCAAGTTCCAACCCTTGGTACTGTGAATGTGATCATATTTTGAAATAAGGTGTTTACAGATGTGATCCAGTTAAAGTTAGTCATGCTCAATTAGAATGGGCCCTAATCCAATGAATGCTGTTTTTATAAGAAGAGGGAAATAGGGACACAAACACAGAGGAGAGAAGGCCATGTGACAGTGGAGGCAGAGACTGGAGTGGAGCATCTACAAGCCAAGGAATGTCGAGGATTGCTGGCAACTACCAGAAGCTGGGAGAGGCAAGGTAGGATTCTTCCTTAGAATCTTCTGAGGGAGCATGAGCCTGGCAATACCTAGAATTTGGACTTCTAGTCTTTAGCACAGTGAAAGAATACATTTTTGGTATTTGTTTCAGTAGCCCTAGGAAACTAATATAGTAAGCCAATGATTAGTGAATGTTTTTAAAGAACTGGAATTATCCAATATAACTGGTGTATATATAATCTATTTAAAAAATAACATAAAACTTAATAAGAGAGCATGTTTAAAATACACGTTCCTGGGCCCTAGATATTCCATAGATATTCTGATGCAATAAGTCTGGCTTAGTAGCCACTAATATGTTCTAGAAATCTTAGCCATCATCAGGTGGCAGACTTCTCAGCCATTGCTGGCTGGAGTCAATTACAGTTGGACCTTAATCTTATTCCTTGAGATATAATGATATAAGTTAAATGATGGGGTGGGGGACAGAGAAAAAAAATCACTTTTCTTGGTTTTCACTTTCAAGTAGACTCGGACTTCTACGGAATCTTAATTTGCAGCAAAGTAATCTGTCCATCTTACTTAGAAGAAATTGGTTTCCTTCAATCAGAATTGGGAAGGTAACAACAAAGCCTGAAGAGGTGTTTGCCAGCTTTCTGACAGTCTTAGATAGATCTCTTCTAATCCCAAATTAGAGAAATCAATCCTAGCCAACTTAAACAGGTAAGTAAACAAACAAACAAATAAATAAGGAAGTTCCAGGAAAATCTCCACAACCAGTATGAAGGAGGGCTAAACCCAAGGCAGATTCAGCAAATGTTCCTGGTTGCTAGCCTCACTCAACAGCCTGCATTCCTGATATAACGCTTCTCAGTTTAAACATCCAAATTCCTCAGAGACAAATCCGATTGCCTCTACTGAGATCAGGAAGTCCCCCTGGACAAGTCAGCTATGGCTAAGAAATAATAAGGCCATGTAATTTAGACACAACAGTTGGGTACCCATCCTGTGAAACGGGGTCAATTCTCAGAGAAGGGAAACGAGAGAGAAGCAACTCCCCTGACTCCCTCCTCCAATTCCTGCCCTTCGTCCTGCTCTGAGAACAGATCTTCAAACCTCTCCTAGGAGAGACCATCTCCGTCTTCCCTTCCCAGTCCACACTCCATTCCAGACCAACTCTTTTCCAAAATGCCTCCTGAGTCCTCCTTCCCCATAGGTCCCATCCATGTGAAATGTGGGTCCTGGTTCATGTTATATACATGTGCATTTCTGTGAAACCCCCTCTCTGGAGGTGATTCATTTAGGATCAATGGAATGATACTGCTCTTTGGATAAATGAGATTAGGACGTCAGAGCCAGTAAATCTTGATTTGACTTATTTTTCTAGTGGCAGTAATGGGTCACGTTGAGTTATTTATATGAACTTTTCTTGTGACCACTATCACACACTGGAGAGCAAACTGGCTAATTGGAGGATATAGTGTTTGCCTAGCGGCAAAATAGGGCTTTTCCCAGTGGGAAGGCTGCATGGCCAGTGCGGGAATGAAAAGTTAATCCAGGCACAACAGCACCATACCCTAAATGAAATGAGTTACCAGTTCTGAAAGTGGCTTCTGTCTATACGAAGTCAGCTCTCCTCACCCAATCTCTCCTTCGAGGATGAGCCGACCACACTGTCAAAAATCAAAGCAGTTTCCTTGGGTACCTCCGTACTTCACTCTTTCTCCACAGAAATTGCCCTGGCTACCACATCATCAAATATTAACTATAACACAGTTAGCTTTTAAGAGTTATGGCAAAGTGCCACAAAACTCAGGTATGTTGTCCTCTGAATGGAACTAAGAAAAACACGTAATGGAAATGCTTAGCTTAGAGGTTGTGTCATTG
>NW_006436298.1:7873571-7875296 GCF_000325575.1 Pteropus alecto | reverse complement strand
AAAAAAACTAGAGCAGTTCCTGGCATGTGGTAAGTGCTAATAAATGTTAGCCATTTCCTGATACCCTTGGGTAATGTTTGATACATCTTGTCTCTATGAGAGCATCCTGTATCGTAAATATTAGTTTATAGGTCTTTTCTCATGCCTAGACTAGGGCCTGAGATGGGAGCCCCTTCATACTTATATCTCTAAGGTCCAAGGAGCCAATGATGCTGGATGCATCAGTGAATGGTTGCTGGAGAAATAAGGTGTGCCATCAGGACTGGGATATAATAAAGAGAACTACGACCCTAAGATTCTTGAGCCTGTGAGAGAAGTGAATGTATTAATTGGAGAGTTTGCCCAAAGATCATAGAGAGAGAGTGGAGAGGGACTAGTTAGGAGTTTCCTGTGATCTTGGGCAAGCTGTTTAACCATTCTTAGCCTCAGTTTCTTCATCTGTAACATACAAATTAGATTTACCTCATGGCATTTTGTGAGAATTGAATGCAACCTCAGGAGTAAAGTGCTTGGCCCATTATAAGCATAAGTAATAACTATTCAAGAAAAAAAAATAGCTATACAGGTCAGAGTTTCCTTACCAAAAGTTATGAGTAGCTCAATATCAGACACCTATAATACCGCCCACTAATGCCTCAGGCTCTTACTCTGCTTTTGCAGAGTACCTTCTAGAGAGTGATTTGGTTGCCTAGGTAGACTTACCTAGAGGAGAGACAGGACTCACCAGTCAACAGAAGTCTACTTGACTCTTTTGAGTTTTGTTTAAAATGGGCATTTATAAGTTTTCTCTGAGAGTTCCACTGAGCTGGAACAACTCCTGGTGAAATAAAGGAATGTTTCTGAACTTGCAAAGGTCAAGATCTGATATCGATACATGACAGCCACCTCTTATTTGGCCACGCAGCCCAAGTGTGTTCACCAGAGGTACCAGCTCATTTCCTCCTGCTTCTCTCTAACAACAAGAGACCACTATTGGATGACAGAGTTAAATACAAGGTTTATGAATACAGCACTATCTCACAGAGCAACAAGTTACATTAAAATACTTCTTTATTCTGGGAATAAAAAAATGCCATTTGGAAGACACACTGGTATTTCTAGCTTATGTTTTTATATAAAATATATTTTAATGGTTTGAAGCATATATTATTAGGTTTTTAAAAATTAGATGCAGAAGACCATATCCTATGCTGAAATTCATGTAAAATGTTTAAATGTGTAAACTTTCTCTAGAAAGATTTATGAGAAACTGATGACTTTGGTAGCCTACAGTTAGAGTTCAGTGGAGTTAAGAATGAGGGAAACTTCACCGTGTGCCCTCTTGAATCTTTTAAATTTTGAACCATGAGAATATATTTGGTTGCTCAAAAACTACATCTTAAATATGTTAAGAAATTCAATGAAAGAATCCATTTCTGCCACATTTAGTAATTTCCTACAGTCTCCTATATGCTTATGGTTAATTTGTGTTCATGGTCTTTTATAGTTAGTTCAAAAATTGAAGTTTAGTCAATTTTCCATTCTTTTTAACATTTTTTTTATTTTTTCATTAAAGTTGACATACAATATTATATTAATTTCACGTGTACAACACAGTGATTAGACATCCACATAACTCACAAAATGATCACCCTGATAAATCCAGCACCCATCTGACACCATACGTAGTTATTACAATATTACTGACTGTATTCCTTATGCTATACTTTACACACATGACTGTTT
>NW_006436298.1:7864272-7873518 GCF_000325575.1 Pteropus alecto | reverse complement strand
ACCTCCCATCTGGCAGCCATCAAAATGTTCTCTGTATCTATGAGTTTGTTTCTGTTTTATTTATTTATTTTGTTCTTTAGATTCCACATATAAGTAAAATCATATGGCATGTCTTTCTCTATCTGACTTATTACACTCAGCACAATGCCCTCTAGGTCAATTCATATTGTCACAGGTGGCAAATTTCATTCTTTTCTATGGCTGAGCAATATTTTATTGCATATATGTACCATCTTTTCTCTATCCATTCATTCACTGATGGACACCCACGCTGCCTCCATATCTTGGCTATTGTAAATAATGCTGTAATGAACATATGGATTCACACATCCCCCTAAAGCAGTGTTTTGAGTTTTCTCGGACAACTACCCAGAAGTGGAATTACTGGGTCCTTTTTTGTCTCTTGTTATAGTCTTTGTTTTTAAGTCTGTTTTGTCTGGTGTAAGTATTGTTATCCCAGCTTTTTTGTTTGTTTCCCTTTTCATGATATATCTTTTTCCATCTCTTTGTGCTTTCCATACTTTCAGTCTATGTATGTCTTTCTATCGGAAGTGAGTCTCGCATAGTCTCGCATGTAAGAATCTTGTTTTCTTATCCATTTAGTCACCTTAAGTCTTTTGTTTGGAACATTTAATCCACTTACATTTAGAATAATTGTTGATAGATATGCAGTTATTGCCATTTTATTATTCATATATTTGATTTGATTTTTCTTCTTAATGATGTCTCTTTAACATGTCTTGTAATATTGATTTGATGGTGATAGACTCCTTTAGCCTTTTCTTGTCTGGGAAGCTCTTTATCTGTCTTTTGAATCTAAACAATAGCTTTGCTGGGTAGAGTAATCTTAGTTGTTGGTCCTTGTTTTTCATTACTTTGAATATTTCATTCCAACCCCTCTGGCCTGCAAAGTTTCTGTTGAGTAATCAGCCGACAGTCTTATGAGAGCTCTTTTCCAGGTAACTATTTTCTCTTGCTACTTTTAAGATTCTCTTTTTTTTTTTTTGGCTTTGGCATTTTAATTATAATGGGTGTTTGTGTGGACCTCTTTGGATTCATCTTGTTTGGGACTCTCTGTACTTCCTGGGCTTGTATATCTATTTCCTTCACCAAGTTAGGGAAGTTTGCCATCATTATTTCTTCAAATAGGTTTTCAATTTCTTGCTCACTCTCTTCTTCTTCTGGTATCCCTGTGAGGCCCCTTAAACTACTCTCACTTTTTTAGATTCTTTGTTCTTTTTCTCTTCTGATTGGGTGTTTTTTGCTACCTTATCTTTGAAATCACTGATTCGATCCTCTGTTTCATGCAATCTGTTGATTTCCTCTAATGTATTCTTCATTTCAATTACTGTATTCTTCATTTTCTGACTAGTTCTTTTATATATATATATATATTTTTATCTCCATTTTTACATTTCCTATCTCTTTGTTGACGTTCTCACTGAGATCATTGAGCATCTTTATAACCAGTGTTTTGAACTCTGCCTCTAGTAGATTGCTCATCTCCATTTTGTTTAGTTCTTCTGGAGCTTTGCTCTGTTCTTTCATGTAGGACATGTTTTTTTGTCTCCTTATTTTGGCTGCCTCCGTGTGTGTGTGTGTGTGTGTATGTGTCTGTGTGTGTGTGTGTGTGTGTGTGTGTGTGTGTGTGTGTGTGTTTATGTATTAGGTAGAGTTGTTATGTCTCCTGGTCTTAGTAGAGTGGCCTTACGTAGTAGGTGTCCTGTGGAGCCAAGTGGCACACTCTCCCTGGTTACCTGAGCTGGGTGCTCCAGGTGTGTCTCTTGTGTGGGTTGTGTTTGTATGTACCCCCCTGTTGTAGTTCAGCCTTGGTTGCTGTTTGTATGTCAGTGAATGGAGTTGTATCTCAAGTTGATTGGTTGTAAGGACTATTCCTGACTACAGTGGAGGAGTTGTTGTGCAGGGGCTGACCCTACAGAGCAGGATTGGCTTTAGTGAGGCTCTGGTGCTCGCCAAGTCAGCCCTTTGGGTGTTTCATTCTGGGGGATAGTTGGGTGGTATTTTTGTGGGGTCTGAAGCTGGCCGCTGAATGTACTGGTTCTGGGGCTTCTTGAGAAGGGCTTTGGTGCATGCCAAGATCAGCTGCTATCTGTGTCTTGCCCGAGGCAACTTTGTATGAGCTACAAAGTGATCTGCAGGTGGTTGCCACTTGTGCTGGGCTTAGAGGTGCCTAGAAAAGGCTAAGCTGTGAGCTGAGGCCAGGTGCTGCTAGTGCCAGGTTTTATGCTGCTTATCAAGATGTATGGGGCATGCAGAGGCCAGATGCTACTTGTTTGAGGTTTGTGAACCTTTGAGAGATTTTAGGAAAGTCCGCAACATGAGCCAAGACTGGTCGTTTTTATGTAAAGACACTGGAAGCAGCCTGGGTGGGTCCACAAGTTGGGTGGAGCAGGGTCTCAGGGAATTACCAGAGCAGGGTGAATGGTGTTAGGTTGATGGAGACTCAGATATGGCACCCATCTGCGCATGCACACTGGGTTGGAGGAGGGCTCAATAAAGGAACAATGGATTCTGCCAGCGCTTCTGTTGGGGAGAAAGCTGCCCCTCCAGCCAGTCCATTTAGTTCTTTCCTGTATGTCCCTGGCGACTTTTGAGCTGCTGCCCCAGCACTGGAGCTCAGAGCAAGTAGGTCCATCAGCAAGTAAGTCCATGTACAAGCCCTTTAAGAGGAGTACCTGGTACTCTGGCAGCCCCCTCTGTCTCACTCAGCTACAATCTCCACTAGTTTCACAGGCAGAAGTTGTGAGGACTGTTCTTTCCGGCACTGCAACTCTGGGCTGGGGAGCCTGGGGTGGGGCTGGGACCCCTTGCTCCTCAGGGGGAACTCTACAGCTGAGATAGCCCTCCCAGGTTTTAACTGCCACATGTGGGTGTAGGCACAGCCCATTCTACGTCTCTGCCCCTCTTACTGGTCTCGAGGTGGCTTCTGTATATTCTTAGTTATAAGACTCTGTTTACCTAGACTTCAGGTGATTGTCAATGATGGTCGTTCTGTAGTTTAATTATAATTTTGATGCGGTTGTGAGAGGAGGCAAGCACAGTGTTTACATATTCTGCCATCTTGCCTGGACACTCTTGTAATTCCACTCTTAAGGATATTTATTTTCTAATTATCTTTAAGCCTCCTGTTACTTGGTTATTGATTTCCATTCACTCTTTTAAAATCTCGACACTTTTTTTTTTTTTTTAATTTGAAAGCGAGCAAGATAGTTCCAATGATGGCCAGATAGTGTTTCTGAGAGGGAGAGTATGGGGAGGTGAGGTCAAAGCAAAAAGATAGAGGAATATTTTTTAAATGCACATTTTCTGTCTCCATTCATTATGAGATGATTCTGATATTTGCTTGAACCTTTTCTTATTGCCCTAAATTGCCAGTTGCCTAAGTAAAATGAATGAATGATTAGCTCAGATATTTAGCAAATCCTTTAATACACTGAAGACTATCCTGACATCAGTTTATTCTCTGGTATGGCGTGTGTGGGCTACAGCCACGTCTCGCTGGGGCCTCTTAGTGAGACCGAGACAACAGAGTAAGATCAGGAGTGAAGATGAGCACTCTGAGATCGCCTATCTCTACTTTCAGTTACCTTCCCCCTTCTCATGGTGCCCTCATGCTGCCCCTCCCCTCCACTCTTTCAGAGTCCTCCCCACAACATAGACACACGCAGACACACTCACACTCAGTGCCTCAGGTTATAGCAGAGGTTGTCAGATGTGAATGTGTATCAGAATCACCTGCAGGGCTTGTTAAAGCTCAGATTTCTGGACCTCACTTCCAGAGTTTCTGATGCAGAAGTCTGGGGTGGGCCCCAAGAGCTTGCATTTCAAACAAGTTCCTAGGGTGATCCTGAAGCTTCTGATCTGAGACTCACACTTTTAGGACATATTTATATCTTTCTCTCCTCTTCTAAAAGTCTGGTCTCTGCTTATGATCATTTAGAAAGAATCCATAGCTAATTAATAAATTAATTCCAGTATAGTGGGAAGAACTTGGGCTTTGGAAGCGAGTAAAGCAGGTTCACAAAACCTGTCATTTGTTAGCTGTGTAATGTTGAACAAGAACCTTAACTTCTCTCAGCCTCAGCTTCCGCTGCCGTAAAATGGGAATTCTTACCCTACCTCATATAATTAAATTGCATAATGTGTGAAATGGGCCTAGACAATATTAGATATTTAGTAAATGTCCATTTTTTCAACCCCACTCCCTTTTCTGTTGTGCAACAGCTGGTTCGCACTCAAAGTGTTAATCCATCCAGGAATGTGCAGGATGACAAGAACAATTACTTACGTTCGTACAATTCTTTGCCTTGGCAAAATAAGTCTGTACACTAACTCTTGAAAGAGGTCCAAGCATTTACATTTTCGTCATACACCCAAGATAATTATCAAATGTACCAAAGTTTGACAGTAACTAATCTCATTTTATTCCCACAACAATCTGAAAGATAGTATTATTGATTATATTTTATAGATGAGAAACTGGGGCTCAAAGAGGTGAAGTGACTTGCCACAATGGCACAATGACACAATCCCAAACCTCTGGCTTGTGAACTTAGTTCTTCAATACGAAGATAAAAACCTTTAGTAGTGGTATTTTAGGCATCAGGGATTGGGAAGTGGAGCAGATATTTTTGTCTATAAGACTATTTTTGGCACTATCCGATGCCTGATGGGTGATTTGTATGGGACTTTGGGAAGCTAACTGGTCAGTTTACATTCAATATTATCTGAATATGTAGCTCCCATATTGTTAAAGTAAAGAAAGAAGCACCTGATCCAGGTGTCCTGAATGGCTGACCAAGTGCTGGTTGGCTTTCTGGAATGGAATATTTAGTGACTCCAATGTCAGCCAAGCTTCCTCCTTTCCATTTCTCCTTCTATAGTTCAAACCTTAGTAAGGAAAGGATGTAGTTGCTCCTAAATGTGATTCTGGAAAAACTTTAACCCAGGAAAGAACAAAGCTTGGCTTGAACCATTACCATCAGCCAACACACCACCAGTTGGGTTATTTATACCATAAAAAGAAATAATTTACTTATGAGCTACCTCTTTTCAGCTTCTGCATAATCTAAAATGTCCCAGAAACCAAGAACTGGAGTTGAAATTAACAAAACAAAATATTTACTGGACATAATACATGATTCCTATCGTAATAGTGAAATTTTATGCAGTCACCTATGTTAGAAGCTCACTGTTTAAATAGCCATTTTCAAAGGAGACTGACCTGATCTCATCCTAGATCCTCATTTGTTTCTTGGAAACTCCTCTTGTGCTCCTGTGTAAGGAATGCCCCTCAGGCTACCGTGAAGATTTTCTTTGTACTTATTTGTTTTGACTAAAGGATGCTCGAGAGACAAACATGACTATGGACAAGGGCACTGAAACTATCCAAGAGAGAAATTAATCCTGAGTTGGTACAGAATTTGACAACTGGAAATGGGTTTCTTATACCTGGGGACATTCTGACCTATGTGGTCAAGGCAGCAAAATCATGTAAGCCAAAAATTTCCCCATGAGCTTTAGCAAAGAAATCCCACCTTCTCTTCAAAGAGTATAGTTTATCCCCTTCTGCTTCCAATTAGAAACAGAACGTGGTTTTTCTCGATGTTGATATCTCAAGAATTCACAATAGGCCCCACTGGGGAATATGATACCTGTAACTTGGCAGTTAGATCTGCTGTTTATGGAAAAGAGCTAGAATAGGATTACCTATACCAGGCTGTGAAAAACTTTAGGATTTAAATCGATATTATCACCCTCCTTTTACAGGTGAGCATGAGCCTAGATGGAAGTGGGTAGTAATGGACTCCTGGAGGAAACTGTTCAGTCATTTGCTATCTAAAGTAGACCTTGCCTCCCAGATATGGACAAAGCTACTCATCTTGAACTATCTCCCTTCAGGTGTCCTGTTTCTTAGGCAACTGGGTTATACCAGCCACTGGAATCCTTAGTCAGGGAATTCAAGACAATGGGTAGGCCAGGGTTCTTCTCTATTAGTTTCTGTGAAGTTTTACTTAGTAATAGAACTGTACTGATTTGCATTATAGAATTCTTCTGGACTTAAACCCCAGACCCAAGTAAATCTGATGTATGCCTTACTGATGAAGACAAAGCTGGGAAGAACAGATATTGTGATTACACAAACAATTTATGTGTGATTCGGAAGTGTGAATAATCAATTTGTTAATTGTTTGTTTGTTTACTCATTCATCCATTCGATAAGTATTTATTGATCTCCTGGTCAGAAGGGCACTATACAATCCTAGGGCACACCATTTAGGGCACACCAACAGGTTTTTCCATGCTCTGTATGAAGCTGTCAGGGCACAAGGGACAATCCCGTCTTCTTGGGGCTCACAGTGCAGTGGGGGAAAAGCACAAGTGGTCGGGCAATTGCAATACGGTAGAAAGACCTAAGATGGAGTGGATGGCACCAGTGAACCTGGGAGCTCACAGGTGGGACACATCCAGCTTTGAGGGATGGAGGGCAGCTACTTGGAAAAGACTGCACCAAGAAGACTCTGAAGGAGCAGACAGGGTGTAGTCAGGCTAAGAGGAGAGAGAACAGTCCAGGGTAAAGACGCAGCAGATGCAAATGTAAGGAGAGCAGGGAGAGAAGGTGGGGTAACTAGAAGAAGCCATTTTGGACCAGCCGAGTAGACAGAGGAAAAAGAAAGTTGTCAAAAAAAGAGGAGAGAAGGGGAGGGGAGAAGGAGGAGGAGAGAAAAGAAGAGGAGAGCAGGGCAGAAGAAGAGAGAATGTAGGTAGAGCCTAAAGCTGCCTTTGTTCTCACCCTCTCTGCGGCCTAGTGATCACATTCTCCTGATGTCGCCATGTGACCGCACTGTTCCTACTATTCAAGAGGATTCTAACCACAACTGGGGCTCCTGATAGTCAACAATCTGAAATGCAAGTACGTGTTTTTTGTTTGTTTTTTGTTTTTTAGCATGCAGCTAATAAGCATGCGATTTCCAAAGATTTATTCATCTCATTTATTTATTTAACCCATTGTTTAGGTTCAAACAGCTACTCAGGACTGGAGGGGTAAACAGCTAGTTTTGCCACTTTGTATTAAACACTCCCCCTGCTCCACACTGGCTTCGGTCTATCCACCTAAAGAAATGCTTGCTCTAAATCCTCCCTTCTAGTGTTGAGGCTCAACAGGTGGGATAACTAGAGAAAATACTGGTTGCTGACTTTTCAAAGCCAGATTTCCAACTAATGGTGCAACATACTCTAGCGGGCAAAGTGCTGCAAAAGAAGTTTAAAAACATAAATAACAAAACAAGCGTTATGTCTTTTTACATATCAACTTTTTATCTTCATAATTCCTATACTTAAAAAAACCCTAGTTTAATAAATAATAACTGCTTGACAATAATAACAAAAATAGCTTAACCTTATTTTGGTGAATTCATTCTCTTCTTTCCACTTCACCACTTCCCATTCAAGCATCATCTATTAATTTTTTTCACATTACACCCAGAAACCGATAAAACAAAGTTACTGAACATAAACATCTCTAGTCTACCTCTTTCATACAGTTGTTCCTCATTTTTCTTTTCACTTCCCTTTAAGGAGGATTTTTCTCTCTTTCCTAAATGAGTTCAAGCCCACAATTAGCTTGTGGGGGAGGATCTTATTTTCAAACATTTCCTCATGCAAAATGCCTTAAGAGCTCTAATCCCAATACAATGACCTCAAAAAATATGGTGGCTATTTTTGAAAGAAAAAGAAAAAATTCTGAGAAGGCTAGTGACAAATCAGTAGTAGGCTTTGCCAACCGCTGTAGCCATAAACAAAAACCAGAAAGATTTTCCCATATGCCCTACTTAGTAAACATTACTGGTCTTTATTTTCTTAGCCACACCCTCTAATTATAATCATCATCTTCAATTATTAAAAAAGAAATGTACTATTGGGGTCATCGATGTCCTTCTTCTCATGTCATGCTTTCCATTTTCTTATTACCAACCATTTTTAGTCCATCTCATCATTCCTTTGCATCTATACAACGTGGGTTTTGCCCAAGGGCTTGAAACTGAGCATTTAGCAATCAAATGTCACCAACTATCTTCTTCATTTTACTGGCAGCCATGGGGGACCCTTGTCACCATCCCGCTGACACACTTCACATTCCCTTGAGTGAACCATTTCCCATGGTGTGTGAACCACATTCTATCTCTACTTCTCTCTGGAAGTTTCAATTCTTAAAACTCGGTAATACTGAATCTCTTCTTAATTCCACCCCCCCCACCCCCAAGAAATCAAATTTCTGTCTAGGGGTACACTTTTCTCTTAGAATTTTTTTTAATCTTGTCTCTTATTCTTTTTGCTACCTTCTTTATATGATTCTTTCTAGCCTTGAATCCATTTTGTGTCAGTGTTATCCCTTTCTGCCCAGCTAAAATCGGCAAGATATAGATGCATTCTCTTTCTCTGACATTTTTTTTTCATATCTTAAAGCAAAAAAATCTGAAGAAAATGTGTTCTGCTTATTAAGTCCTCTTAAAAATATGTTTAAGCAATGGTTACCCCTGAGTATGGGATTTGGGTTTGGGAATAAGGATTGAAAGGGGAATGGGGTACCTTTATATTTTATTTTACCTATTTTTACTTAAAGTTTTTATGACAATAATGTACTATTTTTGTAGTGAAAAATATTTCCTGTGTTCAAAAATATCTTTAAATTGTTCAGAAGAGAAAAGGATTCTCACCTAATGCTTTTTCAACTCTGAGATTATTTTCATAACTAAGATTTTCATTGAAAGGAAGAGAACAGAGGTAGTGAGAGACTGTGAGTCTCAGAGAGAGCGTCTCATTCAAAGTTAGCATTCCCTCGCCTTGTGATTCAGTTGTGAACATATGACTACATGCTGTGCACATCACACTATGAACGCTACACACAGAGAGAGCTTAGGTAATTCTGAAATAAAACTAGGTAAAAAATTCTGATGTTCCTTAGGGATTCAAAAGAAAAATGTGGCTCTCGATTTTTCCTGTATATAATTTGATATACTCAGAAATCTTTAAATATCATGTCGCTATTGTAATTAAACACACACACACACACACACACACACACACACACACACACAGAGCTCCCAGTCTCCTGAGGTTGATCAGTTGAATCAGGTTTCTTTTCTAATGCTTAGCACCAAGGTATGGTACTTGCCAGCATCCCAACAAGGATCTAGAGGGCAAAGGGCCCTGCCGAAGGGCAGG
>NW_006436298.1:7859047-7864212 GCF_000325575.1 Pteropus alecto | reverse complement strand
GAAATATTCAGCACAGGTGTGATGACTAAGTTACTTTAGTAGTCATATTTTGATAGAACATCATATTTAAGTATTGAAGTACATACTTTACAACTCAGTCATAGACGTTATACATACCACAAATAAATGTGCCTGGTGGGTCTAAACTACTCACTACTCACAGCCAGGTTTGCAGGCCTAGAGAATTATGGGAAATTGCCAGTCTCTGAAACACTCTTTTCAATGACAATCTATTTAATAGTGACGTATATGGATCGTGGTATTCCTCCAAGCCCAGGTATAGGTCTAGGACCTTTAAATGATCTGCCTCAGTTGCCTTCCTGATTCTCATAACCTTTTTGCAAATCTCCAGGCCTTTCCAAATTTAATTACTATGTCTAACATTGTGATCTCAAAATTACCCATCCCCGGCATTTCACTCCAAAAATCGAATTTTTCTGAATTCATGCATAAAGGAGATTCTATCTGCAGAATTAAATTTGTCCTCAGTTTTTTTACACATTTACTTTTAAGTGCTGACATGTGTCTTAAGGTAGGAATTCTTTACTTTGGCTTTCTTACCTCATTCAAAAATACCTTCTCTCTCAAGTTTTTTTGGCAACTCTAGCTTATCAACCACCTTAAAAGCTCTTCTGAAAACTCTCCTCCTGGCAAGTACAGTCTCACTTCTGTGAAAAGCTTTTCCTCATGGTGGAATCATATGCAAGAAATAGTCTCAGAGGTGATCTATGCTGATCCCTTCATTTGACTGATGAGAAAAATTCCGCCTTTTTCTTTTTTAATGACAGTACTTAGATTTCAACTAATCTCTTCCTCTCCCGTTTGTTCTCTGGTATCATTTATCTTTCAACTAGAGTGTAAGATCTCCCACACCTCTAATAATTTAAGATTAAAAAAAAAAAAGAAATAAAAAATTATGGGATTTCTTTCTTTCAGAGAGCCTTTCCTATATTTCACTCCACAAATCCAATTACTGATGACACTGGGATTCTGTCCCTTAGTGTGGGGGTAGGTTTACAGTGAGAATGTAGAATTTTGTCAGAATTGCACACTCTTGCCACACACCTAAATATGCTTTGCCCAGAACTTTCCTGGGTCCTTGTGGTAGAGTCTACTGGGTTCCTACCGTGCAGCAGGCACATTTACAGGCAACCCACTCCACCCTACACACATACACCTGATCCTCGCAATCTCCTGTGAAATGAAATTATTGTTCCCATTTTTAAGGTAAAGAAACAAAGACTTTGAGGTAAAGTGTCCTGAGGCAATTTAGCTAGTTGGGACAAAACTGAGATATAAGCCTGAGTTTTCTCATTCCAACTTTTCCATATTATATTTTTCTTTATATATTACTGAGTACTCAGTTTTACCTCCTCTCTTTCCCCCTCTATTAATCCACTCAATCTCATGTCACCTAGGAGAGACAAAGAAATGGAGAAGAAAACACCACCAGTCCTTCCCCAGGCCCACCTGGAGTCAAGGTACCCTAGGATTCTTAGAGATTGAGGAAAGAGCTTAGAAGTTCTTGGCTTTTATTTTATTATCCCTAGAAAGAGTCAATAGCATTAATTTTTAACCACTTTATCCCTCCTGTTTTTTTCCACTGTCTTATTAATATTAATTTAATGTTAGGTTTACTGCAACATTCCTCTAAGAATAACTGTTATGCTATGTTTTAGGATTTCTCCCTCTTTATTCAATGCTGCTCATTTTTCCCCACTCTCAAAACAATCTGTTACAGACTGCTTCAAAATGCCCCACTAATAAAATGTCAAAGCAAGCCACAGACTGAAAGAAAACATTTGCAAATCATACATCTAATAAAGAACTTGTATCCAGAATATAGAAATAACTGTCACAATTCAATAATAAGAAGACAATCCAATTAAAAATGAGCAAAGGCTTTAAATAAATATTTCTCAAAAAAAGATATAGAAATATCTAATAAGTATATGTAAAGGTGCTTCATGTCATTACTCATCAGAGAAATGCAAACTAAAACAACAAGTTGTCTTTTCACACTCACTAGAATAGCTAAAATCAAGATAGACATTAACAAGTGTTGGGAGGATGCCAAGAAATTGGGAACATTTATACTTTGCTAGTGGGGATGTAAAATGAGAGAGCCCCTTTTGAAAATGTTTGGTAGTTTCTGAAAAAGACAAACATAAACTTATCATACAACCCAGCAATTCCACTCTGAAGTATCTATGCAAGAAAAATAAAACTAAACATCTACATAAAGACTTGCACAAAATGTTCATTGCTATATCATTCAAAATAGCCAAACATCATGCCAACTGAAAGAAGCATACGTACAAAAGAGTATATATTACATTCCAATTATATGAAATCTATAAAGACAGAAATTAGATTAGTGCCTGAGGCTGAGGGTGGAGTGGAGATTTATTGCAAATGAGCATAAGGGAAGTTTGGGGGCAATGGAAAAGTTCTAAAACTAAGAGCGGTGATGGTTGCACAACTGCCGAGTGGTTAAAAATAATTGAACACTCACAATGGGCAAATTTTATGGTATGTAAATTAAAGAATTGTTTTTGTTTCAACTTGCTACGTTTTTATCTTTAGCTTTATTGACATTTGAATTGATAAGCCCACCCTATTTTGTCATGCATTTAGTCTTTTCTGGGAAAACTCTAGCATCACATAAGAAGGAGTCCAAACACCTTGTCCCTTGGTGTCATTTACCCTTGCTTGGCAACTGAACAACATAGACTGCAAATACATTTCGAATTGTTTGTTGATTTTCTTTAATGGGTATACTAAATTTTGACAATATTAGTCTATGTCTTCAAAATCTAACATTGAATAAACAGACACATTTGAAACGCTGAGTCTTAAACCTGAATGATTTCACTTTGTTCAATCAGTTAAAAGATTTAAAGACAAGTGGTGAAAAGAAGCCACCTATTTTGCCTTTTTTCATCAAAATCTGGATTCTTTGTCACCTATCAGATTAAACTTCTTGCTGCAGAGAGAGCATTAACCTATTCTGGTTTCATGTTGGTAGAAGGTCAAGAATGTTTGCATGTGTCCTTACCCATTCGAACAACATGTGGCCTGCTTTAGAGCTGTGCTATTTGGGATATGAGAATTATCCCACTTGGAAAAAGGGCCAGAGTAGCCGAAGAAGCACTAGAAGTGGCTAATGGACAGAATCTCCCTGTTCTGGTTTTCAGTGATGAAATTACATCACTGTAATTTCAGGAATGAAATTACATTTCCTTGTCAGACTACATAAGTTAAAACTGGGCTCTGGCTGCATACCTGTGGCAGTTTACCTATCAGATACCAAACATGATTTAATATTAAGACAAGAAGTTATATGAACCTTTGCAACAATAAAATAGCCATGAATAAGGGAGGAAATTAAGTTGTGATTCACTAAATAACTCCGATTTGAATGCTGTGATCTGCATGGATTCTCTGAGTGCTCACTAAGTCGAATTTCCTCCATGTCTATACAGGCCACTGGCGCCCTCAGAAATGGAAAGGCTTCTGATAGCACACGTCTCCAGAAGTACAGCCAGCTGGTTGCCAAAAAGCTCACAATAAAGTACTTACCTTGATAGTTTACTAAGACTTGGGGATCAGTCTTAAAACTAGAAATTTTATCAATCCATTGCTTGATAATTGATTGATATTTAGCAGACACTCAGAATAAACTTCTCGCTCAGGAGCAGATTCGCATTAACCAAACTCACGGGGACTGAAACACACAAACCAGAATGCCAATCCATAAATGTACTGAGTCATCAAATAAATTCCAGAGGACTAGAAGACTTGTGTTAGCCAATGGGTGCATCCCCCTCTCACCCTCAGCCATAGGCAGCCAATTTACCCAAAGGCGAGGATGTTATCACAACACCGGCAATTAATTGATCCCTTTCACCCACCAGAGGGACGGTTTGTCATAGAAACGGAAATATTTTAGGCTGTTGGACCAAGAGGCCCACCCCTGTGCAGAACTTAGATAAGTGTCACCAACCTCAGCCTGCTCTCCTTTGTCTTTGTATCCATGGTGAGCCAGTCCTGTTCTGGCTGGTATACTCAGCCAGGTACAATAATTTCTGAGGGGCCTGGAGTCTCTTCATCTTTTAAGGATATGTGGCTTATCTACACTATGTAAAGGATATGTGGCTTATCTACACTATGATGTATTGATTTTGAAGGCTAATTTATAATCAATATGTTGAACAAGAACATTCTTAGGATGTATTCATCAAGCATCTTTCTCTTCTGTCTCCATCGACTCCTTAAATCCACTCTGGGCTAGTTCTTCTCCAGTCCCTGGAAGACATCTCGAATAATACTATGACATTTTTCTTCACTCTCTGGGAATGAAAAACAACAAGTTGTGATCTCAATTCAGTAGGCAAAATATCCAGCTTTATAGAATCATTGAAACTCTAAGCATGATTAAGAGACCCTTCACTTCCTTCAGCTTGTGAGTAACAATCAGACAGAGAAGGAGGCTGAGTTGGTTTCTCACTGTGTTAGTATGTTCAGGCTGCCATAACGAAGTAACATAGGCTGGGTGATTTAAACAACAGAAATTTATTTCTCACTGTTCTGTAGGCTGGGAAGTCCAAGATCAAGGTGCTGACCAGTTCAGGTCCTGGTGAAAATTTGCTTCCTGGCTTGCAGGCAGTCACCTTCTTACTATGTCCACATAAGGTGGCAAGAGAGATCTCTGTCCATCTCTTCTGATAAGGATACTAATGATATTAGATCAGGGTTCAACCCTTATGACCTCATGTGACCTTAATTACCTCCTTCATCTACATGGGTGGTTGGGGCTTTAATACATGAATTAAGGAGGGAGGACACAATTCAGTCCAAAGCACTTGTTTTCATCACCTTGCATCTCCTCCTCCTTCCCCACTTGTACCTAGTTTTTGACCCATGAATTGAAGAAGAAGAGATTTTAGGAAGCAGAACCATTTGTACTTTTCTGAAGCTGGTGTGAGCCTTCAGCACATTCCCCAGGCCTGGCAGAATGTAAACCCAATATCTTCTTCTAGGGAGAATGTTGGTCAATTCTTGGGAGACTTTTTGATATGTTTGCTATACTTTCCTCTTGCTCTACACTTATGGCTCTTTCCTCAACCTCTAGGAATTCCAGGACTGACCTCTACCTGCTTCCT
>NW_006436298.1:7855176-7859036 GCF_000325575.1 Pteropus alecto | reverse complement strand
TCCCCTTCAGACAACTCATTTGCACAAGCAAGAGTGAAGTCCGCACCAGCTCTCTCTAGTGTGAGCCATTATGTCCATTGGAAACCTTCATGCTTCCTTTTACTTTATTTCTTTTGCATACCAAACTCCAGGAGAATAGGCCAGCCACGGTGCAGCACCAGGAACGCCTTTGCTCCTGCAGTCAGAACATCTCTCATTCTTAGATTCCCAGGCAAGAGTCTTAATGCATTCCCCCTCCTCTCTCCTAGACTGTAGAGGACACATTTCTAGCTTTCTGAGTAGTGCCCCTCAAGCCCTTCTCTCCTGACCTGAGGGAAAGTGGAGTCGACCCCCTGTTTACCGCCCCCTGCCCCAGTCCTTCCTCCTAGAAGAGATATGAAGAATCGGTACTTAGCATCAATTCCAATATCTCTTCTTGTATGCTGTCCTGGACTACTGTGAAGGAGGAAGAAACTTCCCTCTACCCTGCAAGGTTCTTTCGGCTGATCTAATAAGTAAACCTACACGAGACAGATTAACAAGGGAAAATAACCAAATTTAGTTACATATGTACCTATGAGACTGCCACATACATGAGAGGTTCAGGGACAAAAAATTAACATGAGGTACATATGGCATTCTGAGCTAAGGATGAGATGAAGTGCCTCGGGGCTTCAGAGGGGAGGAGGGAGGTCATTGCAGAACGATAAGGAGAGCAGATGTTCAGTAATTAAGATATTTTTAGACAGGCCATAAAAGTTATTTCTGGTGATAACTCTTTTTATGGGCAAGTACCCTAATTTAAATTCTTCTGGGTAGTTAAGCAGTGGGAGCAGGAGCAGAAGTTTCTTTTGAGCCTGAAGGGTTTTGGTTACCTTTAACTCAAAATAATCCACATGCCACAGAGGCACATCTTGGGATGACTTGTTCTGAACCCCTATACTACAGAATTAAAAATCATCACTTTTAGATTCTCTTGCAGTTAGGATTTTGGATGCAAATTAGGTTCTGCCAATTGATGGCACTTGAACAAGATTTGAAAAGCAGAATGGAGAAAGATTTCCTCACTACATGCAAGGCCATGCAGATGGAGATGGTAGTTTTCTGCATCCATGGTCCGGTGTCTAACCATTATCTTCATGGACATTAAGAAACAGTTGCATCAGTGATGGCAGAGGCTGTCCTTGGCTCACAGTTCCGGTGGTCCAGTCTTGACACCAACAGTGCTAGAGCTCCAGTGGTGGCTCCCGACTCCTCACCTCTGGGTGGTAGCCAGAGCAGCAGCTCCCCTGGGGGCCCATTCTGTGGTCTTGTTCCAAAAGTCATTCCTGTAGGCTCACCCTCAAATCTACCCCTCCAGCCCTTCTAAAACTTTCTAACACCACATTCCTTGAAATAAATTTCATTCTGGTTAAAATACTTAAAGTAGTTTCTGTTTCCTGCAACTAATCCCTGCCTGATACACTTCCCCTTAGGGAACAGAGTGGGCAATGAAATCCACTGGCACATCAACAACTAGGCTGAAACTTTCATTCTAATCTCCTCGTATAAACTCCCCAAGGGCTAGCCTTTGCAAAGCACTTCTCCAGAGAGATAATATCTTCATTTGTAGATTTTTACATACTCAAAAATATTATTTTACATATCTGGTATTTCATTTATTTGATGAGTGACAGTGTCAATGTTCCCAACCTCAAAGCATCAACCAAATTCTTTGACTCTTATTTGGCCTCAGGAGCAGGCAAAGAGGTAGACAAATGTCAGGAGTCTGAGAGAAGCAACTTCTATTCTAGATACTCACTCTACCAACTGACATTGCACCCAAGGAGGCTAGTTCTTTGCCATGGGTTGTTTTTCCTGACAAAATGCAGATAGCCCAGTCCTCACAACAGGTGAACTTATGATCCAGAAGTGCCTTATTCAAGCTCACCGTAACCTGTCCTCAGACCAAGTTTTGATGAGAAGGAAGCAGAGAGAACATGAGGACATGACCAGCAGTATAAAGGATGAGTGTGTGGGCTGGGGAAGGGTCTCTCTTCCTCCTTTTCCCCAAAACACCCCATATAAAGTAAGAGAAATATGATTTGAAGTGAATAATTAACTTAATCTATTATATAGAATATAAATAAAAACATCTTTTGAAAACTGCTATTTGACTTGTTTTATAACATACTCTAAGCAAAAAACAGTTTGCTTGCTCTATAGATGCAACTTCCAGATTAGGCCTCTAGCCTCTCTTTCTACTCAAATCACTACCCCTGAGCCTCTCCACTACAGGAACTCTGGAGCTGCCACTGTGACTTGGCCTTAGAGAGCAGAGGATGCCCTCCAAGGTGGAAGAAAGCTGAGGATGGGAATCTGGGGACCCAGACAAGCTCCTTTGCAGTTTTGCATGGAGGCAATATACATCATTTCTGGAAACTTCACATTGGCATGTTTAACCCTCAAAATAACTACATGAAATGTGACTCCCCCCCTAACGCTTGCATCATGCTTTTTTATTCCAATCTGAGTCATGGCAATGTTCTTTGAGTCATCTGCCAGGACTCAATCAAAGTTTCACAATGTCCTTCCTATGTGAATACTTTCTGGCTTCTCCCTTACATTTTATTTTGGCAAAAGAATATCCTTTTGAAAAAATGGGTCCAGGATCTGCTGCATTCCAAAGATCTCCATACAGTTCCTCAGTCTCTCCTGTGGCCTCTCTCTGCTCTGTGGGGGTGGGGTTGGATGTCTGCAAGGTCACCAACTCCCTCTGTCCTTCCTTCTTCCCTTGCCTCTGTGTCACTTTCCTGCCTCCTTCCTTGCATTATTTTCTCCACTAAAAGCTCCTCCCCCACCTCCCTAGTGCCCCTCTAATCCCCAGGGGATAGCGGCATTTACTAAATCCCAGGCCGAGAAGCAGGCAGATGGCTCAGTGTCCTACAACTTTGGACAAGTTCCTTAATATCTCTTAATGTCTCAGTGGTCTGTAAATTCACGTAGTTCTCAGTTCATATCCATAATTTGTTTAACATCATTTGGACAAAAATTCTACCATAGCATAGGTCCATTCTACCCTTACATAGAAAGAATCCTTCTATTATACAGAAAATTTTATTTATTTATATATATTTATTTAAGTATGGTTGACATACAATATGATATTAGTTTCAGGTGTGAAACATTTATACACCTTTTGAAGTGATCGCCACAATAAGTCTAGTAACCCTCTGTCAAAATACAAAGTTATTATGCCATTGTTGACTATATTCCCTGTGCTGTACATTGTTCCCCATGACTTGTTTATTTTATAACTGAAAGTTTGTACCTCTTGTTCCCCTTCACCTTTTTTGCCTACCCTCCCCATAAAAATTTTCTTATTGAAAGTAGCTTTCTAAATGTCCACCAATAAGACACTAGTAAAATAATGGTGCATTCATTAAAAAAGCTTGAGGTGCCTTTTTAAATAATGTCTGGAGAGTAAAAAAAGCAATTTGCAAAATAGCATTCTAGTATAATCTCTGTTTTTAAAAATATGTGCTATATGTTGTATGTTAGTATTATGTTATCTATCACATATAAGTTTGTGTGTGGTTAGAAAAAATTTGGAAGGCCACACAGTTAACAGTGGTGGCTTTGGGTGGAGGAGGGGGTATAAGAAGAGAAGGGAATTTTGATTTTTTCTTTCTATGCTTCTGAATTGTTTGACATTTTTACCAGTATTTCTTCAATTATTAAATGGTACCAATTTTGAATAATTTTTGGAAAACACCTTCTATATCCTGGAATAGAGCTTTATTGATATGTTTCAATTTTTATAAAATAAACTAACATGTAACAAGCATTTTTCTGTGGTCCCCATTCACAAAATGTCCTTCATTCTTAAAAAAAAAATATAT
>NW_006436298.1:7825194-7853860 GCF_000325575.1 Pteropus alecto | reverse complement strand
AGAAGGCTCGTTCTGCCTCAGCACTTTGTGCTGCTCTCCTCAGCCTGGGAGCCCAGGCTTCCTCTTGTTTGGAGAGCTGTTTCTCCGTCTTCAACTCAAAGTCTCCTCAAGGTGCCCCCCGCCCCCACCACCATGATGACCTGCTTTCCAAAGTTGCCCCTCCTATTCTGCTTCCTAGCTTCCTATTTGTGTTCTTTAAGTACAATTTATTATACTCTAATCACTCGTTTATTGTCTTCCTCCCCCAGTTGACTGAAAACTCCATGTAGGGATGAACCGTTAGAGCTTGCATTGTGATGCTTAATTCAGGGACCCACCGAAGCCCCTAGAGGTTGGGGAGCTGACAAAGATTCTTTGCTCGATCCAACTTTAGTCAGGCTCCTGAACCTTTTCCTAAGCCCACCTGTGCATTTCCTTGTAAAATCCAGTTTTAACAAGAACCCTGCTGAGTCAGTGTAAAGAACCTCCCACCCTTGCTATCTGCTCATCCTCAGTATCTGACCAGGTTCCTCATCCCCCACCACCCCCCAGGTGATGTCTGATCCCTGGCCTGTCTTCAGTAAGAAACCTGTTAGGTCAGTTTAGCCAACACCCTCCTGACCCTTGATGTTTCCTCTAAGTAATTTTTCATCCACTGACCCTCGCCTTCTTCCTTGGCTATAAATTCCTGCTTGCCCATGCCATATTCAGAGTTGAGCCCATTCTCTCTCCCTTGGTGCAAAATGCCAATGCAGTGGTCCCTATATCGATAAGTAAATCCCTATAACATCAGGAAATAGGATATAGAAAACAAGCAGCTTTGAGACAGAAGTGTTTCTTGGGTTCACTTTCTATCAGTTTGAGGAGTGCCATAGCCAATGTTTATGATGAGGTAAAGATCAGGGAGCCGTTTGATGGGACAGGATACCGAAGCATGACTCAGCTTTCCCAAAGCAAATCTTTTCACAAACACCTCATTATTTTATTTGAAACAATGAGAATTCCAGGATCGTTGGCACATCTGCACTCAAAAATAATAAGAAAAATATTTTAACTTCTTAAAATTCTCTGTATCAATGCCTCCTTCCATTCATGTGCATAATCAGAATGATTTCTTGCATGTGTTCACACAAATAAAAGTATTAAAAAACAGTTTAAATTCCTTTAGTTTTCAACAATAAAATTATTTGTATATTTGTAAAGATTTAGTCAAAGTCACAGATAAGAATTTTTATTTTGTGGGAACTTAGATTTGAAATATGGAAAGTTAAGCATAAAGCTATTACAAGACATACTTTACATTGTCTACATAGTTCCATAGTTTTCGAACAAAATAGCTAAGACAGTTGCCACTGACAAGATAAAAGGTTAATGAAGACAAGGACCTCATATTACTAATCAGTTGCATTGACATACATGTATTGAGCTTCTACTATGACTTTAGGAAGTATAAACATGGCCCCTGTCTTCAAGAAGGGACCACATCCCAGGATACCCTTCAGTCTCAGACAAAGCAGGATGGTTGAGCACCTGAGTGCTGGAAGAAGCTTGGCCTGAGGTGGAACAGTGGCAGTGCATAGGTTTGAGAGGCGCTGAGGGAAGAAAATCTTCAGAGCCTGGAGACTCATTGGATGAAGAGGGTGGAGAGGTCAGCAGATGATGGAGATGTAGACACTAAAGATGAACTTCCTATGTTTGGAGTGGAATGCACTAACATGAATACCACATATTACTATAGAACTCAAGTTATAACCTAGATGCTCTAATACTTAAGGTTTTTTAAATGTACTAAACTCCTTGATTTGTATAAGATCGATTAAGTGATAAATCTTTGTTTTATTTTACAATTACTAAAAAGGAATTCTTTGAATTCTTTTTGGCTGGGGAGGAGGGCTTCACAATATAAACTAAATCAAAACATCATATCTAGGTACCTACTGAAGTTGTTTCTCTGTTAGGTTCTCTGAGAGATTGGATAATGAACCAAATCTTCAGCTTTTATTCCATGGGACTGAAAGTACTCGTCTCCTAATCTGAAATATGGAAGCAAGCACCATCTTACTGGCAAATCTTCTCCTTTTCCTTTCTGTCTTACTCCATATGTCCTAGATTTTCCTGGGATGCTTTATGTGGAGATCTTTAGTCCACTGATGGGCAATATCTAACTGGAACTAAAAGAATTTATAGCAATAGTGATAGGACAAGCAGTAAAATCTGATCACTTTAATTTTTTCAGTTTTTTTCTTTATATTTACTGTTTCTTTTTTCTTCTTGATTACAAAATAATTGAAAATGTTATTATCATTCTTAGAACATCAAACAGTAAAGGAAAGTATGGTACAGAAAGGGAAAAATACCCTGCCATCTTGACCTCAGAAATATCTGTGTTAACAGTTTGATGTAACTCTTCACAACTTGTGCACCAACATAGGGTCAAGGGTGGGAATTAGCCAGGAAAGGAGCAAAAGACGAGGGACTCTAGGCAGAGGGAGAGCGTGCATTCGTAAGGGAATGCAGGACATGTTAGAGAAGCAGGAGGCTCAATATGGTCCTAGAACTAGGCGGGGAAGGTGAGAGAGGCAGGACCTGAGGGGTGGAGGCAGGTAGGGATCTCTTAGAGTGCTGTGTGTGGGTACGTGCATGCAGTGTGCACTCGTGCAAACTTTGAAAGAAATTACGTGGTATTATGCATTCTCTTCCCAAACTTGTTTTTTTCTCACTTGTTTCCCACATCAATACATTTAGATACAGTTCATCCTTTTAAAAACAGCTATGTAGTACTATATGATTCGAGTGTACAGTTTGTTTAACCAATCTATTATTGATGTGAGTAGTTTCTAGTTTTTGCTATTAAGAGCAAATGAACATTATTAAGTAAATACCCATAGAATTTCTGATGGATTAATTTTTAGGACTGCTATTGCTGGGTCATATTTAGCAATATGGCTGTGCATATTTAAAATTTCACAATACCTACTACATACAATATTGCCTATATTCTTACATCCTTAGTAGCACTGGATGTTATTTATTTGTTGCCAATTGGATGGCAAAAAAAATCTCATCTTAGAATTTATTTTAATGATTATTGAGATTGAACGCTTTTTCATACCTTTCTTGCCGATAGGTATTCATTCTGTGAATTAGCAGTTCATGCCTTTTGTTTCCGATTACTTTAGGTCAGCTGCTCTCTGGACATATATAAATGAGGCTGTAGAGTTTGTGCCTTCGTTTAACAAGAGCATTTGCTGTGTTAGTGAAACAATGACCCTCAGTATCTTGTAATCATTCATGCCTTTCAGTTTTCATTGAAATTGCAAGGCACTAATTATCTCTGATAAGTAGTCATATTTGTTCCTGGCCTTTTTCTGTCGACCTGTACCAGCTTGAACCATGGACCCCAAAACTCCTAATTTTCACCAATCGATTTAATCTTTTTATAAAGAGACATTTAAAATAGCCTCAAAGAATGCCTTGGGCTCCATACCTTTATTTTCTATTTATGGTTTTCTGGGAAAGAGACATATATTTTCTTTTGAATATGACCTATCTTCCTATTTAGACTTCAAGTTCTCCATTAGCAACCAAGAGAACTGGTGCCACCAAGGACCCAAAGTGGTCCAAATGTCTGTTCTAATTAACATTAGACTGAAACATACCAGATTTCCCCTCAATATTTTTGATGTCTGTAGTGGGACAAACTGAAAGAAGTACATTCTCCTGGGAGCTGTGGCGCAGACTGCTTTCTGCATAGTCAGGGGTAGAGGAATAAAGATAAGGAATTTTAAATACAGGTGTAAGGAGCCCTTAGAATTACGGATTGGGGATGTTTAGGGATCTCAGAATCATGAAATTTGGAGTGAAAAATGCCTTTTTGATGAGACACAAACTAACTCCCTTGTTTTATGGGTGAGCCCCAGAGAGGTCACATGTGCTGCCCAAGATTGCCCAGCCAGTGAGTGGCAGAGTTGAAATGCAGGTGTCCTGACTCCCGGCCTAGAGTATTTCTTTTCCTTCTAGGCTGCCTCATTTTCTAATCTAATAGGAAGAAATTCACTTAGAAGATTAATATATTATAAATTCCAGAAGTAACTCTAGTACAATCCATCACAAGGGAAAAAAGTGAGTCTTATATGAAGTGATTTGCTTGGGGTCCTAGGACTAGTGGGTGTATACCAATCACTGGGCAAAGGTGCAAATCTTCTTATTGCCAAAGAGGGCTCTCGCTACCAAGTCACCTGGCATCCCCCACCAGGATGGTCAGAATCCTCAAAACAGGTGGAAACATTTTTGAAGTGTCAGATTATGGTGGCTGCCCCTAGAAGTAAAATAATAAGCTCTCCCCTGCCAATGCCCTGAGAAAATGTTAGTCTGTGCTAAGGTAGTCTAAATTTGTGTCTTGTGTCTTATTGGAAAATAATTCTCATGGTCTTATTAGTTTTGTGACTTATGGAACTGTATGTGTATTTAGAGCAAGTGTACTTACATTTTCCTAGTAGTAAAATATTGCACTGCTTTCTTCCTATTTAAGTCAGCTTCTTTGTTTATAAGGAATACTGGTATACGTTAGCTTGAGACAGGGGATTTTATTGCAGGAACCGAGATAGCTCTGAAGACTGAGCTGGCCTGAGGAACTGGTCAGCCCCAGCGACTCACTGCTCTCTCTATCTCTTTCTCATGGCTTCTTGCTTCTCCTTGTGCTTCTACTCATTTCTGTTCTCCTTTCTCTACTAACTGGCTGATTATGTTGTTAGAGGTTTCTGAACTTTCTTAACTCTGGTTTGTTCAAAGCTTTTGCTTGCTGTGTTCCTGACTCTCTCTTAGGTCATTCTTACAGTTTCTACTCTTGTTGCTATGGGCTCATTCCTTCTGTATTTCCTAGTTCTAGTTCTTGAAAGACAGAGAATATGATTGGCTCAGCTCAGATTTTTGCACTAGGATGTAGCTACTCTCTAGCCTATTGAATTGGCTTTCCTTTGGTCAGGTGCCCATCCCTGCACCAATCAGATGTGCCCAAAAGAGTTTCATGACATGGCAAATTACCTGCCAAATTAAGGGTCTCTTGGTGGGCCAATTTTTTTTCACAGGGATTTAGGCATCATAAACACATCTAATACATCTTTTTTTGTTTTAATTAAGATTCGTATCATGTAACTGAATCTGTTCGTTGGCATCTTTTGTAAATTTGGGGGGAATTATAAAAATTAGTTATTTGAGAACTCTTTCATCTATCTAACAGTGAGTCAATACTATAATTTCCCATCTGTAGACTGATTGGCTCTTTTCCAAGTAGTTGTATTGGTTCTACTCCCTTGAAATTGAAATTTCAGTGTATCACTGGCAGAGAATGAACTTATGCACTTTGGCCTCTGAGCTTTGTCTTGAGAGGGTCTTATGATCTCTACATTCCTGACCTGGCCCATTCCTTGATGATACTTTACTGCACCTAAACCTTATTCTCATATGTAAAGTCTTTTTTACGGCCAATTTGACAAAAATTAGTTGATTTAGAAACTTGGGAGGGTGCATAGGAGTTGGGTAGACATGCAAAAAGAAGGAATTATCCTTTATTGAGGATCTACCATGAACCCGATATGAACATTCTCATGTTATAGATGAAAAAGCCAAGGTCAGAGACAATAAGACGCTTGCCCAATGACACACAGCAAGCAGGTAGTAGAGTTAGAACTTAACCCAGATCTACCTAATTCCAAATTCCACTCTTTGTATCATTTATAACTTGGAGTTGGTGGTTGAGAGAGGGGTTGGTAGGAGGAAGATATTGGAGGTGAAAAGAATGGAGGCCACCCCAGGTAAAAGTCTGGAGGTGGGCAAAGAGAAAGCAATGCAGAGAGTGTTCACTGGAGTGACAAATTCTTGTTGGAGATGGAGATTAAATGTCAGAAACAGCCGGATTCCAGCACAATGTAAAGGCCAGCCTCGGATGTATCTAACATTTTTGGAGACGTTGGGCGTCACTAAAGGTAAGGCATGATATTACCAAGACAGCTGTTTAGATTAGAAGGATTAGACTACAGACAGGTGTCAGAAAGATTGGAATAGGAAAAGACTAGAGATGGTTTAGACATGCATAGTTATGGGGGCCCCTGTAATCTTCGGGAATGTTTCATAACTGACTTCATCTCAGGCAGGAACCCCTTTTCAAGTCCTCTCCCTCCTCATCTCTGTGACAATTACAGGCTTAGAATTGTCAGTTGTCTAGAAGCTGAACTCTTATATAGAATCACCTTTGATGGAGAGAAATCTGACTCTTATAATATATCTTATTTGAAGCTTCCAAATATTGCCTTTTTTTTTTTTTTGATTTTTTGATTTTTAAAAACAGAAGTACTCCAAAGGGTAGTGAGCACTGGGAAACTGAGACTGTGGTCTAAATTTCCCCTGAAAGTCTTAACCACTGGTGAGATTTTGTATATGTATCAATCATACTGTTTCCATCCTCGTTCTCTGTTCCTGTCACTCCAAGTGTGAGAAGAGATAGACAATTGAGATAAAGAAGTAGTTCCTAGGACTTTAACTTCTATTTCTCCTTTTTTCTTTTCCATAGTAAAATGACCATGAAATTACTTGTAAGAAGTTGCAGGCAATTTGGCTAAGATACTCATGGATTTGTCTTTAGAAGAGTGAAAACCAGTCAATTTTATTTTCTTCCCTGTGTTTGGCAGCTATAAAGGCTATTTATATAACTCAGGCATGCCAATAAAATAAATAATGTTGCCCCTGAAAGATGTTTTTCTGTCACTAGATATTGAGTATCGAGTTTGGAGTTGAGTTAGTCAGTTTTATTAGTGAGAGATTGAAGAGAGGAGAGTTTAAGCCCTGAATCTTGAAGGAGTCAGTAATAATGTAGTGGGGAACCCAGTGGATGAAAATGGTAACAGGTCAACCTGCCTTTTCCTTTTGCCTAAGGCTAAACTTGGAGCCTCTCTTTTTTGACATAGCTGAAGTCATAAAACAAACTTACGACCTTGACAAAACAGAAGAAGACATCCTTTGTACAAATATTAAACTGGTGTTTCCCAAACCCAATGAAACATTAATAAACCAAATCAAACTCTTAGTTAATTCATGAAACCAAATAAAAAACCTTAGCTAATTCATGAAACTGAATCAAAAAATTTTAGTTAATTAATGAAACCAAATTGAAAACCTTGGTTAATTGGCCACCCTCAAAGTGTAACGCACCATGCCAGAAGTGAACACTGAATAATTTTTTATTAAGTTTAGGGACAGAAAATTTGTGTACTGTCATAGTAACAACATTGAAGCGGAGCTGAGTTGTCGTTAAAATATCAAATTACATTTAGCGACCTTAAAGGCATACTTTTTACCCAGCAGTTTCTCTGAAGAGTGCTACAGTCAACGCACTGCGTTCTCTAGTGCTTAAAGCAGAGGCCGTTAGGTATTTCAGAAAACATAACACGCATGATTTCTGAGGACTGCATGGATGTGAAACTGGCCCCGGCTATCAGGTCATGCATGGGGCTTTGCTGTCAGGCCTGGATGAAGGCCAAATGCTGGATGACCCTTAAATCAAGTTTTAGAGTATTCTGGCAGCTAGGGTCACCATGTTTTCCTCTTGATCCCATCACAGCTGGATTGGGTGGGTCAATAGGGTTTTAGGCGGGAATAGTGAGAAATACTGTATATTCGACAGAATGGAGTTGGTCAAGGGAAGCTTTGTGCACAATCCTGTTGGTGTCTAGTTCTAATCCAGGGGTGGGTCATGGTGGTGTCACCTACATATTTGTATCTCTAAGATTTCCAGGAATCAAGGCAGACTGGCCACAGTAGAACTGGTGACAACTGGTGTTTAAGCTCCCTGGAAAGCTTTGGGATTCTTGAACAAAGAGAGGAGACTGTGTCTTTGTCAGCAGGGTGAGGGAGTGACCCAGGGGGCAGATAATTCTCTAAGGTGAAGGAGGGACAAAGCTCATATTTCTCATATTGAGACACATGTTTTTCATAGTCAATGAGTGCTTCTTAGTACAACGAAGAGCTAGCTGTGTCTTCCTACCCAGGACACTAGTAAGTTCCTACACAGAGGCTGCCTCAAGGGGCCTTAAAAGTCTGTGGTCACTTAAGGGTCAGACAATTCAAGGTTATCTGAAAGAATTGTATTTGCTTGGGATGGGCTGGGGTACAAACTCTCTGGTTTTGAGAGAAAGCAAACAAAGCAGAGACTGCAGAATTGGGGACAGCAGTAAAGAATGGAAGCATTTGTTGGGAAATGGAACACTCCAGAAATATTGGCAAATACTTTAGGGAGGTAGCAGGGATCACTGGGGAAGGTAGAAACCTTGGGGGTTTAGAGTTACAGTAACATAACCATGTGGGAGCTCAGAGCCAAATACCTCTGTGCCCATCACCCAAGCTTTGACTATCACCGAGTCCTGTGTAGCCTGAAAAAAAAGAAGTTTTCTCTCAATACTTGGTCAAATATTGGCAACTTTTAAAATGTCACCATTGTCATCCAAGTTTTGTGTTGTGAAAGGCTTGGGAAGGTGAACATAAGCAAGGGATTGGTCTGGGTGGCATGCTAGCTGCTGGGGATTGGGGACAGAGAGGGAAGTCTAAGACCGGCTCTTAGGATCAGAATTATCCAACTGAGATGAGCTACATGTCTGACACAGTTAAATAACATTAGAAAAATCTGATTCAGTGTCCAGTGTTATTCTCCGAAAGTTTGTCGGATGTGGCAAATAGCACCGAGAAGACCTTCTCACCTTCCTCAGGTCAGTTGCTGAGACTGTCTGCATTAGTTACCCCCTCACTTTGGATGAAGGGAAAGTCCAAATTTGGTCCAAACCAATCTTCCTGCCTCATAGCTCCTGTGAACTGAGATCAGTTAAGAACAGGAATTGACTAAGTGAGTGGTACCTCTTTATTGATATTTATACTACCATCTTTAATAATTGCATGTTACTTACTTATGGCTCTATAATTAATTACCCCCAAACTTAGCAGCTTAAAACAACAAGTATTTATCTCAGTTTCTGTGGATCAGAAATCCAAGAGTGGCTTACCTAGGTATTTCTAGTTCAAAATCTCTCATCTGAAGGCTCGACTCGGGCTGGAGGATCAGTTTCCAAGATGGCACACTCATATAAATGGTGACTTGATGTTGGCTATTGGTAGGAATCCTACTTCCTCACCACATGGACTTCTTCAACGGCTGCTCATGTGTCCTCTTGACGTGGTGTCTAGCTCCCCCAAAGCAAGTGATTCAAGAGAAAGCAAGCCAGAAACCTCAGTAGTTTTTATGACCTAGTCTCATAAGTCACACTCTCTTATTTATCTCATATTCTTTGGTCATGTAGCCATCCCTATGCAGTATGAGAGGGGACTACAAAAGGTGTGCATACCAGGAGGCGAGAGTCACTTGGGGACATCTTGGAGGCTGGCTACCTACTGCAAAGAGCTACCATCCATTGAGAGCTTCCTGTGACACAGGCACATTCCAAGCACTTTACATATAACAACGCTTCAAGGTTATTGTGTTTTTATTATCCCCATTTCACAGACAAGGAAACTGAGGCTTTGAGAGAGTAAATGATTTTCCAAGGTTTTTTCATGCCCAGCTTGCCCTTGATTCACACCTCTAAGGAATAAAGTTTATGCCATGCTTTTCACTCAGCACAAATGCATGGAATGCCTACTATGTGACAGGCACTGTGTTAGAATCTGAAAATCCAAGAACAGCAAGGCCCAGACCCTGAGAACATGAAGGAGTTACAGGCACAAAAGTAGCACTGTGTTTAAGGTGTAGCGGGGCTCAACCAAGGGAGCAATTGATTCTTCGCAGGAGGAATGGTTCAGCAAAGCCTTCTTGTAGGTTTGATGCCTGAAATGGGTCTTAAAGGAGATCAGGCACATTCTCAGCTGTGAATGCATCACCACCTTCAGGCCTGGGGATAGGAGTGAGGAGTTCAGCTGATTCCTACAGAGTTTGAGCATCTTCATCTCCTAGCTTTTGGGCTATGTTTGATGAAGCCAGATGACACTTTACAACACGGTCTGCTGAATGTAGCCATGCAAGGAGTCTGGAATCAGGAGACTCAAGTTATACACCTCGTTTTTTCACTAAACCTCTCCCCGGCACCGTGAGACCTCAGGCAAAAGTTTAACATGCCTTGGTTTTAGCGTCTGTTAAATGGGCATAAAGCAATCTTTCCTTATGCCATGAAGGAAGGAGAGTGATTGTAAGCATCAAACAAGGTAAAAGATGTAAAATGCTATTGAAAAGTTCAAAGCTCTACTTCCAAAATAATCTGAAGTCATAAGCTTGTTCTTCTGCTTGCACTTCTTACTTCTGCCACCTGCCCTCCCCCGCGCTACAGACAGAGGCTGTAATTTTCACGGTTTGCATTTAGCCAAGGGGAAGAAGAACCAGCAGCTCCTGAGGATGTTTGGCGTACTATGCTACCTCTGAAAAAGATTTAGAGATGCTCTGATTGTCCATCAGGAGTTACACTGCTAAAAAATTGGAAGATAGGGAACGAAAAGAAAGAAGTATGTTTGCGATTGTGATATCATTTGCACTTTGTGCTGCTCCTTCAGAATAAATATCAAGCAGATGACACTTTATGATTCTCACTATTGCCATAAATTTCATTCTTTGAGAAGTCAAGCATTCTTTTGTGATGTGATAATCCTGTGGTTTATTATTATTATTGCACAAGCAAATGAGCAATATTTTCCTGTGAAGGGCTCGTTCATGTATATGTAAACCACAGCCCGCAGTTCCCCTAAAAAAAGGGGGAATGATGAATATTCTTACCCTGAACTGGATATTTATTGGGTAGGTTTCTAGATAGAGGTCACCACTACCTTTCCATTTATTCTCCGGGCCCCATCATCATCATAGATGAACAGGTATTTCAGGTGAATACAAAACATTCCCCAGAAATGCTGATTATTTCATATACACATGAATCCAGAGATATTCATATGAATAATAACACAGGACATTGATCTCTTTTAGAATCAAGTCTCTTTTGTACATTATGCTCCGTTTCTTCTCTTGCCTGGAGCCTTGCAAAATTAGCTTCACATTCTTAGTTACTCTTTTATCACTTAGAGAGCCTTTTTCACCTACACAAGGGTATGAGTATCATATCAATACAATGTTATAATTTTGTATACACCTCAAAGGATGCAGGCATATCTGCTCCAATATGCATCATTTCTGAAAACATTTTCTCTCCTCTTCCCAAGGAGGCTCAATCAATTTTGGAGTGAAATTTGGTAACCCTGGATTGGGAAGTGAAGATCACCTTGTTCTGTGGAAAGTGAAAGAGGAATTGAAGCAAGGAAGCTAATGCTTCATGTAGTTCTAGAATATCTACTTTCTCTTATTACCATGAGTGGTCAAAGCCTTGTTGCCTGGTACATTTTTTAAAATATGGTTTAAAATGTTTCATTATGGTTAGAAGACATGTATATATCAAAATCCCAACATATTCTTCGGGAACAGTTTTTTGGTTTTTTTTTTTTAAATTAGCATATTGTGAAACGAAGTGTTTTTTGGTACATAGTTTCATGAGTTTTAATGCATGTATAGATTCATGTAACCACCACCACAACCAGGATATAATAGTTCCATCGTCCCAAAAAACTCTCATGCTTTCCCTTTGTAGTCACATTCTCCCCCTGCTCCAATCCCTTGTAACCACGAATCTGTTCTTACTATAGTTTTGCCTTTTCCAGAAAGTCATATAAATGAGACCAGGCAGTATGTAACCTTTTAAAACTGTCTTCTTTCCCTCTATATCCTCATACCTTTGAGATTCATTTATGCTGTCGCATTTATCAATAGCTTATTCTCTTTTATTGCTGAGTGGGATTCTATGGTCCTAGTGCATAACTAATGACATTTTTCAGTATAGCTCAGACCCCATGAGTCCAAGAAAGAAATGGCACTTGTGTAACCAAGTGAAGAAATAGCTAACGTTTATTCTTCAAATTTAATAGTTACTTGTCATAATCCCGTTGAGTGATCATCTGGAGATGAAAAGGAACAGGCAGTTATTATTCCAGAAGCTTGAGCACCTAGGCTTCCAAAAGCTGCCTTTATCCAACATTTGCAGGTTGCTAACATATTTCATATCTGAGTTGCCCGGTGTGTTTTACTGGCACTGTCTAGTGGTTGTCAACAGGGGGTAATAGTGCACCTCTGGGAACATCTGAGGATGTCTGGAGACATTTTTGGTGTCACACTGGGGGAGTGATACTGAAATCTAGTGGGTAGAGGCCAGGAGTGCTACTAAACATCTTACAATGCACGGGACAGCCCCACCACAAAGAATTATCTGACCCAAAATGTCAATAGTGCCAAGGTTTCTCAGCCTTGGCACTATTGACATTTTGGGTCAGATAATTCTTTGTGGTGGGGCTGTCCCGTGTATTGTAATGTATCCCAGACATCCCTTCAAAAAAAAAAACACTATTAGTATGTTTTCGATTGGGCCGAAAACGTCAGCAGAAAAAGGGCAAAATGTTAAATGACAACTAAGAAAGTAAGAGTCAGAAAGATGAGAAGGAGCGTGATTATTAAAACCCATGAAGAAATTGTTCAACTCCCTTTCAAACAACTCTTTTATACCAAACGACCTATTGCTCCCCAGAGAACTGTGGTTGTCACAGTTTGGACCAATGCACTTCCCACTCTCTGCCTGTAGTGCCCTTCATGCTTCCTTTTACTTGGAGAACTCATCCTTAGAAGCCATCATCTTTGGATGCCTTGCTCAGGTATCCTTCCTTATGGCTCCCATAACACCTGGCATTTACCTGTAATGTGACTTTCTTCATAGTGCCTTTGAATTTATTGGTCTCTGATCATTATGGTGTCCTCTGCACCGAGTCCAATGCCTGGCACAAGTTGGTGCTCAATTATTGTTGATCTAAGAAAATCATTTTCTAGATACATTTGGATATTCATTCATCTATGTGTTCAATCATTTAATAAATATTTAACAAGTACCTGTGCGTGGTGCCAGGCAATATTCTGAGTGCTAAAAATACAGGAATAAGAAAAATAGACAAAGTACTTTGTCTTCATAGGGTTTACACTCTAGAGCAGGGGTTGGCAAGCTTTTTCTGTAAAATGCGAGATAGTAAATATTTGGGGCTTTGTTGACCATGCAGTCTCTATTGCAACTACTCAACTCTACCGTTGTAGTGTGAACGCAACCAAAGACAATATGTATCAATATGACTTTATCTACAAAAACAAGCAGCAAGTGTGAGTTGGCCCTCAGGCTGTAGTTTGCCATCTCCTATGCTAGAGAGAAGATAAATAATAAACAAATAAATATAAAATTCAAGTAGTGCTTTCCTCGTAAAACACAAGATAAGGGATAGAGAGGAGGGGAGGTGCAATGTAGACCAGGTGGTCAGGGAAGACCTCTGTGAGGAGATGACATTTGATCAAATATCTGAATGAGGTGAGGGAGTGAGCCAGATGGAACAGCCGGTACAAAGGCCCTGAAGCAGAAATGTGCTCGGGTTTGAGGGGGAACAGTTAAAAGGCCTGTGTGTCAGAAATAGTGCAAGTAAGGGAAGAATGTGAGAGCTAAGGTTGGAGACCAAGGGGGCCACATTACATTACCATATGGACTTTGGAGTTGATTTTCGATGTGACGAGAAGCCCTTTAAAGGTTTGGGGTGGATTTTTTTCCATCAAGCAGAAGAGGTCAGGGCGACTTCACAGCCCCTATTCACCTGCGTAGTGGGTTTGGATGAATTAGGAAAAGGTGCTTCCTATAGGAGGAAGCAGCCTTTACTATAGCTGTGACTCAGCCCCTCTCCCAAGTATCCTAGGTTGGGATACAACTCACACAGCTGCACGCTGTGGTCCTTGGTCTTAAGTGCTGCTGGGATTACTTAAGAAACTCCAAGTCGAATGGTATTCTGGAGACTTTCTAGGACTTTGATATATTTGGTATGCAAAGTATTGTCATTAAGACCGTGGTTTCTGGCGTTCCAGCTCAGTCGTTCGGGGCAAATGGGAGAGTGCCAAATCCTGGGGGTGCACCTTCCTTTTCTCCTGAAGGGAGTTTCAGCCAATTCCTGAGAACTATCGCCACTGGGAAAAGCACTTCTTCATTTTGGAGTGATACAGAGCAGCATAGGTAAAGAAAATAGGGCAGAGAGTAAGTAGCAAAGGTACCTCTCTCTCTTAGTTATGGAAACTCGTGTAAAAGGAACCATGTGGTGATAATAATGGTTTTCATTTCCTATTCTTTGTTGGACTACAGGTTGCCAGGAAAGCATGTCATACATTTGCATGCAGGTTAAATTTCTCAAAATCTGAGCCACAGCAGCTTAGGAACAGTGGGGAAAGTGAAACAAGGGCTTGAGCTTGGCTGCTGGGCTCCTGTCATCATAGGGTGGGTAAATTTCTTTAGCAACTTGATGTGGTTCTATTGGATGTGACTGGTGCAAATCTAAGCATGGACTCATGATTTCTTAGTTCATCTTCTTTCCTTTTTTCTTAGTATTTTGGACAGGGAATCTAATATACAAGGTGAAGAAATGAAAGGCATTTTCATCATCATCTTTAAATATGATAGGTGACTACAGGAGCTTCCAAAATAACTCTAGACAAACTTATCATGGACTAGCATCTTTTACTTTCCTATGTGCTTTTAGAAGTTTGACACCAGGGGTAAAACAGTGCTTTCCAAACTGTGGATTTTACCTAGAAGTGTTGCCAACTGAGTCACAATTAATATCATGGTTCATTCTTTTCTCGTTGTTGTCTTAATTAGGTGTACAATTTTCCTTAATCTCACATGCATACAATCTTTGACTTCTTACTCTGAGGTTTGATTGAGCATCTTCTACTCATTTATCGGTTTATAAGAACGAGAAAATGGGAACAACTTAAAAATATGTATTCCTCTCCTTCCTAGTTGCTACAGAAAAACACAATTTGGTTGCCTCAACTTAAAACAGTGATAGGATAATATTTTTTGTGTGTGGCAGTAGCATTTTCCAAGCTCTAGTGAGAGATGTAACCCCATAGTTGAGCTTTTAACCTAGATCCGAAGTTCATAGTTGTTAGGGCGTATCTGAATATCAGGTCTGGAAATACTGAAATGGCAAATACATATGTTATTTTTAATCTGTCCTCTCTGTTTTCCAGGCAAAATGGGTACTTGCTAAATATTCTCTGTTGAACAAACTAGAAAAATAGAAATGCACCTTGGGTTGTAGTAAAAGACAGTTTTAGTTGGTCAATCTCGCCATGCCCCGCTTGGAGAGACTTAACTCACATCAGAATCTGCACAAGACACTGGGCCTGGAGCTGTATTTGGGGAGCAAGTGGACAGCTCCAAACGGCCTTGTTGCCCTTTTACGGAATATAACACAAAGGTAGGTGGTGAGGAAAATGGGTTGTTAGGCTTGTTGCCCTCTTTCCTCAACTTGGCTTATTCAGATCTTCTTCCTGGAAATGAGATTCTATGCTAGAAAGACTAAAAGCAAACCCCTGGTTTCTCCTAAGTTCCAGTAAAGCAGGTTCCACTCTTAGTGAAAAAATGAGAAGACAGGAAGCCAAACTTCGTCACCAAAGAGCCCCAAAAAGGGACCTAAAATATTTTTTTTAAAGGGAGAAGCATTAACAAAATGATAGGGAAGACACAAAATAGAAGAACAGAGAAAGAAGAAAGAGGAAGTAGAATTCGTGGAGAAAAAAAACCTGTAAGACATTAATTTATTGACATGTGAACAGAAGGAGAATTATACCCAACCTGCTCTAGCCCAGCTTGCTTGCCAAAATTTTAACTTAAAGACGTGAGGACTCATATCACTTATTTGCTTCAAAATCTTCAAAATGAAGTCAGGAAATTTACTATTTAGAAACAACAATGGTGTGCCGGTTACCTCTGTTTCCCCTTTTGTATATATCCCGATGTTTTGCACATGAAAGGATTTCAACAGAGCGAAATAATCAATTTATAAGTCATGTCTACACTGGCAAAGTAAAATATGGAATTGAGAGGAGAAAAAGATTTTTTAAAAAGACCCAAATAGTCCATAGGAATAGAAGATTGATTATACTTTTGGGCCAGCCCCATAGTCCACTGAGTTCAATATTTCAACTCTAAGGGAGTAACAAAGGCTGTGGAAGGCCAGGGGTGTAAGATTCTAGAGCTGTCATTCATACCACTTGGTTCACTGGTTAACTGCTCAGTTCTCCACTTTGTCAAGACAGATCCTGCATGAATGAGCTTCATGCTACTGATTCTTTACTCGCAATGGATCTATCATGTCACCTCCTCCCTGTGCAGCGCAGCAGAACACTGACTTCCTCCACCTCTAAAGTCCTAATGGGATAAAAGCCTGTTAATGGCAGCTTGTAAAGAGAGACTTATTTCTGGCCACTCAACCCTAGACTCCTAGAGGAATTTGACCCAATTGTCATCGCTGAGCGTTTCAGTTCCCCATCTGTTTGCAGATTTTTTTCAATTTGTAAGGGAGATGAATCAAAGAAAATATGTGGAGAATAGCACCTACTATCTGATCTTTCCCCAGACTTTTTTTCAGTATCTTTATCCCTGAGCTGGTGTGCCCAAGACATACCAACTCACTGGGCCACTTTTAGAGGAATTAACAGGTTGTTTCTTTTACTCTCATCAGTCGTACAGAATGTCCAGTCCCACAGGTACCACTGCCAGGTACTTTTTGGTGATTCCCAGGAGGTATCATGCAATTCTCATAAGCAAGTTGTCTTGAGCAAGGGCATCTGCCATTGTCTTCCTCCTGAGATCCGGTCTCTGTCGGGGATATCTTTCATCAGAATCCTAATCCCCATCCCATTATAATCATTAGTACTCCGTGAAATCTCAATGGATATTAAGGGTTTGTGGTAATGGAAACTTGATCTTTGACCTATTCCTAGAAATGGGCAGTTGATAAACACACCAGGATACCGAAATGCCCCTTCCGTAAATGGAGAAAGTTCCAAAACTGAGTACATTCCTGATGATGGCAGGAAGAGATAGTCGGGCTGCTGTCATTTGATGAATTTGAGTAGGATAGAAAGACAATAGAAATAATTAAAAGCCTAATTCCTTTTCACATCTGTCACATATCAATGTTTTTTTTAGAAAATAAAGACAAACAGTTCATTGTAGGTTTTTATTCTTAATTTAGGAGAAAATTCTTTCCCAAGTGAGACAAAGGACATGGTTTTTCTTTCATAAGGAGCTGAGTCGGATGTTTTCTCATGAAACATCTGGCATATGGGCACACACACTAGCATTGGTGTGCTATTTGCAGAGGAGAATTCTCACCATTTCCTTTTCTAAAAACATCTTTCTGACACTGGGTAATTCTTAATTTGAGTGAAGGCAATATTCTAGATCTTCCCTGTGGACCTCCCTTTCTCTGAATTCCAGAAATGGAAGATACTTTTGAAAAACTCACCTTTTAAAAATAGTGACTCTGGGCGCCCTCTGCTGGCTACTCTAAGTTCTTCAGCTGTATATTGGTGCCAGAGCCTGGAGCTGACCAGGGATTATTAAAGAAAACCCACGCATACACATTTATGTATGAGTGCGTATGTGTATATACGTGTGTGTATAACATATGCATATATATGTATGTGTGTATACATACATAGTTTAACCTTTTTTTACTCAGAGGCCCCTCTGAGGTTCTGCAGAGTTGAAAGAATCGACAATATAAACCACCTCTCCTGAAAAGTGCATACACATGCATGTGTGTGCACCTGTGCTTACCCACTCCCTAGTACTATGTCCTTGAACAAGTAACTTAACCTCTCTGAGCTTCAGTTCCTCATCTGTGAAATGGGGTAACAGGACCACACGAGGGGGGGCCTGAGGGTTAAATTTGATACTATATACAAAGTGCTTGCCCAGGGCCTAATGGTCTTATTATGGGTTAGCTGTTTTTTTCTTTTACTTATTTTATGAACCCTAGTATACAAAGCCATGTCGTTGTTGAATTCCCCATCACCTGAGCACTGATATATCAAAGAAATTATTATGCTAATCTAAATTGGAAATGACGTTTCCTCATAGTTTTATATAGGGAGACAAACCCTGTGGCCCAAAAGCCTCATGGTGAGTTGCTTCGTTCTGTCCTAGTTTCTCAGTGAGCAATATTTGTGCTGAATTATCTTTGGACATGCATGTGACCATCCTCTCACCAGCTACAAGAATGTACTCCTCAAACTATCTGAAGTTAATCCAATAATTTCCAGCCTGAAACTGAAGGTCATCTGAATCTTCTTGAACTTTAATGGCTACATAATGCGTCCTCCCTGGAGTGCAGTGGAAGGTTCTGCTGTTGCTAGGTATGTGACTTGCGTCCATGGATTCAAAATCAAATGGAGTTGTAGAGCACTGGCTTTGTTTTGCACGGGTTAAGCCTTCCTTTGTGGTGTCATTTGTAATTCAACAGGATGGTCTTGCTGCCTGGGAGTGAGAGAGATTTGGGGGATTAAGTGACTTGGTGACACTGGGCTGTTCTGGCTGAGCAGCTTGGCCTGATTCTGGGCAGGAAAGGAATCAGGGAGACATGGGGGATGTAAGCATCATTAACTCGGCAATACATTTGCCAAGCAAGCCTGTAGGTGACAGTGCTGCTCTGATGTCTTCAAGGCTGACTCAGGGGCTCCCTGTGCATTTTCCTCTCAGAGCCTGATTCAACGAGGCCTTCTTCTCTCCCGAAGCAGCCAGCTTTGGAGTGTTTCTGCTGCAGAGCAGTGATTCGCAGCAAGCGTGGTTTTTCCCACTCTAGGCCTTCTTTCCCCAGCCCCACCTTTAATCACTGCGGTAATGCTGCCTCCAAAGCCCCTAGAGGCCACAGTCCTTAGAGGAAGGGATCACTGAGCAAGATCGACAAGTGGGTGGGTACATTGTTCAGCAGCATTTTGAACCCCTTTCATTAGCAGCTTAGAAGTTACACCTGAAACCCTTGGGCTCTCCCCCAATACACCTTCTGTCTCAGAATAGCTGAGCGCTTGGAAATATGCAGGGGAAAAAACCTTAGTGTCAGCACTGGAGGAGAGGGATCTGGGACAAGTGTGTTAATATACTAGTTGACCCACACCCCCTTCTCAGGCTTTCCATTTCTCTGGGTCTTGGCTGTCATAGGTAAAACTGGAATAAAAAGAGTGACCAGTTTATGAAATAGTTGTGAAGTACTTAAAGCATATCATGGCGGACTATACATATTAACTAAAATCTGCCATTAATTAATTCACTCTTACAAAAATATGAAGGCCCCATTTAATTATATGTATAATATTATGCTATGTAGGCACTTTGGGGTCATACAAAACAAATGTAGACTACTTTGTCCTTCAGGAGACACGAGATACATTTAGGGAGAAAACTTCTGTAATAACGCAAGGCAATGTACTTTACATGTCAAAATGAGTGGCATACACAATTGGTGCTACGAAGGACAAGGTCCTTCTCGTGTGTGTGTGTGCACGTGCGCGCGCGCGCTCATGCCACTTATTATCTTTGCCACAGGGTGATATGAGTATCACTCAGGACTTATTTATCCCAATTGTGATCATGTGGTCATTTGCCCAGTTATCTGTTTAATGTCTTCTCTTGTAGAATGCAAACTCAATAGAAAAGAGCAATTTTTAATCCCCTTGTTTTGACTCCATGTTAGCAAATAAAAAGTATTTCAGAATTATACCAATATCAATTTTTGATTGTTCAAAAATCAGTTCAGAAGATATATTTTAAGTAATGCCAGTTAAGCCAACTTAATTCTTTGATCCATTTATGCAATAAAGTCAAACCATTTCCTTAAAATTTTTTTTTTTTTTTTACTGCTCTGAAATATTTCCATTGGAATCAATTCACAATGATTTGGTTCACCATACATTTTTTAATGCATAATGTACATCAAATTTCACTGATCATAGCTTCTGCCATTGTGATTTTTTATATCAGTATTTTAGTTACTGAGTAGATAGAAATGTTATAAAGTAAATTTGAATCTTGGGTTATTTTTGTCAAGCCCTGTGCTATTTTGTCATATGTTGCTTTAGTTTACATGGATACGTATATGTACGTGTAGATGATCTGGCCCCAGTCTCAGCTGAGGACCTACCATCAATTGCCGGAAATATTAAGTGAGGAAGCCTTTGAGACGAGTCCAGTCCCAGCCATCATCTATGACCACATGAGACCCTGAGTAAGTACTGCCTGGCTGAGTCCAGTCAATTATCCTTATTCCCTAAGGATAATGAGATATCGTAAAATAACTGGTGTTGTTTTAAGCCATTAAATTCTGCAGTGTTTTTGATACAGCAAGAGAGAACTAGAACACTGTCCTGATAGCACCTAATTAAAGAAGATATCGTTTTGTCTCTTTCTCATACTGTGCTGTGCCCACCAGGACAACTTTTGGATTCTGGAGCAATAGACATTTACAGTAAGTGAAAACAATCTACAGAGAAACATAACAGAGTTAGGGAATAAGATGTTCTGTCCAGTGAAATAGTCTCAGTAACAGAGTAAGGACATGCTTTAGGCAAATTATTGAATGCAAAGAAACACCACTTTTCAAAGAAATTACCAAATTTTAAAGAACAAAATACACACTACGTACTGAACATACTTTTTATTTGATGGCTTTTTTTTTAGCCTTCAGAATCGTCTGTCATTTGGGGATGAACATTATGTACATCAGTTACCTCTCTACTAAGCTGCCCTTCAGAAAGACTTCAGGCAACAGGTCAAATAGCTTAGCTCTTCTGGTCAGCAGGACACTAGTTGCCCGCTGCTCAGAGAAGCAGGGCTCAAGGTCACCGCTGCTATTTATTGGTCATTTTTTTTTTTTTATTTTTGGCTAATGAATGGTTGTTAGCTAACAACCGGGGCCACATCCACCCAGGGCATAACAGTCATTTGAATGCTCTTTGTTGATGTTGGAGAAGATAAAAGATAAGTTGGGGGACAGGAAGCGTGCCCTATTATTCCCCAAGACTTTGAAGGTAGAGAAATTCAAATGTTTGTTTTTGCAAAACACAAGACACACAAGATGCAGTTAAGAGTCTATGAAGGCAGAGAATTTCCTTTAAGTGGGGCTACTAATGCTTCACAGAGCCTAAGCAAAGAAATTCTTTTGATATTTCTGAGGAGGAAGAACGCATTTGTTTATATAATTCTTCAACTAGGGGCAAACGCTCAGAATGCTACCACAGTAATAACAATAGTTAACGTTTATATAGCACTTACATTGTGTCAGGGACAGTCTTGCTTGCTTTATCTATCGCATTCCATCCTCGCACCAAGCCTAGGAGGTGAGTACTATTCTTATCCCCCATCTAACAGATGCGGAGACTGAGGCGAGCTCATGCCACACAGTAAGTGTGGGAGCCCTTAGTAGTCTCTCTCTGAAGAGATTCTCCCTTTTCTCCTCTGAAGAGACACAATTTGGTATGATGGAAAGGGTATGAGACTAGGAATCTGGATTTTAATTTCAGCTCCACCTCAAACTAACTATTCCAATTCCAATAAGTCATTTCTTCAACCTGAGAGAAGAGGGAGTTAAATTAAAAGACTCAGACTTCTCCTCATCTAAAATTTCTGATTCTATGAGCAATTCTTGCCTCAGAAAGATTATGAAGTTAAAGTTAGCCTTGGGATTTGAAGCAGCACTGAAGAGCCTGCAGCGCTCTAGGAAGAGGGCTGAGAGGCGAGAATGTCCCATGGGCCTGCAGAAGCAGAAGGCACTGCTCACCAGATGAGGAAGCTCTGACCTGCTGTCAGGATGCATTTATTTTTACCAAAAAATTAAATATTCAGAGAAAAAAAGAGAAAATGGTTAACAAGTGAGATGAACTATAGGACCAAATATTTATGACCCACATAGAAAACTAAGCAATCCAGAGAGCATTATGTGGTTTTCATTGGCATTTATTTTGCAAAGTACATGGCTTGCCTGTGACCAAGCAGTAATCATTTAAATTTTGGTTTACTAATCAGTTCTGAGAGCTAAATTCCGGTTTTGTTTCTGCTGCTGAGAAAATAAGACATAATCCCAAAAAAGTTTTGGAAAGCTTTTTATTTCTTATTTTTTTAAGAAAATTTGACCCTACTGAACCTTAAATGAAAATTGCAAATCAATACGCAGATTCATACTGGCACTATTATTTTACAGATGAAAAAAATGAGGGCCCAAATATCTCATTTAGGGTCACAGATAAATGATGACAGAATCAGTGAGAAAATCCTGGGCTATTTCCCAGAATGGTAGAATAGGCATTCGAACACTCTGAATTCAGCAAGGGTATAATCTGCAAGTTAACTACTCCCCTGAAAGTTAGCTGGAATTGGCCACTTTGTGAAATTCCTTCCCACTGTTGCTTACTGGGTTCTTGTCTGGTACTGGAAGCTGGACTGGAGACTGAGACCATGTTCCTTCCAGGATCCTCTGCGGTTTACACAGGGGAAGCCTCCTTTCTGAGGGAGCTGAGCTTTCTGTTCACTTGTATCTGGATCTCCAAAGTGGCACAACATACTCACTTCTCAGTTAGCATGCCAGCACTCAACAAGCATGGAAATTAAGGAGCAGACCAAGTGTTAATTAGTAGTGTCTACTGGAGTTTGGTGCCTGAAATCTTAGGGCGCCAATAACTGACTAGAAGCAGGCCCCCTCCAACTCAGATCCACAGGGGTTTGAACCTAAGGTTACTCAGCCCACAGGGACTGGCTGAGTGGCTGGAACGTCCGACGGCTGACTGTCCTCTTGTTTGATAGCACCATGTGGGACTTCCAGTCCTTGGGGGTATGACAGAGGAGAGCGTCCAAAGTGTAAGTGGTGACCTGGCCATTTATGTGCAGCTTCCCATAGAGCTCATCAAATCTGGCCAGAAGGGCAGGAACGTCCTTCACTTTTTCCCTCACTTTGGTCAGCTGGAAAAATGCAAGGAAAGCAAAACATTATATCTCTGCAAGATTTCTTCCTTGTTCTTTCTGTCCTTCAAGGAGAGACATAAATGTGTAGAAAAGTACAGTGTGCACCTGAAGTGCTGAAAGCCAGGGTGCTGGGACATGCAGAGGTATGACTGACTAAAAGGGACTCCGCAAGCTACACGCAAAACTCAGAACTAGTACTTGAAAATCATACCTAATATCTTATAAAAGGGAGTTTAAATGTCACACACATACTATATAATGAGACACAGCAGGAAAAGGAGCTCAAATAGCAATGGAACAAGTTTGTCCAATTTAATAACCAGAGCAGAAGGCAGGACCAAATTTTTATTGGGCTTTATAGCACATGGTAATTTGTGTTTTTTTTTTCTCAGAGATTGGAAATCTCTTTTCTTTTTTTTAAATGTCTTGTGTTAGGTTAGGAACACTTTCCATTCTGGCACTTTTCAGAGTGTATTTGGGATGAGAATGAATACATCTCCAGTCTTGAGAGACAGGCGGAATGTGCAGATTCTCACAAGAACAGGTGAGTATGTGTCCCTGTTATTAGTGTCCTGTCAGCCACAGTCAGCTTTTGGCAATGGCAGACGGTAAGTATGGGGGACTTCTGTACTCCAGAGCACATGCAGCTCTACCGGCCACTTGCTTTTCCTTTACATCCTCTTCTCTCTGGCCTGGTTTTCCTCTTCTATTTACTTCAATCATCACTTGAATGTCGGCTTTGGAGTTACATGTGGTAAGTTTTTTGGAACTTATTCTAAAAGCTCTTAGAGAGTCCAAATTGAGACATAATGTGATTTTGGTTTATAAAGCTGTGTAGAGAATTGGCAGGTATGAAAATGTGTAGACTGATCTGGAGGCCCCCACCATAAGCCAGATGAAAGGATGATGGTTTAGACTGAGTAATGTATAGAAAAGATGGAGTGGATGTGTGTGAAGTATGTTTTGGAGGTTAAACTGAAAAAAATTATTGTTGAAGGGGTGAAGGAAAGGGAGGATTCAAAGATATCTTCCCAATTAAAGCTTTATAACTTGGTGATGGGCGACGTCATTAACCAAAATGGGGAGATGGGAGGACCGGATTTGGAGAGGGAAAATCAAGTTCTGTTTCAGACATGACTAATATGCCTGTGAAACATCTAAGCGGACATGTCAAGAAGTTGTTGGATATACAAGAATGAGGCATGTCAGAGAGGTCTAGACCAGAGGTGTAAATATTAGTCACAAGTATATGAGGCATTTAATTCTACAAAAATGAATGAACCCAAAATTAGAATGTGAAGCTTCTTTCTGAACAAAATCAACGTTTTACTTAGTCCAATCCTTATAAGTGATATAGCCTAAGAATAGTTTTTGGTGAAGTTTAATTGTAATCAAGGTTCCCAACATATCCTTTGGTCGTCTTCTAAATATACCATAATCCAAGTACTGCACACACCTGTACAACTTCCTGTCACATGAGGGCTCCTCACTGAACTCTCAGATAAAGTTTAAGCACTTCTTAATGTCCTTAAAAAGAAGAGCTTGTTTAGTCCTCATGTTCAAGGTGAAGTGACTTAATGTACAGCTATGGCTTCCAAAAGAAGCAAAGCAAAACATGCCAACCTGGAAGTAACTCTTTTCTAACTGCATATATAGCATCAGTTCTCTTACACTGTTACAAAAATGTTAAATGGTGTCATTAGCAGCATTCTACAACTTAAGCAGAAAAAAAGATTATATTAAATTGTTTGTTAATTTAGTTTTAAAAAAGAAATCAATGAAGAAACAAGCTGCTGTTTGAGTGGTTTCAGTCCTAGTGTTGTAGAAAATCAACAATTCTTTTCAACATTCCTCTGGTGGTAAAATAGCACCTTATCTCCACACTGTTGGTATTAACACTAAGGAACGCATTTGTAAAATGGAGAGTTTTACAATATAAGACTCCACATGTAATCTCGCAAACATACTTCAAACTAGCTCAAAAGCTACCTGGTTAAATGGATCAATTCATTTCTCAACAAGCTGTTCCCTGAAGTGTCTGACAATACCCAGGGGAACATATTGAACTAGAGAATGACCTTTCTAAGTAAATCAGTCTTATAGGCTTTGGGGAAAATTTTTTCAGATAAAAACAATTAGTATTTTTCTATGTGGAGTTTGTTTGGATGCTATAGTCATATAGCTGATAACATACTGATGGACCAGATCTAAGGAATGATTAACAACAGTGCTACTGAGAAAACTGAAGTTGTGTTAATACTGCGCACACATGCACACGGCTGTGCACTTAAAAACCTGTCTACATTTCCAGTGCCCCTACTTTTCTAACATAGTCCAAAGGGTTTGGGTAGGTCACAACCTGTACAGAGCTGAGAAATCAGATAGAAAGAAGCTCTAAAATCAATCATACCCAGTTAGTTTCCTGTCAAGCTCCCTATACCAGCAGGAAGAAGTCTTTGTGTAGAAGTGAGAAAAGGGGATAGGACTTGGAAGGCAACGATATGGCAAAGGAGGAGAAAGCAGCCACTTGCCAATCCTGCCTTCTCAGCTACCAGCTGGGACCAGTAATATAAAAGGCAAAAGAAGGAAGGATAAAAGCAGGGGAAGGATGACCAACCAACAGGCCCCCTTGCGAGACAAAACAACAATAACCGTATCATGGTTAACAATATGATCACTGCCAATAATCTGCACTTTCTTTACAGCTTTTTTTCCCCCTGAGGTAATCTACTACTAGAGATATACAAACTACTAAATTTCAAGTGACTAATAATTCCTCTTTGTGTGCTTAAGCCGCCAATGTGACACACTGGTTCATTTGTTCATTTTGCTTTCGATTTTTAAAAATTGCTTCTTTCTCTTCATTTTTATTTAATTTTGTTTTAGAATTCTGCAAAGTATTTATATGGTTCCATTAGTTGGTTTATTCAGGAGCTAACACCACAATTCTAATTATAGAAGCTTTAATATGGTTTAATACCTGGCAGGTCTAGCGCCTCTTTCTGCTCTTCTTTCACAGGTTTTCCCAGCTGGTCTTGCTAGTTTGTTCTTCCTACTAAACCTTAACTACAGAAAAAAAACTAATGGTATTTTTATTCGGATGTTACATTATCACATTAACTTGGGAAAAACTGACTTTATGAGGTTGAGTCTTCTCATCTAAATACATGGTATATTTTTTCATTTGTTTAAATAGGGGAGACTTAAAAAAAAAAAAAAGATAGGAGACACTATAGCCTATTGTTTGCTGATGAGAATGATCTCCAGGGAAGGGGATATTAATGATGCTCAAAAGAGGGTGAGACAATCTCTGAATTGATGCCCTGGATGGGTCAGAGAGGACTGGCTGCAGGGCCCAACTGGGGAGCTGGTTCTAGAGCTATGTGCAGTCACCATGGCTTCAGGAGAGAAGACTGAGCATACAGGGAGAGGAGCAAGAAGGCTGTCAATGCAGAAGCAGCTATTTTTTGATTGCTTACACATACACACACACACACACACACACACACACACACACACACACCCGCACTGAAACAGGAAGCAAGGTCATCATCTGAGAGTGAGGAGTGGGGAGAAGGTATTGAAGGCTTGAGGGGAAGGGGAAAAAAGAGAGCCAGGACCCATGAAAACAGTGTGGGAAAAAGAATAATGTAAAAGGAAAAAGTTTTCCTAGTATTTCAGAGGATATATTCTGTTAGAAGGAAAAAACTCTTTGCACCCACACAGAGAAATCTTATAACAGGAATGATAAGAGAGGCTACCATATTGAACCATCTCTCTAAGGAGGTAACCTTTTTCCTCTTCACCTTTAAATGATTGCTGCAGCAACCACATACTCACCACTTCTTCTGAGAACTCATGTTTTTTCACAAATCTTGATAAATTTCCCTCTGTAGCATCCGTTAGTATCTCTATCAGGGTTTTCAACATATTTGACTGGATATGAATCATAATCTGAATTTTAAAAAGATGCAAGCAAAAACAAAAGTGAGCCAATATTCAACACTGAGAAATGTACTCTGTAGATAAGCCTGCATTTACAGGCATCTACCCTGTTTTCATGCTATTTCCTAATTCATTTGCTTATATGGTTTCAAAGAATATGCTTTGAACGTATGTCTGCCAGCCAAAACTTGTTTTCCAATGGCTAATCAAAATACCACAACTTCAAAACTTTTTTAAGGACAGAAATGGAGCAAGCATGGATTTGGGGCCAGATTTCCAGCAGTGGCAATTATCAGCTATGTGACTCTGGCCAGATACTTAATCTCTCTTTGATTTTCTTATTTGTAAAATAAGAAAAATACCTTTACATTTCACATTTTGAGTTACCGTGAACATTAAATAAAATACCAGCACACAAGGTACCATCATAGAAGGTACTCAATAAACATTACTATTAGTTTCTTCCTCCCTATTTCCTCTAGATTCAGAGGCTATGACAGACAATCTCATAAGATTGGCTCTAGGGCAATGATGCCTTTATCTTTTTTTATTTATCTATTTTTTTTGGTTAAGAAATTACAGGCACATAGGTTGCTGCAGTATAAAGTGTAAGCTGGTTAAAGTATTAGTTAAGCACTTCTATTTACACTGTTGCTATTAAGGAAGTTTCAAAACTAAGTATTATACTTGGCTTTCACCACTAGCTACCTTCCATTAGACAGATAAAATTAACACAAGGGACAAAAAGGAACATATCTTCCCCCCTCATCACCAATGTTCATTAGTATAGTTTGAAAAATACAGAAGAGTTTAAAGAAAATGAAAATAACTTAGAATTCAGCAACTAATGTTAATCATTGCTTATAATTTCATGTATTATCTCCCAAATATATTAATTTTCCCCAAAATTTGATTCTTCTCTGTCAATTATTATACAATGAACACTTTCTTTTAGCATTAAAAAGAAATTTTAGAAAAAAAGAAAATCTCATTTTTAATGATGAATGCATAGCAATCCATCATATAAATAATTCATCAAATAAAGTAATACCATGCTTTATTATAGTGATAACTGTGCATGTCTTTAAAAATAAACATTAATTTCTAAGACTTAATTCTCAGAAGTGAAATCATAATGTCAAAGGGTATAAACATTTTTAAGGCTCTTGATCCTTAAGAAAGAAAGTTTTCTGGAAGAGATATTCATTTTTTTTATAACAAACCAGCTAGAACCAAGTTCTCTCAATAATCCATTTTATAACATTTTATGTTTGAGCATCAATGATTAGGATGAAAAGTAATCTTTGGTCCCGAAGAACAGAAAGAAATATCTCGAGTAGACTAAATCCAAAGGAGACAATCTAAGTTCAATGTTCTAAAACACAAGCAAAAATCATGAGCACCCCCTTTGTTGGGAGACAGCCCTCCATGGGTCTCTCATTCAAGCGGAAACATTGACTGCCTTTATGCCAAACTATCTTCTCAAAGATGTTTGTATAACCAATAGCCTAGAAAAGACAGACACAGTGTCTCATCCAGAGCAAAGGGCAGGCATGCTTACTGCCCATTATAAGAGATGTGAGTTCCCTAAATTCAGGGTTCCTCTCTTAAAATGTAAGCCCCTGTGTGTGGAAGAGGCATATAGACCTCTTCATGTCACCCTAGGGGATTAGGGTTCAGAGAACTAATGCAAAAATGCTAATACTATGGCTACTGCTATTGTCATGAGTAATAAACTGTCCTTCACCTCCTGATGTCTTGCATAGCCCACCAGCATCCATGAAACTGTGACAGGCTAACCT
>NW_006436298.1:7750539-7825143 GCF_000325575.1 Pteropus alecto | reverse complement strand
CTCTTCATAGTTCTTAACACCCTTGTTAATAAAAACCAATCTGAATTTGGTTGGCAGCAGTCTGTCCTATTGAGGGGAGGACAAGTCTGCCTTGTTGACTGTTTTATCTCTAGTGCCCGACACCTAATAGACCTTCAACAATAATGAATGAGAAAGGCAGCACAGCAATTTTCAAGGATAAACCTCCTAGAACATCATGCTAGAAACTATTAATGATGTGCTCCTGGCAGATTTTAACTTTTCTTAAGTTTTCCCAATTTCTCTCCTTGCCTCCAGCAATTATCTGATTCAGTAGGGATTTCAAGAGTGAGGTTCAATATCTTGAAATATACTGAAGGGCAATATAGATGATATGGATGATATGGATGAGGCAGTTAATGATGAAAGGCAAAGAGAAAATTTTAAGCTAGGAGCTTGTCTCAAACGAAAGTCTCAGGGTGCAATTAAGGAAAGCTAAATCAGGTTATAGCACATTGCTTTAATCTTATAGACTTTAAACAAAAGGCTAGGAAAATTGAATTAGCAAGGAGCAGGGGGAATTTTGTTAAGAAAAACTATTACAAGAACACATACTTCCTGTTCCTCAGATTTTCTGCAGCCTCGGGAAATGCTGAAAAATCGCTGGATGCCTTTGGCCAAAAAAAAGAAAACAGAAGCCCTAAACATGCCAAAAATTTGCATTTCTTTTCTCTTCTCTTTTCTTTTCTTTTCAAGTTTGCTATCTTTGAAGTAGAATATCATAGTATGATAGAGACTGCTAGTTTTCTAAACAATATCCATTCTGCTCTTCTTTTTTGATAACAGACTCCCTAACTTTAACTGATGCTATGATGTATGGAACTCAAAGACTGTATTTCCTAGGTTTCTTTGCAACTAGGTATTATTATGGGATTAAGTGCTGGCCAATAACATGTAAATACCAGTTGCTGGGTGAGATAATTTTGAAAGCATCCTTTAAAGGGGCCAACTTTTTTGTCCTTCTCCATTCTTCCTATTTCTTGCTGGAATAACTATACAACGGATGGAAGTCACGTGCTTAGGATAGTGGTAGAAAAATGTCACAACAGACCTAGGCTAACCACCTCTGGTTTTCCACATGAAAAAAGCAAGCAAGCAAGCAAGCAAGCAAGCAAGCCTCTAACTGGCACAGACACTTTTTTTGGAGTCTACATTGCCCCCTACCAAATGAAATGCTTAACTGACACATACGGGTGAGATGTTGCTACAAAAGGATTTATGAGAAATGAGTCCTGTCTCTTTTCCTACTTACGCGGCCTAAGAGACTTCCTAGTATGAGCTAGAACTTTAGGGTGACCCTAGTGAGGAGAAAGGGCATTAAAACATGTTAATAAAGAAATGATAAAAGCAGCAAAACTAACCACTTATAAATTTCCTTGCAAGGTAATTCAATTCCAAAAAATGAGTCTCCATTTGGAGACATGCCAGGTTTCTAGAGAAATGATCAGAATTTATATAGAATTAGTGCACAGTTACCCTGTGTTGGTCTCTGATACTTTCAGATTTATTTGGAAGTAGAAATTAATCCTTTGATATTGAGCAGCATTGCTAAAGAGGGGGCTACGGTTCTTTTGGGATTGATGGGTTTAAATTCAGAGTAAAAGGGCAGAGTCAATATGCATGTGCTTCGATGAGATCATCTGTCAAATCAGTACAATATATAGTATATATTAGCTGGGAAAATGGGAAACCAGACCCTCTGGGTCATATTGGCAGCAGGAGCAATTTCAATGAAAAGAAAATTGAGGGGGAATAACTGGGTAAGTTCAAATTCCAATTGGCAGCAGAAAAAGATTTTAGTATAAGGCATTAATTTTTAAAGTAGATCAGGAAAATACTTCATTTATTTCTGCTAATACTGATGGAACAGACTCCATACGCAGCCTATTCGTCAGGTTTCCATTTTTTAATAATTAACAAATTACCCTTAAGGATTCCAAGAAGATGACTAAGCTTGGAGAAGCTAGGGCCCATTGAATCATTTTTGTAAAAAAAAACAAAAACAAAAACAAAAAAAAACCTTTTCTAATAACAGCGACCCAGAATCTGAAAGATTATTAAACATGAGAACAGCAACCATCTCTTTTTCATCATTCCTGAGGGAGATGAAACAGGCTTGTATTAAAATATGACAAATTTAGATTTGACATTTAGAGGAATTTCCTGAGTGAGAATTTTTAAACAAAAGTATCTTCAAGTTTTCTGACAATAGATAATTCTGTGACCCGATTAATGGAGAGAATGATTCATATTCAAGATCAACTCAAGGTTGCTCATACAGTCCTTGCCTGAAATATGCCCATTCCACCACATTAATCAGCTGCCTTTCCTTTCCAGCTCTTAGAGAAGGGAGCTGTTCCAGCTAGCCTGGCTCGGGGGTGCACTTCCCACCATGCTGCGGATTTCTCCTCCTCCTGTGAGTGGACAGCTTCACTCTCAGCAGGCTGTTTTATTTTCACTAAAGCATTTTCTCATTTAGAAAAAAAAAATCATTACCAGATTCTCCTAACAACTGTGAAAGATAGCCAAGGATTCAAATAGATGAGGTATCTAAATCTAAGGGTGCACTAATAGCAGATTTGATTTTTGGTATCCAGTCCTATGTTTTCATTATTCAAGAGGAACAGCTACTCCCAATCCTCGAAAAAAGAGACACAACTCACAACCCACGTCTCTGTAGTTTGGGGTGGAGTGGTGGGGAAATCATTTGTTTGTGTTAAAACTCTGACTCTGTTATTTAATTAACTGTGAGAATCTGGGTACTTGACTTACCGTTTGAAATTTCGTTTGCCACATCTATAATATGGAGACATACTGTTCTGACAGAGTTGTATAAAATGAACCAACAAATGTAAAGTATCTAGCACGGTATCTAGCTAAATTATATTAAAACCCTGTCTATCTCACTCTCTTCAGTGTCTCGCCACCAATCTTTCTTGATCCCCAGAACCTCACTTCCACTCTAGGAAAAGCTACTAATGGTCCACATAAAACCCCTCTCACCACACTCTCCTATATTCCTTTCCTACGTGATGTCATAAATTGAAATCCTAGCAATTCGACTTCTGTCCAATCATGAAATGAGGGCATCTGCAGGCCACGCTCTCTCTCAGAAGCAGTTACAGACTTGGGATATCCAGAGCTGTCCATGTTCAGTAACAAGCAGAGAAGATAAAATATGTATGGCATCCGCTGGAAGACCAAGCTTCCTAGTCTGCTTGGCTTACTGGTATTGGCTCAGATGACTGGAACTTCTGGACTTGGGACCTTTGCCACCTTGGCCTCCCAGAACTGCCCGAGCCTGTGAACTTTTCAGGCTGACCTACCGGCTGTGACCTGTGGTTTCTACTTAGGCACCCAGTCCTGGGACAGGAAGGCATAGGTGACTCACTGCTCACTGGGGCTGATGAGTCATAGCAGGCTGACAGCATAAGAATGAAAATAGCTAACATTTATGAAATGCTTACCATGTCAGGCACTATTTTATGCATCATAGGTATATTTACTCTATAAGTTAGGTAGCATGGATAGGAAGCAATTAGCACACAGGTTCCTCTCAAGTCTTAGTAAAGAGACTGGAGAATCTATCTTCCTTCTCTCTACTTCTACAGCCTTCTGTAGCATTTGTTCTACAGCATTTAGTTATGTCTTATATCTGAGCATATTTACTTTTCCCACCTATTTACAAACTTCTGGAAAAACTGACCATGTTGACTCTTATCACGGGGCTATATTGTAACTTTCATACAGAGCTCAATAAATGAACTGAATTAAGCCTTTGGGAGATGAAAAGCCATTGTATACAAACAAAAACCTCTAGTCATCATTTTAGAACATTTCAAGCCTTACTTTAAACCTTAAAGAAGTCACTTACCTTTAAGTTAGTGCAGATTATGCTCTCTGGCTTCATGATTTGAGAAAAAATAGATATAGCTTTTTCCACCTGGTTCTAGAAGGAAGAAAAACAATCATACCCAAGTCGTGTGAATAATACTCTGCTATCATAAAGACTATTTACAGATATCAGGATATTCCTGTTCATGGTGCCCCAGGATTTCGAAGCCCACAAAGAAAACATGCTTTTTTGGTAATCAAGAATGAATATTCTACAAAATGAGTCCTATAGTCTCATGTTACTGAATGTTTTAACAACCTGCCTGGGTTCCAGTTTTTAAGACAGGGGCATAAAGTTGACATTTCTCCTTCTCCTACTGGAATGAGCATTTAAAAAACAAAACAAAACAAGACCGAGAGACAGAAATGCAAAACCCATCTTTGACATAACCAGAACATAGCAGAAACCTCAAGCCACAGAGCACTGCCAAAAACACTGGAGATGGAGCATAGGTAAGCTCCCAGAAGGTAGTGAAAGAACATCGCTGCATATCTCAGAAAAAGCTCACAAAATAGTTCTCAAAGGTGAGAGGCACAAGCTGGAGTACAAACCCTAAATTCCTGTTTACAACGATGGTTAGTAATAGTGTTTATGACTAGTAATAAGGAGTTCTCTGAATCCTTTTCGGTGACAGAGGTGAGGCTAATCAAGGATTTATGTAGAAAAGTCATATTTGCAGGAAGCAGTACAGTACTATTACAGCAGTAAAGAGACTTTTTTTTTACTGAAAACCAATTCCATGCCTATTCCTCTCTGCCAGAGAGAAATAAAGCGTATGCAAATTTGTAAACAAAACTCTGTATTACATAAAGAAAAATCCTGCTAGTCTCTCTCTGATATGAATCTTCTGCAAGTAGCTCTTCTAAGAGAAACTTATGTTTTTCAATGGTGAATAATAATAATAAAAATAACCAGCATGTGATCTATATAAAGACACTATAAGGAAAAAAAAGAGAAAGAATACAGCAAAACAAAATAAGAAAATAACTAGAAGATGAAGAAATCTCAAGAGAAAATGTTTCCATGGATACAGAGGACAAGAATTAGAAAAAATGAACATAATCCAGTCACTCAGAAGTGGGGAAAAAAAATCAAACAGGCCTCAGATTCTCCATGGCAAAGACAGCTCCATACTAAAAGACAGAAGCGTTATACCTAAAATAACCTCAGAAAAGCAAGTATTACCTCAAAACTTCATATTTGGCCAAACAAGGGGGAAAAAAAAACAGGTAAATAATTTTAAATACTAAGAACTCAGAATACTGTTCACTTGAAGACACACTTCAGTCACAAAGAGGTAACTGAAAGAACAATAATAAAACAACTAGCAGTAAACAATGAACATATTTAAATACATATAAGATTAAAATAAATGTGGAGAATATGGTTACAGAATGAAGCATAAATATTACGCACCTGGACAATGAAGAAATGATAATACTAATAAGAGTTGGGAAGAAAAAGGGAGAAAGAAGAAAAGAGGTAGAAAAATATGCCCATTTCCTTATATCTATTACCTAGGGTCAAAAAAATATCATTTAAAGCTGACAAGTCAAGCATATTTAAGAGAAAAATGAATACTATGAAAGATAACACATTAACCAAATTGAGCGGCAGAGAAGCAGCAAAATAAAAGGGTGAAAAAAGGAAAAATACTAACTTTACCATTACTCACAGCAGAGGTAGGTACTACCAAAGGAATTAGAGGATGAAGAAAATTAAATAAAGTTATGGTTTTAAAGTAAGCACTAGAGCAAAAATATAAACCAAAAGAAAGAAAACATGGCATAAGTTATTTAAAAAGTTATAAAAACCTAAAGCATAAATGAAACCTAAGATTAAATATATGTCTATCTATATAGATGGGCTACACTAAAAGAAAGACTAGCAGTACATTATAAAGCAAAGTCCAAATCTATGCAGTATATGAGAGATAAACCTAAAATAGAACAATTCAGAAAGATTGCAAATAAAAGAACAGGAAAAGGTGTATGTCAGGCAAATGCAATCCTAATCGAACCAAAGAGATGAACAAACAAAAATAAGGGTAGAAATATTAATACTAGACAAGATTGAAGTCAGGCAAAAACTTTAGATAAGACCAAGAAAGGCACTTTATAATGTTACAGTGAGAGATCCACACTGATGATTTAACAGTTACGATATAACACTGATATATATAGATACCTCTCTATAGATAGATATATAGACAGACAGACAGAGATACACACATATATTTACGATATAACACTGATATATATAGATACCTCTCTATAGATAGATATATAGACAGACAGACAGAGATACACACACATATATATATATATATATACACACACACACACACCAAACGGCATTAAACACCCATAAAGGAAGAACTACAGAAATAAAAAAGAAACAGAAATATATTCCTAAGAGGGAACTTTCATTCATATCCCTCAGCTCCTGACAGGCTAAGAGTACAAAGCAATCCCCACAGCAACAGGGAAACTCACAGAGTTAAAGTAGTAGATGCCGGTAACTGTGTGTCCCTTAAGCCTTTGTCCTTCAATGACTGTCTCAGCAGTGTGTGAAAATGGGTCACCCTGATATTTTCATTTCTAAATAATGATAAACAAGAGTTGTCCAGCCGTATTTTACCAGCTGGGTAAATAACCTGGCTAGGTTAATATTTTTGCTGCTATAAAATTTCCTTTTACTACATATTAAATGTGTAAAGAATTTCACATTTTCTTAGGCTTTGGAATGGGACATCTTGGTAGGGGCTCTTCAAGAGACGGGGTGTTCCAGGGTTCCAGCTTTAATTGTCCTTCACTGAAGTGTGACAACAGGAAGGTCCTATCTTCTCTCTGAGTCGCGGCTGCCTCTAACTGTCCAGTGAGAGAGGGAGGCTAAAAAGACTGCTAAAGTCTCTTCTAAATAAGAGTATTTGGGTCTAACTATGAAATATAAGACCTCATTTCTACAATGAGCTCATTGTGGGAACCCTCAGTTATCTGAGGTGAATTCAGCTTTGGAGACATTAAATTAAACTGTTCTCTGAGAACATTACACAGTAAACCGATCACTTAAAATTTTAATTTTTAATTGAGAAATGTCTCCCAGAGGGCACCTTCTCTCTGATTCTCCAGAGGATCCCGGCCAACCCCTTCTAAATAGCAATGCATGTCATGTCCTCAATTGTAAATGGAAACATTCTTTGGAGGCACAGGTACAGATGCAGGTTGCCATGGCACCAAAGGCATTGGTCTCTTTATTTGGACTTTTTCTTTGATACAGTCAGAAGAAAAAATAAATAAATAAAGGCAAGAACAAATGAAATTGATAATGTCCTGCCCATTCCCAAATCACTAATGTGCATCCCAAAGCCTTACCTGATTCAGAGCTAATGCCACAGCAAAACAGGATGCTCTCCTGGAGAGGACTTCTCCTTTGATTAGGGCTTCTTCTCTTAATGTACTACAGATTTTAAAAGACTCAGGGCTATTCTGGAAGAAGATAGGATTGCTCAATAAATAAATGCCATGAACTTTTAAGTTGATTAAAATGGTTAATAGACCTCAGTATTTCACATTTCTTTAGAATTTCCCAGAGCCTATCTCAATCCCCTTAACCTTAAGAACCAGATAGAAACTATTTGCAATTAGACCAGGTTACCTATATACTAGCAGCTCAAATCTAAATTAATTTTATTTTTAAAGCCCTTTGTCAATTTTCCAATCAGGGGCAGTTCCACCAGCAAACATACAGGTCTCTTCGTATCTTGGTGGTCTGGTTTCTGGACACAGGTACTATAACGTGAAAGTACAGTCAGCCTGCTACTACATTAAACGATAGAGTAAAGCTCAGCAACATGAAACCTTTCCTGAGAGGATTTCCAATCTGAAAATATTCACATAAGTCAAATATCTGAAAACATGAATACTAATTTGAACATAAATCATGAAAAGAATCCCATAAAAAGTGAAAACTAAAAAAATTTTTCGAGAATGTGAGTAATACACAAACTAGCAGATAGCAATGCTAAAACCAAATCACCTCCTTTGTACATGTTGTAGGTGGATTAAGCTTATGAGAGCAGCATCTATGTATATGTCATTACATGATTCACAATTCAAATCCTAAAGTAAAACCTGAATTTGATGAAAGAGGACAGTTCCCAGAACCGGCTTAGAACTTGTAATGGCTGACCAGTTCAATTTTTTAACTCTAGATTCCACTGAGTGAAACAAGTTATTCTTGGACACAATACAGGAGAGAAAAGTCCTCTGACCCTCGTAAGTGGTAGAATTAAATTCTCTCCACTTCAGTATACATTCTCAGAGGCATCTCTACGTAGGTTAGAAAACTGGATATCACAGTGCTGAATAACTGATGCTCAAGTGCTGTGTATTTTGTTGGCTTTCTGTTTTACAGAACCATAGAATGGTGTGATTAGAAAGGATTATTTAGTAATTCAGGGGTCATCAAACTATGACCCTCAGGCCAAATCCAGCCTAAGGCTAAAACTGTTTTAACACTTTTAAAGGTTTGTAAAAACACAAAGAATATGTGACCGAAACCATATGTGGTCCCTGAAGCCTAAAATATTTTCTATCTGGCTTTTTATAGAAAAAGTTTGTTGACTCCTGAATCTAAGCCCCTCGTTTCACAAATGAGGAAAGTGACCAGTTTAAAGCCAGTTAATGGTAAAGCTGAGAGTAGACAGCAAGTTTCTCAGTTTCTTTCCACTATAACCAACTGTCCCTTTTGTTTTGGAAAACTGGTATTATTGCTACACTTTTTAGGGAAGTTTTCAACGGCCCATGTTCTTCTGTGTTGGGAGCTGAGCTAAATTGGCCAGCTTTGAGATAAAGTATGGAGCTGAGTTAAATTGGCGAGCTTTGAGATAAGTAGTACTAAAACTATTTTAATCACTCAGTGCTTTCAAAGAAGGGAGTTGTGAAAACTGCATCTGTTTTGCAGGACAGGTAATTGGGCTGACCTTGAGTCTTGACTGCTGTTTTCTTATTGCAATGCTATAAGTAGTGTGTGTTGAATAAACTCAGGGACACAGACACAGACAGCTTGTATCTGTGCTCCCTCCTGCAGTTCTGTCTGTCAGATCTTTCTTTTCCTCAGTCCATGCTCCCCCTTTCAGGTACCCTGAATTACTTCGTCGGCTGGCACTGACACTTCTGCCTTGCTTGGAGTTCATTTTCAGCAAAAAAAGGGTTTGCTAAGTTTCCAAAGTTTAAATGGCATGAATGGTTATAGTTATGCATGGAACCTTGGTCAATGAACTATTTCAGTTATCATTCGTTCATTCATTAAATAATGAAGAAATAGTTTCTGTGTACAAGAAACAATACTGATACAGCAACGATGAAGTGACTGCTAAGTCATGCTCTCTGTCCTCCAAGAGTATATTTTAACATCACATACATTTATTAAAGACTGTGTACCAGGCACTGTGTTAGCTGCTGGCATACCAAGATGCCTCAAGGAGCTTATACTCTAGTGGAGAAGATGAAATGTGCCTCTACTTCGTACAATATCAGGCAGTGTTACAAGTGCTACATATGTGATACAAATAGAGTACAATCAAGGGATGCTGGAGGAGATTTCAACTTAGGTGATTATAAAGAAATTTACAGATGAGGACAAAGTAGCCTTTGAGGATGCCATGAGGGATAGAAGATTTCCCCTGGAGTGGAGCAGAGAAGGCTGGTCTAGTAGAGTCCACTCACAGCGGCGAGACCACGTGAAAGCAGAGCTTGAACCCAGAATACTGTTTCTTGTTCTCAGTATCCACACAATTGCCAGAGAAGAGTGAAAGATGATAAAATTGCTTTTTCCATAATAAAACTGTCTGACATGGCTAACTTGGGTTTTCTAAAAATGAACACATTTAAAATGGAAATATCTGCACCAGATGGAAAATACTTTGTAGGAACTGAATTTTATTGTAGAGAAAAAAAATTTCTCTCTCAAACACTATCCACAATGCCCTAAAGGTTGATGGGAAATAGTCTTACCAGTTTGTAGCAAATTGCAAAAGCAAGGACATAGGTATCTTTGCTGAACTTCACATCTTGGTTTTTCATCTCAATCAATACTTCCAATGCACCTGCGAAAAGTCAGGAGTGGGCCAGCAGTGTTAAATGCGTTTCAGTGAGTTCAGTCCTCTACTGATCCCCAGAGTTCTGATCTGCTCAGCACCATCTACTGAAAGGTGTATTTCAGCACAATAAAAGCTATTTGTCAAAATCATTTAGCAATTAACTAAATTTCAAAATTAATGATCAGGTCATATAGGAAGAACTAATATTTTAAAACCAGTTATAATTTCAGCATAAGTAAAGTCTGCAGTGTTGAGTTTAAGGCATGATATATGATGAGATCATGTTTTCACACTTACAGAATGAGGTCTCCATGATTCAGGAACCCATCAGGAATGTATAAATCATTTTGCATGGTCCACTGTTTTCTCTAACTCTATACCAGCAAAGATAGCAGAATTTTTCAGCAAACATAAATTGCAATACTTACTTTTATATTTGCCTTTGATGAATAACATATCCATTAAAATATTGAATGATGTGGAATCTGAGAAGAAACCTCGTAAACGCTGATAAAGAAAAACAATGCAGTTTGGTTAAAAGTTAAAATTATTAAGGGAGTATTTATCCTTATACTGCATCTTATTTGCCCAGGACTTATTTTTGTGCATACATGTTCATTTGGCCTCCTGAATTGTCTGATAAAATTTTGATATGCCAAAGATTTCTTTTTCAAAAAAATTAAAATGTCCACTCTCTTGGTTGCCATGCCTTTGGCAATGGGCACACTGAACAAGAGGCAAGAGGTATAGTAAGACATCTCTGGATTTCAGAAATATGATGAAGAACATCTTCATGAAATGTGGTTCTGCCATGCTTAGGAGAAAAGGAACAAGCCAATTAACTCTGATGGGAGTGGTCTTGGAACCTGAGTGGTAGGTTAATATGCTGAGTGGCAGCATAGTAACATGAAACGGCAGGTAGAAGTATAGTTTACTTGAACACTAAGACAGGAGAATCTAACACAACTATGATCCTCTTTTGGCAAACAAATGTTACAGAGTTGATTATTCACCTTTTGAAATAATTCACTATAATAATCATAATTATTATTATTTAGTAAATAATTTATTCAACATTTTAAAATGTTTGCAACATTTTCCCCCAACATTTTGAATGCCATGATATTCAGTTATGCCATTAAATGCCTTGCTCAAGTTTGTTCTTTTTTGAGAGCCTACTATGCAGGCCCTGTTCTAGGTGCTGAGAAAAAAGAAATTATAAACAAGACATAGACTCTGCTCTAAACTCTACTGGGCTTATAATTTAGTGGAGCTTAAATTCTGACAGGGAGGCAATGAACAAGTGAATAAAACAAGAGAAAAAATATATATCTAATTTCAGGTTATCAATGAGGGCTATGAAAAACAATGAAACAGGATAAATGGGTAGAAAAGATGATGGAAAGTGGTCAGGGAAGGCTGAGAAGAGAACTCAGTGAAGGAGAGGAGAAAGCCTCAATGATGTATGTGTAGAGCATTCCAGTCTGAGGCCATGGGCTTGGCATGTCTGAGACAGAACACGAAGGTCCAGAGTGGAGTACACAAGGGGGAGAGTGGTGGGAGATGAGAAAACACAAAGGGCCCTCTAGGTCATGGTCAGGGGTCTGAGTTCTATTCTATGTGTGATGAGAAGCCACCAGAGCAGCCCTGTCCACAGAAAAATATTGCAGGCCACGAGTACGTGCCATACCTGTGATTCTAAATTATTTTCGAGTAGCCTCATTTTAAAAAGTAAAAACACATAAAATCAATTTTAATAGCATGTTACTTAACCCCCTCAATCCAAAATTTAACTTCAACATGTAATCAATATAAACAATTATTTAATGGTACTTTACATTCTCTTTTTTTATACCAAATGATTGAAGTGTATCACGTATTTTACACTTACATCACATGTAAATTTGAAATAGCCACAGTCCAAGGGCTCCAGAGATACATGTGGCTAGTGGCTACCATACTGGCAGCATTGCAGGGCTCTGGGTAGTGGACACAACAGTTAGGGTGGAAGCAGGATTAGAATTTACATCACTTGACTCAAATTCAGTTTATTCTACTATTCCAAAAACGTACTCATACATAAATGTTTCAAACACAGGTAGGTTTAAAAAACACAAAAACTTTACTTTTGTTTTCTTCCTCTTTTGCTTGTTTGTTTTTTATCATTTTATTCATGGGTATGATTTCTTACAGTGTGAAACTTTTATTTTACTTACATTAACACATGCTTATTATAAAACAGTCAAACAATACAAAAATGTAGAAAGAAAAAAGTGAAAACTTCCTATAAATCTATCCCCTAAAGATAAGCAGTTTAGTGTATATCTTCCCAGATATTTAATATGTATTCTAAAATGTAAATACATATTTATTCTTTTAGAAAAAAATAGGCTCAAACAAATCCATACTGTTTGGAAACCACCTACTCTCTGCTCACTAATATATTATGGTCATCTCTCTAGAGCATGGGTGTCCTTAAAAGAGGGGTAAGCCGAGAGTTAACAGTTCCACTATAGACAGAAAACAGTAAGAGGCAGAAGGACAACTTAGTTATGGAGGTTCCTAAAAATACTAAAATGTCCCTGGTGACCAAACCCAGCCCTAAAATACAACAAGTGTTTGTGATCATACACAAATTTATAATGTCTCTGCGTCTCAGTTTCCTCATCTGTAAAATGGAAATAATAGTATCTAGCGCCCCAGGGCTATTGTGGGAAACAAATGAACATATAAAGTGCTTAAGTACAAGGCTGAGGACATAATAAGTATTCAATAAACAATTTTAAAATAATTATTGTTACTTTTGTTTTTAGGAAAAGAAAATTGGAACATGTGAAAGTGTTCTGAAAAGAAAAGCACTTTACAATGTAGCCTTCAACCAAGCATAAAAATACAAAAAAAAAACCAAAAAAACAAAAAACACAGGAGAAAAGCACAGGTGAAGGATAGGAAAGGCAATCTTTAAATGGCAGCCTGTCTTAAACTATCCCCAACTAAAAGTTCCTCAACGGTGAGGATGTCAGTCCCAGGTGGACACATATCCAAGGTAGGTAGATACCTTGTAATCTATATCTACTACACCTCTTCCACATCTGTTCTACACCTCTGTATAAAAAGACATTCATTGCATTATAGGAACTGACTCCAAGGAAACCTTAAAAATGGGAGGAAGAGCTCATTCATTTGGCCCAACAGCCCTTCTCTAATAATAATACGTATAGGGCAGTGCTTTCCTAATATCATTAAAAACACCTGATCCAAAGCACAAGGAAATCACATTGGCAGGGAAAGCAATCAGGAGACAATAACCTGGTCTTTGATGAGCTCCACTGCAGACTCCTCAAGATCCAACTCGTAGCACAACCTCATGAAAAGTGGTCCAAACTTATATTCCCCCAAAGTGATATTTCTGTTCTCTGCATGGTACCTGGTAATCAAAATGATTCAATGAACCAAGTTGTGGGACGTAGGGAAAAAGACAGATAGACCGTGGCATGCAATCTGCTAGGTGTTGGGGACACAACAAAGGAAGAGATACTCTCAGAGTTTGGAGGGGAAAAGTGCAGAACTGAGGATAATTAGAGGAATCTTGGAGTGCAGAAATATATTAGGCATTTAAATAAGCAAATCAACAAACAGGGTTTGTCAAAGGCCCACATACCCTGTGAAATAAAAGAAGAAAATGTACACTGTAACCATTTCAATTTACCAACAACTGGCTAGGACTGAGTGTGAGCACATATCAAAAAACAGCAGGGGTCTCGCATCTGTGAGCCCATCATAATGGCACTACCTCTCTGTGTGGGCCCCACCTACAGAGGAGAAAAGGAAAAGGGTGGGGTGATGCTCTGTCCCAGTTAAGGCTGCTGGCAGACAACCAAGATGCATTTTACAATTTAGACCAATCTCTCTGTTTTTCTCAGCTGGGGGAAAGGCATATGTGACCTACAATCAACTAGCAAAACAAGTTAAATATAGAAATTTTAGTTTTAGGAAAAGGCAAATTTCAAAGACAGTGATGTCTCATATGTGGCTTGAGATTTCTTCCAGTGGCCAGTCTGCCACTTAGACTTGCAGAACTGTAAATCACGAGCATAAATTTACTTTCAATGACCAATGCTTTGTGCTTTAGACACCAAGGAGGCAATCTGGTGACAAAACTAGTACCTCATGATTACACATAAATCAGGATTTAGGAAGATTTGTTCATTATGTGAACAAATCCCAAAAGTCAGAGGAAAAGCTCTGACTTTAAAAAATGGAATACTTTTTAACCTTCTGCTGAAATTTCTGAAGAAAGTCTTAATAGCCTTATGATAAGCCATCCTAAACATATAGACTGCCAAATAGAATGATTTGTACTTTTTAAGATACATTTCAAATTCTAATTATAGAAATTTAAAAAAATTCATTGCTTCATTACAACAGTTATGAATTAAGTTATATCAAAACATTAAGTCGTGACATCTTAAATAAATGTAATTATTTGTCAATCAGACCTCAATAAGCTAGTAAGAAATGTTATTACAAGGAAATATAGTATAGTAAATGGAGATTTTTTAGACTTTGATTCTAACCTGACAGTTCAAATCCCAGCTCTTCTACTTATTCACTGTGTAACCATGAGCAAAATAACCAACTACTCCACGCTTCAGTTTCCTCACCTCTAAAATGGAGATAAGAAGAGAACTCAACTCAGATTTTTTGTGAAGATTAAATGAGATAACATGCCTGGCGCACAGCTAGTCTTCCATATATGTTAGCACTTATAAAATGTAAGACATGCTGAGGAAAACATCTTTAAAAATAAACATATTTCAGTAAATAGTCTCATGAGAAATTTGTGCCAGATTAAAAACAAAACAAAGCAAGAAAGAAAAGTTTTCTCATTTTAAATGATATTCGCACTAATAAAAGTCCTAGAAAGCACGGAGATAATATATCACCTTGCCAAAAAATTTTTAAGTTAGAGAATCTAAAATCCCTCTGTAAGGCAAACAACAGAAATGGTAAAGATTAGGATGGGATTAAGCTGTTCCTCATTTTGGGCTCAATAAAGAGTTTTTATGTTTCAGCTTATTACTCTTCTTGCCCAGACATCGGCCGCCTGGCTCAGGAAGTGAAGGAACAGGTTGGTTAGGCCGTGGACCTGCCCATCTTCCCCCTTGTCCAGCTGTCCACAGTACATGGAACGGACAGCTACTGGGCAGAGTCAATAGCATCAATAAAGGAATTATGAGTCACATTGTGAAGGTTTATTAGAGAAATCAGAGAGGAAAGAGAGTTCAAAATTTTATCCTGTTTTATTACTCTTATAAACATCTGATAACGTTGGGTAGAAAAAAAAACACACAGTAAAACAGGTCAGATTCAACTTCATGAAATAGAAATAACAGATTTAGGTTTACTGATACAATGTGACTGTAAATCAGCATAACCCTTTGGGAAAATAATCTGGCAGTTCCTACTGACAAGCTTTAAAAGGTTTGTACCCTTTGATTAAAAAAGAATATAAAGAATAAGTTTTATGCATAGAGTAGCTCATCATGGCATTTCTATACTGGTGAAATGTTAGATAAATTTAGACATTCAACAATAGGGGCACAGTTAATTAAAATGCCTAACATACAATGGAATATTGTATAGCCATTAAAATATGATTCCTAAGTATATGACTAACAAGCAAAAACATTTATGCTATAATGTTAATTAGAAAACAAGAAACTATCATTATATATATAATAATATTTATAATGACAATATATATAATGATATTACACAAAATCCTTGCATGAAAAATAGTGAGGATGTATTTTTGATCTGCACTTGGGAATCAATGATGAGGGCCAACTTCAGGTATCTGCAGATTTTCAACTGCGCAGGTGGCACACACCCCTAACCTCTGCGTTGTTCAAGGGTCAAAAGTGTATCAAAATATTAACAGTGATTTCTTAGATGTGGTAGACAGTCCCCAAATATGGCCACCATCAAGTCCTCCCCTCCCTGTATGTGTGTGCTGCTCTATCCACCCAGAGGTATAATCCTTTCTTCTTCCTATAAATCTGGGCTGGCAGGGTAACTTGCCTTGACCAAGAAAACGCACTAGAAGTGAAGCTGTGCCAATTCTAGGCAGTTCTACAAGGCCTGCAGTGTCTACTTGTGCTGTGGGCCAGTGCGGCTCAGGCTAGATCCATGAATGGTGAGATACTATAAGGAGAGAGAGGGCCTTATGGAGGGTCATGGAGGCATCAGAAATACAAGTGAAACCCTGGAACTTCCAGCTCAGCCCAGCTACAAGCTGACTATAGATGAGCAAGTGACTTTAGTCACCACCAACAAAGAACCGCCCAGCTGAGACAGGCCTCAGTTCCTGACCCACAGAGTTGTGAGAAATAAGAAATAATCCTCATTTTAAGCCACTGGGTTCTGGGGTGATTTGTTATGCAGCAAGAGACAACTAAAACAGCAGAATTTGTGATATATTTCTTCTTTCTCCTTTTTTGGTGTTTTTCAATTTTTCAATAAATTTTGAGTAATTTTGTTTTTCTTTTTCCTTTTTAAAAATAACATTTTTTCACATTATAAAATTGATAATGTCCACTATAAACGAGTTGGAGAAATCAAAAAAGTACACATTTACACAGACCAAAAAAATATAGAATATGTAACTCCCAGAGGACCTTGGTTAACTTTTTATATTCTTCTAGTATTCTATACATATCTTGTATTTCACTCTATATATTCACAATATAAATGCAAGTCCATATATAGAAATATGTATTTAAAAAATATCAAAAAGAAGCAATGAATTTCATAAATGAAGCCTGTTGATTTGTTCCCGAGTAAGAGAAACCTGTACTGGGTTTCCTAAGAGCAGACTATGATTTCATATGAGAGCTTCTTCTGACATGGAAAACTGACAATGGATCAGAGACAATGGAACACTGAAGGCATAAGCTTCAAGGAGGAAGACTAGTTAGGAGTCCACTGAAGTGATCCATGTGAGAGACGTTGAAGCCTGAACTAAGACACTGATGATGGGAACAGAGAGAGGAAGGCTAGAGATGAGAGATCCCAGGGAAGTGGAAGCAGTCTTACTTCTTACCCTATCAGGGAGGAGAGCAAATGAAATTAGGAGAAAGGCTCCCAGGTATCTGTCCTGAGTGACTGATTAGTTTTATAAAATGAATGTGAAGACCTAGGAGATGTGTAAGTGGAGTTAATGAACAGGCTGGTGATTTGGGGGGACATGAATTCTGTTTTTTCTAACCTCAGCACCTGGCATATAGTACAAACCCAATAAATATTTGCTAAAAGAATGGATATAAATGTCTGGAGCTCAGGGCAGGCATCTGAACAAGAGATTTGGAAGTCATCAGTGTATAGGTGATGACTGAAATCTTGGAAATAGACAAGATTGCTCAGGAAAAGGAACAGAGTGAGAGGAGACAAGGGCTGGCAGAGTTCTAAGAAAATGCCTCACCTGTAAATGACATTTTTAGCCAGTTCCACGTCGCCCCGGGACTCACACAAATGAAGCAAAGTTCTCAACTCCTCCTTCAAGATGAGCTTGTTCTGGGTCAATTTCTCTTCCAAGTTTCTCAAATAGGTTTCTGGAAGAAAGCACAGGGTGGTGGCCATCACTAAGGCTGACTGGGACTGTCAGAGTCTGACCTCAGGGAGAAGAGGAAGCCAGAACTTGGCACGTTGCAAAGGGGCGCTGGGAGGGGCTCATGGCTATGCAGCTCCTACCACTGGCTGGTCTTCCCAAGAGCAGTGTTAGAGATGGTGCATGAAGTAAAGCATCTGTGACACAGAGGAACAAGCCCAGGCCCCACTCATAACTTTCTATCATCTCTGGGGACAGGAGCACAAGCATATACATTTTTGACTACTTGGGTGATCCTTTTGCACACTAAAGTTTGAAAATTAATATCCCAGAGGTTTATCCCAAATAACTGTATCTATAGGTGACCCACGAGAGAAGAAAGGAAGGAAGAAGGAAGGAAGAAAGGAAGGTAGGAAAGAAGAAAATATAACTAAAATATCCAAATTATCAATTGGCAGGGCACCTAGCAGAAAAACTGAAAGGAAAATGTGAACTGAAGATGAGTTTACCCACAGTGGTTGACTCACATGATTCAGGAATACATCACGTCTCTTTCATTTGGTTCAACTTTAACTCTCTTTCATCCCTCTTTGTCTCTCTCTACTCAGTTGTTAGAAAGCATGCCATGGGACTATATAATGCACATGGGGGGAAAAACAGTCCCCTTTTAGTAACAGAAGCATTTCAAGGTAATCATAATGTCTCCGTCCCTCGTCTTGTATCTGATCAACTGCAGGGACAAACACCAAAAGGTTGCTTCTTGGCACTGGGAAGGGACTGTATTCTCGCCAGAATGTGGGGTGAGATGCAAGGCAGGCACCAAGCAAGCATCTGCTTTCCAGAAGGCAGAGCTGTTCTCAGTATCAGAAACTGCCAAGAAAAGTTTACAGGATTTGCTTCAAGGCCCAGAACTTCGAAGGAATGCTGCTTAAAGGAGTGGCACAATATACATTAAAAACACAAGATCTGGAAGTTGAGACAGACACTGTCTTGATTTACAAGAAAAGAAAGCCCGCTAAGTTTAAGATAATGTAGTGGTTCCTCCAATCTTTATTTGCAGAATCACATAATAGTTAAAAGTTTTAGAGATAAAAGAACCTGGGCTGAAATCTAGGCTCTGCCACTTGCATGCTGTGAGGAGACCCTGGTCTGTGACACCTAAGTCCTCATGTGTAAAGTGAATATCATGATACCTACGTCACAGTGGCATGAGATAATGTATGTAAATCATTCAGCACAAGGCCCAGCATGAGGTAACTGTCAGTAAATCACAGACATTATTGTTCTCACTTTTATTCCTTCCATCACCTCTTAGATTGAAGAGAATTTATTCTATTAAATATTTCTAAATAATTTCCAATATAAAAGATATTGAAAGATATTTCAATAGGATGACTATATCTTGTTCTTTTTAATTCTTCTTAATAAATTTTAAGAATCCAAGATTTCAACAGATTTAATTTGTATTTTAAAATAAATCGATCAAGATTTAAGTGCTTATCATATATTCATACTCGAAGGTATGGTTCCTGCCTGCCCTGAAAGAGCAAAGTCTTTTCAAGAAGGCAAGATAGATTTATAGAAAGCTCTCTGAAAACAGTCATAGAGCAGGTGACCCATGACTGACTATAAACTTAACAGTAGAGAAGAGAGAAATCGGGGTGGCAGAAGCAGACCAGGTTTGGTGGAAGTGGAGAGTTACCAGAGAGGAAGGAGCGGCTGAATAGGGTTGGAGAAACTGAGAAGAGTGGATAATTTTAGGTATGAGAATCAGCATGACCAACAGCATAGAACTAGGGGGAGGGGGAGAGAGAAGGGAGAACCGTGACTAGATTAATAGGAAATCACGCTGGACTCCAAAAAAGGTAAGGTCCCTTATGGCAGAGCCAGGAAGCCAGGGGGCGAGTTTGTACATGATGTCATATATAACAGTACCATCTGGGGTTCTTAGAACGATGAAATGTTGACAGGATTTTATAAATATCAATCTGACAATAGAGTGGATTGGCACTCCTTAAATGAATTGCTTTTCAAAACAAATGCACAACTATTGCAGCCTTAGAAAGACTATGACCATTGGAAATAACAACCAGATAATGACATAAGCCCTTATTTTGCAAATTTCACATAGCTCCAAAAGGTCTGGGATAGGGGAAAAAAAAGGCTGAAATAAAATCTAGATTGAGTCTACTAAACTGGAGATTAACATATTCTCCCTCACTCTCAAAGCTTATCTTCTTGTATGGTAGGTGGTATTATATAACAGTATGATTAATGGTGAAGTGAGGGAAAACTGATTTCTGGAGGGCAGGGAGTGAAGAGAAGCAAGAAATGTTAATTAGGTGCTCATAAACATTTGATAGTGAGAGGAAGGAGAGCTGAAAAAGTCAATAGGGACATTAAAGAGTTATTAAAAGGGAGGAGAGTCTTGCTTTGTTTATAAAGGAATTTGAAGTACTTACTGGGCAGGAGAGAAAGAATGAATGCGACATGATTTCTTAGATGCTGAAAGGGACTTAGGTGGTGGTGTGCTTTCAGCTTTTTATGAAAAAATTTTCAAACATACCCAAAAGTAGAACAGGATAACGACCACCCATGAACCCATCAATCACCCAGCCTCAACAATTGTCAATATATTCTTAATTTCTTCAAATAAATTTTTGTTTTAGCCTATTGATTTTTCCAGCACAAGGTTGAAAATGTGAAAACGCATCATTACATCTAGCACTGTTTTATTTCATTTTATCTCATTTTTATATAGATATGTATGTGTGTATTAAAGATGCAACATAAAATGTACTTTTTAACGAGGGTTGCATCAAAAAGTTTAAAAGCCAGTCATCAGAAGCAGGTCTTCTCAGACTTTACTGTGTATACAAATAGTCTAGGGTATGAGGTTTGGCATTTCTATCAACCTCCTAGTTGCTGCTGATCCTTGACCCTTACTTTGAGAGGCACAGATCTAGAGAGGGCTGGTTGCAGTACTGGTTTTAGTATCTCTCCGGGATACTAAGTAAAGGGATAAGAAGAGAGCTGTAGACTGTAGTAGGAGAGTGAGATGAACAGTTCATGAAAGGGAAGACCAGGAAGCTAAGAATAAGTCATCTCAATTCTTCTTGAGACATAAGGTCACTGAAGGAGAGATTGATTAGGGATAAACATAGATTAAACCTCAATGACAGATCAATTGAAAAGAATTAACAAAACCAATTTGATTACCTTTGCTGCCAGGAAGATTACATGCAATAGCCACCTTCTTATGCTGAAATTCTTTTAATTTCATAATATTATCTGTAAGTAGATATCTTTTAGCTAAAAATTAGAGAAAGAAAAAGTAAAATCATTTTGAGTGTTTTATATTTTGTACATAACATGAGTAGAGCTTAACAACCTCTACTAACTGATCTTATCTTCACTTAATATAAATAGTCCATCTAGATAGGTACAAATATAACAGTCGCCCCAGTGGGGAAAAAACCATCTCCAAACTACTAGAGAATGCAAATCCTCAGCATGACAAGTTTTGTGTTTGTGGAAGGAGCTAGTGATTAACTGTGTATGGGGATGGGTTAACAGGAATCTGGGATCTGAAAGACAGACATTCACCATCTCGTTAAGGGATAACAAAGAAATTTAAAAACAAACACAAATTAAAGACTATTGTTTAAATGCAAAACAGGTATATCTAGTTTTGGTTTATCTATGTAGAATCATATAGTGTAGCGGGAAAAGCTATAGTGTGACCATTGGAATTTCCAGTTTTCATTTGTGAAATGAGGAGTTATGACCTCTCAGATTTGGACTCTAAGTGTCCTCAAGACCACAACAGAAATCACTGACCACAACTTAATAGAAGAGATGAGTTCGGGAAATATCATCATTTATTTAGGATGCTTGGCTGTGCATGGAGTGGAGCATGGCCGCAGAATCAACAACTAAGAGCTCTGAGTACAGCAATAACAAGGTAACAATAAAAATTTCTATTTATTTATGGAAAGGCAGTCCAGAGAAGTGGTTACAGCGGGACTCCACTGTTGGGCTGCCTGTGTTGAAATTCTAACCCTCTGCGTTGAGCAAATTAGATAAGACTTGCTGTTTACTCCTCTATAAATGAAGAAAAGAATGATACCTCTCTCACAGGGTGTTGTGAGGAGAAAAGGAATGAGTATATGTAAAATGGATTAGAATAATGCCTGATACAAAGTAATAAATATTTTATTTTCACTCACCAGCGTTTTCAAGTAATCATTTTCATAAAGATATTACGAAACAATTTTACAAATCAAGGTCTTTGCTAGCTAACACCTCCGCTCCCAATCTCTGCAGTACAGTATCCAAAAGGGAGAGGAGTGTTTCCGGAGAGCAACGTACCCCCATTGAGGGAATACTACAGCCCCAAGGTCAAGACCCCAGCCCGGCTGTCCCCGGGTTCCCAGGCCCACGGGCGTCCATGACAGCCAGGGGCCACCACTTCACCCACGCGCAGCCAGAGGGCGAGGGCACGCTCGGCTGATCCAAACCAGTGAGTAACCGAAGCACTGTTATTTTCCCGAAGTGATGCCCACTGGGGGGTAAAGGTCCCTTGTGTCTCATCCCTCCCTCCTTCACGGATGGAGGCCGACGATACCTCCGAGAGGGCTGCGGCAGCAGGTGAAGCATGAGCCTCCCACCCCTGAATACACGAAATACCGCAGTGCCTGCAGCAGGACTTGCTTCGGGATGCGAAATGCGGCAGCCATGCTGTTCCGGGCCGCACCAACTGCGGGAACCGGGGGAGGGGCGGTAGTGTCGGCCGACTGGAACCACCCCTTTCTTTGCTCGTAACCCCCCGGACCGGCGTTCTCTTTGGTATGCTCCAAGATGGCGGCCCCCATGGTGCGGCGCGGGATCCTCCTGGCGCGGAAAGTGCCTCTGTCTCATCTCTCCCTGGCAGGTTCGTGGCTGCTGTTTGTAGGGCTGCTTCATTAGATTCCTGAGAATATGTTCCCTGAGTAGAGTGAGCAATGGGCTTTCAAGAGAAGAAACGCTTCTGAGACCTAGTTGCTAGAGAAACTATATGGGGCTTTTGGTAGCACAGAAAGGGAAGGTAGGATCTCTGTCCCATCTCCTTCCATAAAATAATAGTGTCTGCCCATCCAAAGATGTAAAGAGCAGAAAAAGTCAAGGCATGAACACCTTTGCGTATTATTTGTTGAGTTTGTGTATTAGGGTGGTTGTCTTTTTGCCGGCTGTGAATAGCCCAAATGTGTCCACCCTGAGGCCATGATTTTTTCTCCCTGCTGAGCTTTCCTTGGAGGGGCGTGCTAAACGTTCTCCCCACCACCTTATGCTTGGCCAGACCCCTGGTCTTCAGTTGGTGGAATAATTTTTCAGTATACTAATCTCACTTTACCTGATGACCTTGGGCACAACTTTTGATTGACCTTTCTTTGCTACAGTTTTCCCCATATATACAATAAATGCTAATAGTTACTTCTAAAGTACTTTGATATCTGAGTGAATGGCAGCCTACTCAAAACCTGTTAATGGATCTGCTGATAAAGACATTGGAAAAACTTTTTAACATTTCCAGGAGCTAAATCCTGACAAGTGTATATGATTATATGATTAAAATGGAATAATCACAATCTGTATTTCCAGTGCCTGTTAACTTCTCTTTCCAATATACTTCCTTTGGCCCCTATAAAAAAGCAACACATACACGCTTACTCACTCTTCTTTAGGAACAGCCATTAAATATCAATGTGAAACTTCAAATTTGGCCACCAGAACTTTTCTGAGGATTAACTAACTGGTTGACCTATCTGGTGAAGATATTTAATGCCACACATTAGGTAAAATGGTATGCACAGTACCTGGAGCCTCAGTAAGAATTAGCTATTGTAACTGTTTATGAATGTTTAGTTATGGTTGTTAGTAAGTACTTTTCAATTTAAACAAAACAGATTGTCTATCAGGGAGAGTATCATGGTTGCTTAGAATATTGGGGGGCAATCATTCTAACAAGGGAATGGAGATTAGATAAGGGTGAATTGAGAGAATTTCCAGTTGGCATTTTGTTCTTAGTTTGAACTGGTGAACTTGTGGTAGGTTTTACACCAGAGCTTTTACATCATGTTACCTACTAGCTACATATGGCCATTTAAATTAGTTAAATAAAATTTAAAATTCAGTTTTTTAGTTGCAATAGCTACATTTTAAGTGCTCCATAGACACCTGTGGCCGTGGCTACTGTATTGGACAACTCAGAATTGAACATTTCCATCATTACAGAAAGTTATATTGAACAAGCACCGGGTTAAACCACAGGAGTCTTGACATCAGGAACTAAAAGCTATAAGACAAGTAATAAAAGTGGATAGTGCATTATGAACCAACCACTCAGGATTTGAAAATGCTGATAAGGATTTTCAGCATTAAATCAGAACATCTGGAAATCATTACAGGATAAGAGAAGAAAAATAATGTACTTTGTACAAACTTATAGCAAATCAATATTTGGAACACTTTGCTACTCCCATTGACTCTCTTTACATCATAATGAAGAAGGGCAACTAAAATGATCAGGAGGATGAAAGGAAACTATTGAAATGAACTAAAAAGTGACTTCACCATAGGAAGAGGCTAGAGAAAGAAAACTTAACTGGGCACTTACTGCATAGGAGACATTAGGCTAGGCACTTAATTTTGTATATATGCCCTATTTTAAACTATGGTACAAGGTCCGCATTTTCCCGTTTTACATATGAAGAAGCTCAAGACCTAACTTGCCCGCATTTTCATAGCATTTACTAGCAAGACAGGGATTCATACTTAGAGTTTGTGACTCTAAAGCCTGAGTCTACAATCATACTGCTTCCCTTTGAATGGGAAACATGCTTGGAGACAGTTGACCAAAGTCCAAAATAACTATAAAATGATTATTGGTAAGGATGGAGCCAATTACTTTTCACTAAACTTTGAAATTCTGGTCCTTGGAGGTATCTTTTTAGAATTAAATGGAGAAAATATTTATTTTTATAGTAAATTGAGAATATAGTTGCCTCAAAAGCTGAGAGGTAAGCAGGTTCAAGATGAGTTTATATGTACTCTCAGGTGACATACTCAAGACTCAAAGACCTAAACTTGTGAGGCTGATACCACTCTATCTCCTGCTACTTCTATGTGATCTGAAAGTCAACATCATCATCATCACCTGGGAACTTGTTAGAAATGCAGAATGTCTTTTTCCACCCAGGCCTACTAAATCAGAATCTGCATTTTATCAAGCTTTATATGCACATTAAAGTTTGAGAAGCTGACCTAGATTTTACACTTAGCCATTGTTCACCCAATTTAATGTTCCGTCTGACTTTATAGAAATTCTTTGATTCCAGTATTAATATGCAGACCTTCTAACTATACAGAGACAGAAAGATTTTAGATGGTGTCACTTATAAAAGTATATCAAAGATGAACATCCTGCTTTTTTTAAGGCTCACAGAAAATGGAATGTCTGTCTTTCATAAGGTGTAGAATAGAGCCAAAACGTTTTCACTAAACTTTGAAATTCTGGTCTTTGGAGGTATCCTTTCAAAATGAAATGGAGAAAATATTTCTTTTTATGGTAGATAGTTAAATTAGAGAATGTGGTTGCCTCAAAAACTGGCTGAAGGGTTACCAAATTACCATAAATTTGGTAGCTTAAAACAGGTTACCAAACTACCATAAATTTGGTGGCTTAAAACAGCACAGATTTATTATCTTACAGTTATGTAGTTCAAAAGTCTGACACAGTTTTACTGTGCTAAAGTCAAGGGGTTGAAAGAGATGTGTTCCCTTTGAGAATCTCTAAGGAAAATCTGTTTCCTTGTCTTTTCCATCTTTTAGAGACCACCTGCGTCCCTTAGTTGATGGTCCCTTTCTCAAATATCTTCAAAGTGAACAATGGCAAGTCAAGTTTTTACATCACTCTGACTTTCAGGCATCACGCGAAAAATCTGACTCCCTCTTCCAGCCATCACCACAATCAATTTAGAACATTTTTACCACCTTAAAAAAAAGAAAACCCAAAAACCTAAACCCATTAACAATTACTCCCCAATTTCCCCCAAGCTTTCCTGACCCACCTACCCTCCAAGTCTAGGCAACCACTAATCTGTTTTCTGTCTCTATAAATCTGCCTATTGTAGACTTTTGATATAAATAGAATTATATATGTGTGGTCTTTTGTGACTGGCTTCTTTTTCACTTAGCATAATGTTTTAGAGATCCATCCATGTCGTAGTATGTACCAGTACTTCATTTCTTTTTACTGCTGAGTATTTCTTTATAAGAATATACCTCATCTTGTTATTTCAGCAGTTGATGAATATTTGCATTATTTCTACTTTTTGGCTATGATGAATAATATTGCTATAAACGTTTGTATACAAATTTTTGTGTAGATACATCATTTATTTCTCTTGGGTGCATATCTCAGAGTGGAATTGCTGGGTTATATGGCAACTCCATGTTAATATTTTGAGGAACTGCCAAACTTTTCCAATGTGGCTGCACTATTTTACATTTTCTGCAATGTATGAAGGTTCCAGTTTCTCTATATCTATATCAACAGCTGTTATTATCTGTCTTTTTGATTATAGTCATCCTAGTGGGTATGAAGTAGCCTTTCAATGTATTTTGCAATTCCCTAATGACAAATGATACTAAACATGTACTTGTTAGCCATTTGTATATATGTATATGTTTGTGTGTATGTCTAGTTTTTTGTTTTTTTTTTTTAGAAACATTGGTTCAAATCATTTGTCCATTTTTCAGTTGGATTATTTGTCTTTTTAAATTTTGAATAGTAGGAATTATTTATATATTTTGGATATAAAGCTCTTATCAGATAAATGATTTGCAAATATTTTCTCCCTTTCTGAGTTGTCCTTTTGCTTTCTGGATAGTGTCCTTTGACACTTTTGAAGCACAAGTTTTTTAATTTTGATTAAGTTGCCATTCATTGTTTCTCATTCATTCTTTGAGCTTATCTTTATTGAATACTGCCATATTTCAGTCATTGCACCAAGTGCTGGGAATACAGCTATGCTATCTAATGTGTTACCTCAAATTTAGCTCATTATGTTTCTCTTGTGTACCACTAGGGTGCTGGTTTACTGGGTAAGATACTATTGTTTGCTTTATGTGAAATAAAGGTAAGTCAGATGGAAAATTTTTAGGACTAACTAATGATTATAAAGCATTTAATTAATGATTTAAACAATAATTCAGCAAGTGTTTTTGTGCCAAGGAATTTTAAGGCTCACCTAGGCTATAATTTAGTGGAAACCAATGGCTGCTAGTCCTAAAGTTATAGGATCAAAATTACCAGCAGTTTTACCCATAACATTACTGCAAAAATTTTCACTTTTCTGCATCTTCTACTTATTTGAGGTTGAATGCATTTTGTCATGAACTAAATTGTTAACTGTTTAATGTTGGTTACAGTGTCATTCTAGAATCTTTAAATAATCTAATAAATTGAAGATATGACAAAGATATGTTTAATAAAGCTGGTATATAAATAGAACCTTTTGTGAAGTCATATATGTTGATATAATCACCTTTTTCCTCAGGTAAAAGATGCCTGCTTTCTTCAGCATATGTGGATAGCCACAAATGGGAAGCAAGAGAAAAAGAAGATTGTCACCTTGGTAGGTATCTATATATCATTTCAGTTACTCCATATGTTTATTATATACTCATATGATGTATATATGAAATGATGCTTTTATGATAATCTAATTCAGATAGTCACATTTTAGGTCTTAAAAAGAATTAAGACTTGTTTCACATGTGGCAAAATTATTTTTGGTATCCTGCAAATTTGTTTCATTTTTGCCTTGACAATTAGTCTTCCTAAATTATGTAAGCAATTCTTTTTCTTGTTTTTGTCCATTTTTATCATATAGTTAGTTGCCATGCAGCCTGTCTCTGTTTTACTTTATCTGCAAAGAAAAATATATTTTCTACTTTCATCTTTATTGTCATTTCTTAACTTGTGGTCTTTAGAAAACTTTTTGACTCTTCTCCATTTCATTTCCTCATGATAGATTCGAAAGCAGTGTTATAATGTCATATAAGCCATTTAGGGAAAACAGTTGGCTCACATCTTCTCAGGCAGTAGGCTCCTAATTATACAGTAATCCCTTTTCCCTGTTCCCTATGTCATATTACACAGATAGCAGCCTTTCTTTTATAAAATAACAAGGCCTAAAAGAAATCACTGACCTTATGAGCATTTTTTTAAAATATAAATACTTTACGTATAATATGTATTATATATAACATCATTAGGACATTAATAAAGTCAGATGATTGGTGATAGTTTTATGAGACTAATGTAATTTTTGGATCAGTTCCATAGCTGATCTGATGTTTTCCATCAGATTTTTTTCTCTGCCTTTTTGGCTTATGTTAGATAAGAATAAAGTCCCCCTGTGTTTATGGATTCTTCCCATAACTTGGCAGTGGTGGGGAATGTTCTTTTATAGCTACCTATTAAGAGCTACCTTGGGAGCGGCAGAGGGTAGAGTTGGGTGGGAATGTTCAAAGAACCCATAATTTTCTCTCTTGGTAATATGAGTGCAAGAGCAAAGTTGGTTTGTGAGACCTGGAATTGGGTGTACGGGCAGGGGCCAGCCAAAGCAGAGTTGTGGAGAATCTGAAGATTAGTAACTATATGCTTGTACTGAAATGTAGAATCACTGTGAACAACAGATAGAAATGTAGATGGATACAGATACGTTGTACTGGAAAATACCATTTGCTATTATGGCATTAATTGTAAGTGACACAGTTTTATTCACAAAATGGTAAACAACTCTTAGTAAAGTTCTGAATGAATCAAAGTACTGTCTTTCCTCAACTTATATGGTAGTTGCATTTATGGAAAATTCAGTTTATTTTCATTTAAGCCCCCCCCTCCAAAGTACTTTGTCTTTATATTTTAAAATGGAGTTACATTTGTTCATTATAACTAGGTTTTTTTTAGAAAATAGTGTGACTGTCTGCCATGTCATACATAACATACTCTGTGGACCAAATATTTTAAACTTTTTATTTGGAAAAAAATTTGAAACTAACAAAAAATCATGAGAATAATGCAAAGAGTATCTGTACGCCCTTAGCCCAGATTCATGTATTGTCACCATTTTGACGCATTCGTTTTTGTTTTCTCATTCTCTGTGTGCACATGTTTTTTAACCAATTGAGAGTTTTTTGCATATATTATAGCCCTTCATCCTGAATGCTTTAATGTACATTACCTGATGTCTTTTAAGAAGCCAGTCCCCTTTTTTAATAGGATATTCTTCGTTTTGGGTTTTGTCTGATATTTCTTCATGGTTAGAATCAAGATATGCTTTCCCAATCAGTATATGTCAGTGACATTTTGTCCTTCTCAGGACATATCTAGAGATACCTGTTGTCAGTCTGCCTTCACTGATGATGTTAACTTTGATCACCCAGTCAAGTGTGTCTGATTCCCCTGGAGAGTTACTATTTTTCTCTCTTTCGACCTATAGGCAATCTGTAGGGAAGATATTTTAATATCATGCAAATATCCTGCTGTTTATCAAAAGTTTCCCCCTAGATTTAGCATCCATGGACACATCTTACCTGAATAAGTCTTTACTATGACAGTTGCAAAATGATGGTATTCCAACTCCATTAATACTTCCACATCTACTAGTTGGTACTCAGTATTCTATTGTAAGAAAGAGCCCTCCATTCTCATTTCTTTCTTTGAACTCTTGTCTGTTTATTATCAATATAGTCTTATGGATTCCTCTTGTTTTTCTTTCAATAAATCATTACTGTCCTTAATTATTTGGGTGATCAAATTGTCCCAGATTTGGCTAGTAGAAGCCCTTTCAAGATGGCTCTCCATGTTCCAGGCTCATCTTATACCTTTCCTGCCATAGCCATAGAATCAACTATTTCTTCAAGGAATCCTGGTTCCATTTAGTAGAAAATGGTCTGTGTACTGTAATTAGAAACCAAGGTCTGTGTACTGTATGTCCTCTTGCTGCTGTGTAGTTATTGCTTCTTGGCTTATTCAGTAGCCAGAGCTAGGAAAATATGTATACATATACGTAAACATAAAGATGTATACATCCATGCCTATATGCATACATGTACACATTTTACAACTAATGAGTTCATACTGAAACATACAATTCCAGTTCATCGCCACAGGGTTCTTCCTTGCCTTCCTGAAGTCCATATTTGTATCTTCTCTCCATACTGAAAACTGGCTCCCTACAGGGATAATGTTTTGATGTATTGGATAGTCTCAGCATTGCAGGTTATCTAATTTTCCTGTCTTCTGCCCATTCAGTGCCAGCAACTCCCTGCAGTCATTCTGACAGTCAAGAAAATACCCTCATACATTCTAAAATGCCCTCGATAGCCAATAGTACTCCTCTTGGAAACCACTATTCTAGTGATGAAACCAACATGGACTCAGTTATATTGCAAAGTTTGTTCTGTAATTATAAGTAGAGTGCTGTGGAAGTACAGGATAGAGAATGAAGAATTTCTGAAAAGTTATTGTTAACACTTTCTTAGGTATGAAGGGAAGATTAGTATATAAGACAATTATATTTGGCGCCTTGGTATGGGGTATAGTCAGCTCTGTTATTTGGAGACAAATCCAGGGGAACATTTTCATAAATTCTTGAATAAGCAAAAGCTATTTGCCAATGAATGAGCATAATAATCTGCAATGAATAAATATGTGAGAGTAATTATCTCCTCTGTTAAGATGCATATACCTGGAAAAGCAGTACCACCTTACAGTTTACCGAATAATACCTGGCCTAGAATACTCTCTGCACATTCTGAATCCCTACCCAGTTAGAAAAGATTTTTTCCTTGCCCTATATTCTTATGGCACTTTGTCCCTTCAGTATGCAGTGTGATGTGGTGAAGAGTCTGCACTTGGGAGCCAGACATCTAGGTGTGAACCCCAATTCTGACAGCTTTCACAAACTATGTCACTTAAATTCCTGTACCCGTAAATTAGGGATGATGGTAATGCCTACCTCAGCTAATACCCTGACATACAGTAAGTGCTCCAGAAATATATGGAATGTGCAAATTCCTAGGCCCCTTGATTTTACCTCTATAATATGTGGGAGGCGAATAAGGTTTTGAAACTCAAACTTAGAAGGAAAAGAAGCTGTTTGAGACAATATTTTTTTTCTTATTGTGTAATAGAATGTGATTTAAAAAAACTCGCTCCTACGTGCTATTACTACATGTTTTCCCTAACTCTTGAGTTTTTGGGTTGGGATATTGGGAGAAGTGAGGCCAGCTCGTGGTCAGGCATCGCACGGGATACGGTTGGGCAGTAGGTGGCAGTGCGCCCTCATCTGAGACCCGGGCGCAGCCATTGGAGCCCCGCATTTGGGTTTGGGCTCGGGCTCGAACCTTTCTGGCAGCCTTTCAAGCTGCCTCCTTGTGCGCGCGTGCGCGAAGGGCTGCCCTCAGCGTGTGGAGCTCTGTGATTGGGCGCTGTGCTCTGGAGCGGGCTCGCTGATTGGGGGAGGAAGGAGGGACGCTGTAAGTCTTCGCTCCTCTCATCTCCGTTGGAGTGCGTGGGCTCGGGTGGAGGGAAGAGGTGTGGGTGTAGGTGAGGGTCTTGGTCTTCCATCTGCTTAAGTGACTTCGTCTCCACGCTGAATACTGTGGAGGAGACGATCTGGGTTCTATCGGTTGCGCATGCAGCTATGTTGCTTCCTTTCTAAAGTCTTCATTAGTGGTTTTCTCTTTCGATCCAGGGGGAGGGCTGCCGGGGATCGGTCTAGCTCCCAGCATGGTGGTAGTTTATAACTATGGTGGTCTTGATTAATACCAGTTCTGTTTAGTACAGTGTACCTGCAGTCTAGGGGACAAGCAGGCCATGAAGTGCAGGCCCTCAGACAAAAACCAGAAGACAACTTCTTTTCACTGCTAGCTGTGTGCTGGGTTCTGTGCAAAGCACTTCACATGCACCATCCCATTTAATGTTCAAAACAGCCGGCTAAGGCAGCTGCTGTTATTCCCCCACAGAGGTGAAGAAACAGGCCATATTTTGACATTTGCTTATGGCCATACAATATTTATTGCCTTTTCACTCAAAAAATAGCTTTCCAGTGATGCCTGCAATTCTATCATAGTATCTTCCCTTGCATTGAGGCAGTGAATTTCTTGCTTAAAAAAAAAAATGCTTTTTGACTGCAGTGTAACATATGCTGAGAAGTGCACAAATCATAATGTACAGATTGATGAGCTATCACAAAGTGAACAAACCTGTGTAAGAAAACATTCCTACCACTCTAGAAGCCCTTACTGCCGCTTCCGTTTTCAAAGGTAACCATTATCCTAACTTCTAACACCTATGTTAATGTTTTTAAACATTTTTTTAAATGGCACATCTGAAACATATACACAAATAGAGTGGTATAAGTAATCCCCTTATTTACCCATATTTACTCATAATCTGGCTTCAGCAGTTATCAGCCATGGCCAGTCTTTACTTCATCTCTACTTCTATTCATTCTCCCATCCTAATCTTTTGAATTAGTTTGAGACAAATACCAGGCAATATATCATTTCACCTGAAATATTTGTAATTTTTCACTGTATACCTCTAAAAGATAAGGATATGTTTAATACCTAAGATAATTGTTTAAATATGAAGTATCCAATCAATGTTCAAACTTCTCTGATACGCTCGTAAACTTTTTTAATGGTATAGTTGAATCAGGATGCACATAAGGTCTGTATGGTGCAATTGGTTACGTCCCCCTTTCTCTTGTCTCTTTCAAGATATTTTTTTATAGGAATGTACAAAAGTAGAGAGAATAGTGTAACGAACCCCCATGTAATGTTACCCAACTTCAACAGTTACCAATTCCCTGCTGGTCTTGTTTCATCAATCCTCTATTCCATCACCAGAGTAGTTTTTGACAAATTTCTGATATCAGATCATTTTGTATTTTGATATGTCCCTCTAAAAGATAAGGATTTTTTAAAAAAAATGTAACTACAACAGTTATACAGTTTTCATATCTAAAATTAGTAATACCTTAACATCATATATTCCATCATTTCCCCCAAATGACTTGTAAATTTCTTTTTAGTTTATAGTTCGTTGAAATGAGATCCAGATAAGGTCCATACATTGTGATGTGTTGAGAGGTCTCTTAAGTATCATTTTTTAAATCTGTACATTTTTCTCTTTCTTTTAATTTATTTATTGAAGAAAACAGGCCTTTTGTCTTCTAGAGTTTCTGGAATTTGCTGTTTTTATGGTGGATTCTGGATTTGCTGATTTTATGGTGGATTCTGGATTTGCTGTTTTTATGGTGGTTTAAACATGTTCCTCTACCTTCCATATGTCCTAAAACACTGGCAGTTAGAGAAGGAAGCTTGATCAGAAGGAAGCTTGTTCATATTTTTCTTTTGGCATAAATACTTCATAAGAAGAGTTGTTTTCTTTTGTCAGGAGACACACAGCATTTGTTTTCCCTCTGTGATGTTAAAGGCCATGGTCATTGCTTAGATCTATTATTTTATCAGAAGCTGTAAAATGTTGCTATTTTAATTCTATGGTTTCTTTCTTATTTATTATCCAGAAAGTTTTGTAAAAGAATTTTCTTTAATCAACAGTTTAGTTATCTTGAGATGAAGTTTGTGTGGAAGAAGTTTTCAATAATGAGTTGACCCCTTACCACCCTTCAAAGATGATCAATGAGGTATTTTTTAAATATCATTATGAAGTTATGGAATTAAGCATTCCAGACATGTTTACCTATTGCAGTTGGTATTATTGTCAAAAGGGCCTTAGTTCTCCAACTGGGGTCTATAGAGCCTTGGAGTTTTTGGGCTTTCCAGCTCAAGTCAGATTTCAGTTTTAGACTGTTTCGGCATTGGGCTTCCCTTTGATTAAAATAAATGCTGAATTAAAGCATTGCCTCTGAAATTCTTCCACTGACTGTGTAGATCTGTTGGGGAGGTACGGGGGTGAAAGTTACTAACATTAGCCAGTTAGCAGCTGTTGAATTACAGACTAGGATTTAGGAAAAAATCATTTTAGGGAATGTATAAGGTTTGGATAAGAGAACAGGCCTTTTGGAGAAGCTCCCTAGATTCTACCAGAGAGAGTTTGCTTAGGTCACTCTGCTAGGGCTAAGGGCCCAGGTGACATGAGCTGAGTTGGATTCCTGAGCCCTGTCTACCCAATTAAATATTTTATTTTTGATTTTTCTGTTTATAAGTAACCATAAAGGAAGGACACATTTGGTTTTGGTTACTATTTTTTGTTTGTTTTGTTTTATTTTGACTTGTCTTGTTTTGTTTTGTTGTAAAGAACTTGCTTTCTGAAACCAAAGAGAATTTTACCATTGACAAATTTGCATTCATTTCAAAACTGAGCATTACAGTCATCTTTTGCAGACACTTCTCTCATTAGCTGAGGTTTAGTTTTGCTGTCTTTTCAGCTGTGAAAGCCTTTAGCTTGTTGCAGTAATTTTTCAAATCTTGCTCTTGGAGCCTGATAGAGATTTTCTGAAGCCTGCTTTCTTAACTTTTGCCAGTTCCATATTTGTATCTCTGTGACATTTTTCATTTACTAGGTTTCATGTTTACCATCTGCTGGCAGTTTTAGAGATGGCCTGAGTTGTGTACATCATCCTCCTTTAGTCCCATTTTCTTAGTATATATCCAAAGCTTGACTTCTGTGTTCATGTGATTTATATAACTAGATTTTGTATTTTTAACCAATCTGACAGTTGTCTTTTAAACTAGAAAGTGTAATTTATTTACATTGTCATTTTGTGATTACTAATATATTTGGATTTATTTCTATCATATTTTGTGACTTCTCTCATCTTTCTTTCTTTTTTTTTTCCCTTTTGGACTGGTTACCTATGTTTTTGTTTTTACATTCCCACCCCACCCCCACTGGTCTAGAAATTATATCTTCAGTTTTTACTCTTTTAGAATGGTAGATTCTACCATTATAAATCTACATCTTTTAGATGATTGCTCTATAACTTCTAACATACATATTTAACTTAAAGTCTAATGTTAATCATACTCTACTATCCTTTAGTCCACACACACACCCAACTATATGGTTTATCTAATACTAAAGTTTTATTCTTTAAAACACATGCTTAAAATATTATTATTTAAAAAGCCAATTTTCCCTCAGGTTTAAACAATTTTATTTACTTGCCATTCTTTCTAGTCTCTCAAGTCTTCTTTAAAGGATCATTGTCCTTTTTCCAAAAAACACATCTTCTGAAAAACACAACTTCTAAAAAGTTCCTTTAGTAAGTGTTTATTGCTAATAAATTCTGTTTTTGTTTCTTTAAAATATCTTCATTTTTTTCCAAATCATAAAACATAAGGTTACTAGACTTGTGAATCTATGTTGGTAGAACTTACTGTCAACATATTATTCTATTGCCTTCTATGTTTCTATGAGAAAACACCTGTTGGTGTAGTTGTTTTCCTTTGTTAGTAATTTGTCTTTTCTTTCTGGCTACTTTTAAAATCTTCATATTCTTCATTTTAATGTATCATGGTGTGCATGTAATTTTATTTAATTGATTTGAGATTTTATGTGTTTCCTGAATCTGAAAACATATCTTTTATCAGTTCAAAAAGATATTTAACTATTATCTCATCATTTATCACCTCTCCCATTCTTTTTATTAACTTCTTTTAGAAGTTCAGTTAATGTAGTTTAGGCCTTCTTATTCTATTTTCTATATCTCTTTAGTCCTTTTTCATACGTTTCATCTTTATCTTTGCTGCATTCTGCATATTTTCTTTTAGATCCTTCACTTCACTAATTCTCACCTCACCTGTGTCTAACCTTGTCTTTTATTCATCGTTTCTTTTTGCTTTGTTGAGTTATTTTTATATAAAGTAAATTGCATATATTTAAAATGTACATTTTGATCAATTTTGACATATGTACTTGTGTATATATTCATGAAATCATCACAATCATGATAATGAGCATATCTGCCCTCCCCCCACAAAGTTTTCTCCTACTCTTTTGAGATCCTTTCTTCTTCTTCTTGCCTGGGCCCCCCAAATTCCCAGGAAACCACTCATGTGCTTTCTGTCACTATAGATTACTTTGCATTTTCTAGAATTTCGTGCAGTAAAATCAACTCTCTAAACCACCTTAAACAAAATTCTCAAGTTGGTATATCTTGTGTGACATAGGAAGTATGAATTAGGGCCTCAGAGGTGTGATGGCTGACTCCGTAGTTTAGAATCCTCAGGGAACAGCATCCTTGCTGTTTAGATTTTCAGGGTACACTATTTTCTAATCCACCTTTTCACTACAATTGTACCCTAAGTGGTCTTGACTTTACCTGAGGATCTCTGAACCAGTTTCTTAACTTATAAAGGCCTTGATTTTATCTTCTGTCCCCCAAGGACCATTAAAACCAAAGCTCTGTGTCACTGGGCACCTGCAGATGCTCTCAGGTGACTGCTACCGTCAGTACTCCCTTAAACACTCAGGGTTTAAGTATTGTCTTGCCTTTGGCCTCTCACAGTCATATCTACCTTCTCCAAAGCACAGTCATATTTGAAAAAACTTTTAGAAATATTTTACTTAGGTAGGTGTTTTTATAGTAGGAAGAATATTTTAAAGGATATTTAGTCCACGTTATTCCAGAAACAAAATTCAGTTTCATATCTTCTTCACGCTTACGAGGAATATCCAAGACTGATTTGGTAAGTTTTCAAATGTAACTCTTTCTAGTCTCGAGAAGGTACATCACAATCTCCCGGGGCTTTGTTTAAAAATTTTGGATTCCCCAGGTCTCACCTCAAACTTATAGAATTAGAATTCTAATTCTAATTAGAATTCTAATTCTAATTCTAATTCTCTAGGTGGGAGGTTAGGAATCTGAAGTTTTAAAGCCCCTCAGATGATTCGTATCCTCAACCAGGTTTGTTAACCATTACACTCCTATACTCGGCATAGTGTAGGGTCCTCAATAAAATCTTTTATGTCTCAGATCATCAATGGTATTGTTTTCTTCAAACGAGAAGTATATTTTTATACTGATATATATGTCATTTTCTGAGTATACGTCCACGTTATCTGTACAGCTTTAAGTTTTGTTAAATGAATTCAAATTTTCAGATCCATTTTCCTATATAGTCTTTGTTGACTTAACCACCCACTACAATGTATATTCCTGAAGAATGACAGGCAGGAAAGCATCTTCTTTAGCACATCCCTTTGAACAAAACCTGGGCACCTGCTGGCCCCTCGATGAAACGTGAAATGTAATTTTGACTGTCAAGCCCACAGTCCAGAAGCCTGTGGTGCTGGCCCTCTGCAGGCCGCAGCTGCCCCAGCTTTCCTGGCCATCCCTGCTCTGTGCAGTTTTCTGCCTCATTCATCATGCCAACATTATCATCTGAGGTGATTGGTCACATATTATATTTAGCGCAAACCTTTCTCTGACTTGCAGTGTGCAAATGTTATTCATCAGATGCTGGGTCTGCAGCTGTTGTCTTTTTTGAGGCCCAAGCCGATTTCACTTGATTGAAGATGTCTTGGTATGAAGGATTAAAATAGAATCATGAGTTACCACACTACAAAAGCCAATGATAAACCAACATTTAGTTCTACATCATGTACTATGAGAAATCCACAAAGAAATAGAGGCTATTTTAATTAGACTGATAGATCCTGATCCTTTTTTTTAAGTGAAAGTTTAAATTTTGAGTAAAGGAAGGTAATTATACTGTCTATCATTTCAACACAAGGGCCTCTTATGAAATGATCGTAAAGATTTAGTATTATGGGAGTGCTGTTTAATATTCTGTGAGCAAGTAGACTTAACAATATTAATTTGCCTTTTGCTTAAGAGGTTTTAGGGACTTGCGTGTGTGTGTGTGTGTGTGTGTGTGTGGAGGAGGTGTCTTTACCATTCTTTAATTGGCGTCAATCCCTTTAAGATAATCATAAGAAAAATTAATTACTTTTATATCATATTAGGTTTTAGGGGTTTTGCAAAGTTGCTTTCCTCCAGTAGCTACTGAATCACTGAGAACATCACCCTAGTGAAAGAAGATGAGGAAAAAATGGTTAAATGTACTGCATTAGATCTTCAAGAGATACTTGATAGTCTACAGCCATGCCACCCTGAACGTGCTCGATCTCATCTGATCTCGGAAGCTAAGCAGGGTCAGACCTGGTTAGTACTTGGATGGGAGGCCATCTAGGAATACCAGGTGCTGTAGGCATTAAAAAAAGAAAAAAAAAAAGAGAGATACTTGTTAGCTGATTACCTGTCTTATTACTTAATACTGATTTCTTCCTTTCCTTAGAGTCTGTCAATAGTAACACTTTCTTATGTCTCCTTCCAGAGATACTTTATTGATGCAGTATCTTAAAACTGAATATATGCTAGGATTTTAAAAATAATCCTTATTGCAGTTAAATAAATCATTTTTAAAGTGTTGCTAATATTCCTTATCCTCTCTAATTTATGCAAAAATAATTTCTAAAAAGAGCAAGAAAGTGTATCTGTTTTAATACTGCTTTCGTAATGATGCCAGCCATCTGGCAGGAGTTGTATCTGTTAAGTTTTCCATAAGAAATATATGTATTTAACAAGGTTCTTTTTTCTTGTCTTCACAGCCGATCTAGCGTCTTTAATGGATAAAACTTATGAGAGAAAGTTGCCTGTTAGTTCTTTAACAATATCACGGGTAAGAAAACTTAAATATATGTATTTTGAAAGAAGAAGGAGGAAGAAGGTAAAAAAAAGTCTTTATGTAGATGAAGCTGCTTAAAGAAAGAATATCTTTCATAAGAAATAGTTTTCTAGGGTATGGTATGTGTTCGTAGTTACTAATAGATATTTTATGGTGAAGTAGAAAATTTCTTGGACTAAAATAAAAGGTAACAAATTTACTAGACTCTGATGTCAGTGATCACTGTTGTATATCTGATTTATTTTAATTTTTCCAGAAGATGACGTTCTGCTATATGACACCATGAGTTTTTTTTTTAAGTCGATATACCCTTCTTAAGTTCATACTTTTTACTTGTTAATATTGGAAGTATTTTTTGGTAGCTGAGAAAGTCTATAAAAGAATGTATATTAGTGTTAAACTGTTGCAGAGCAATGGAGAAGAAAACAGTTAAGCTGGGAATCAGAAATAGTAACCATTCCCGAACACCTTCTATGCCACCTATTGTACTAGTTTCACAACATACATTATCTCATATGTTAATTCTTATGGCAGCCATGGGAGAGAGGAAATATCACGCCCATTTTACATGTAAGGCTCAAATGATCAATAACTCTCTGAGGTTCACGCAGGTCATACGTGGAAAAATTGGGCTTCAAATCCAGATCCCTGTGACGTCAAAGTTCTTTTCCCTCAAATAATATCTGATCTTCTCTTGATCATGAATTGACTTTGTGACATTGTGCAACTGGCCCCCTCTCTATTTCCTCATTTCCAGTATAGGAACAATAGTATCTGCCTCACAGGGCTGATGTGGTGCTAAAATGAGGTCTTAGTTGTGAGAGCTCTTTGTGAAAATTAATGACACCATAAAATTCAAGGTTATTGTTAATCTGGAGGAGGAAAAAGAAAGAAACGATACTGTGGGTCTTTTCTTTCTGCCTCTTGATAGTCTCCTTTTAGTAGGAGAAGACTTTACCTAGGTCATAACTTAAGTTTTATAGACTCATAATGTTCAGATTAGAGGGGAGCTGAAATACCATTGGTTCATTCTTTACATGATGGATAAAATCTCTGTTATTAAAATACCTGATATTGGTTTAGGCAGCACTACAGAGTTTAAAGAGTTTTCACATACATTTTCTCATTGGAGCCTCAGACTTTAGGGCAGGCACCTTTATTCTATTTATGTAGATGGAGCAACTAAGTTCCAGAGGGGCTGTGCCACCTGCTTATGCCACACAGCAAGCAATAAAGAGAGCTGGTTCTCAACTTCAGGTCTGTACCATATTTCATCTGCCCCTTAATGAGATTTCTAAATCAAATTCTTAAGTAAGGCATTTTTAGAAAGTCTTCCCCTTCTTACTCTCCTCTTTATGAGGTTTTAATTATATTCACATCATGCATTATCTCATCTCCTACTCCATCTTTATTTGCCTCTGAGTCTCCACTTTAGGGTAGAATCCATCTTTGTAATAACCTTTTCTATTTATTTTGTTTAAAATTAAAGAACATACAGATTTTATGGTTCAAAGAGAGACGCGTCGGTAGAAGAATCACAGGTTGACTGGTCCATAACAGAACTTAAATCAGAGTAGGAAAAATGGTTCCAAGATTGAGTTCTCTAAATTTAGATTTTCATCTCTTGGGCCGTATTTTTTAAGCTATTAGAGTCTTCAACCTTACAGCTACAAGATCCCATATATTTGGAGTTTGGAACATAGAGAAAATATCAGGGTTTAAAGGTAAAGGGAAATACCAATGACTAGTTATAAATGGTATAGTATAGTGTAGTGTAATATTTTATAGTAAGAGGAGCTCTCTCTTGTTCTAAGCAAGGTTTATGTTTGGCTTTCAAATAGTTTTCCTAACCAAGGTTGTTCTATACAAAGAAAAAGGGAAACCATTGTATATTTTTTGTTTAAATTAGCATAAAGAGGTTTCAAGGAATAAGTCATACCATGTGAACATTGTTCCAATGAAATAGGTGTTTTGTCTTGGTTAATGTGTGAATTAGGCCCAATATATGGCACAATTTATATTCATCCAAACGTTTCCTTTGTTGTCTTTTAGTTTGTGGACAACATTTCATCTCGAGAAGAGATAGACCATGCAGAGTATTACCTTTACAAGTAAGTTTTCCATTTCATTTGGCTATGTATGCTCCAATTTCACACCACTTTTTAACACAAAATGTGGTGTATATTATATATAATGTTTAGCCCCTTGCTTTTCTGTTTTGGAGATCTTTTCATATCAGTATAGAGAGAGCTTTCTCATTATTTTTAACTGCATCATATTCCATACTACAAATAAATTATTTAAAGCAGTTCCCCCACCACACACAAAAAGCAGTTCCTTACTGAAGGGTCTTTAGGTTGTTTGCTTTTGACCTCGCTTGTGCGCACACGCGCACGCACGCGCGCGCTCTCTCTCTCTCTCTCTCTGTTTTTGCATTATATAGAATGTAATAATAACCTTATACATATGTAATTTTGCACATAATTCTCATAAGTATCTATAATTTCAAAAGCCATTGCCATATTGCTTTTGAGGTTTTACCAGTTTTCATCCCTACCAGCAATGTATGAGAGGCCTGTTTTTATAGCTGGGCCAATAGGAGTATTTTCACACTTGGATTTTTTTTTTTTGGTCAATATGACAGGTGAAAAATTATCTATTTATATCTACTCCCTTTTTTTATTCAGAGAGAAATATACTCCAGATGCACTGTTTGCCACCTATTATTAATTAATACTATATTTTATTTATTTGTTTGTTTTCTTTAACATGTGCTAGGGAAAAGGGGACATTGATGTGAGTGGATTGGGGAAAAGGATGTGAGGGACAAATAGAGACAGAAAAAAAGAATGTCCTAAAAATAGCATACATAATATAATCACATTTATATAAAATATACTTCCACATCTATCAAATGATCACATTTATGTAAAATTCTTTGTGTATATGTATTTTATTTTTTTTAATTAATAGACTTTTTAGAGCAGGTTCAGGTTTAGTAATAAAAAATATTATATCTTCTCTGAGTCTTTTGCTTCTTTTGACAAATTAGTTTAAATCTGGAGAATATCACCATAAAAAAGAATGCCCTTCATATTACTTTTATGAGGAATTCAATGCCTCGTGTCAGTGATTTTTAGATCAGAGTATGCAAAACAAGATGTTTATTAAAAATACAGGACTTTAATTTTGTAAATCTGAGCTGGAGTCAAAGAAACTGCATTTTTAATGTAGCATCTGAGTCATTTTGGTGCATGAACTATACTTTGAGAAACTCTGGGCCGAAAATTCTTGTTCCTTGGTGGACAACCTCTCTTGAAAATGTTTCCCACACCATCTCCACTGACATAAATATCTGATGCTCCAAAAAAAAGAAAAAGAAAAAAAGATTGTGTTCGTTTTCTAATTTTGTGTTAGATGTCAGCATGGAAAAAATTCTTAGTGACTAGGGTAATCTGTGGACCAGTGAACACAACAAATTGTGTGATAGTTAAAAGTGAAATTTTTAAAAATCTCACGTACTATTCACTAGTTTGGAAGTCAAAAGATGAGGAAATATTATCAAAGCATTCTAATATAATAGAAGATGTAATGTTGATTATTATCAATATATTTTATATACTGTATATATATATTTTTTTATTGTACACAATTAATATTAGATTAAAAATTTTTTTTTCTATATTATCACACTTCATTCTTTCTCCCAGCTGTAAGCACCTCCACTGGGAATTGCAGATGCACTCACTCATGTATACAAAGAAGCATGTTCAGTACAGCACCGTCTGTAGTAGTAAAAGACTGGAGTTATAACTAAAGCTTGTTAAATAAGTGGTCAAATAAATTATGATTTATCCTTATAGTTAATATTTCACCTTTCAAATGTCTGTCAAAATGTTGGTGTTTTCTGTTTAAATATAAATCTCAAGTAGATTAGATTCCATACTGTAAGAAACCTTTATTTTAAATTTAGGATTGCCTTTAACTGTGTCCTAAGTTCAAATTCTAGGTCATGAAATCATAATCGCAAATGCCTTCCTATTCTTAATTAAGATAAACTTAAATAGATCCCTTGATGAGAGCATGCCCTATCTTCCTTTAGTGGTTCTTTGGCACATTGGGGCACCCGTAATAATTATTTTTGCCTATGGTGGAAGGTGTATTTGGACTGTCATCTGCCCAGTTCTCATTCTTTATCTTTGTTTGTGGCAAACCACAGAAAATTATTCCAATTTCTAAATAGAAGCTATTCCATCCTGTGGAACACAGTGCCATAGTCTTGGAATAAATATGTCCCAAGTTTACTTCTGTTCCAAAGTACCTCTATAACATATAATTGATTTCAGTGATTCAACATTCAACAATATTTACTGAGCTCCTATTGTGTGCCCAAGCTCTGGGCATATAGTGATAAATAAGTTAGATATGGTCCCTATCTTCATACATTAAAGGTTAGCTGAGAAATTTAAGTCCTACCTTCAAAATCTTCCATGAGTAAGTCTTCATATGATGTCCAGTGTCGTGTGGCCTGGAGTTTTACTGAAACTTTCATAAAATCTCAATTTCTTGTTTCCATATAGATCATATAGCAAACTCTTATCCATCTTAAATCCGAGCCACTATTTAATTTGATATCTCATCCTTTGCTGAATCAAGACTGATGTTCTAACTATGACTTACCACTTTTTTATTTCAATTCTTTGTCCTCCCTTCCATTGCCAAGAAAATTAGCTTTCCCCAACATATTTCTTTTTTAAGGAAAAAACATTTTTATGATGTTATGAGATGACTGTTAGATGTGTATAAGACTCGATATAACTCCATAAAACTTCATCCAGGTGTAGATAATGGAGGTTGGCTAGTGTTCACTCATTAGCTAAGTATCTCACTCCTACTTTCCAGCCTTAGAGAATAAACAAAACATAGTAATGCCTCAGCAACATTAAAAGTTACAGTTAGGAACTCTTGGAATTTATCTCCATTAATTGAAATCAAGAATGTAAGTCCCGAAGACACCAAGGGCCTGTAGTATTTCCACCAGTTAGGTCTTCAGCATGCAATGGTTGCAATGCCCAACATCTCCACATGGGATGACTTTACACATCTCAGAGTCAGTTTACAATCACAGATCTAGGGTGAGGGAATACAGAAGCAAATTCTTAATCCTACAACTAACAGCTTCTTGCTGATCTGCCTTGAGGATTTCTTATTTCCCAGGCAGTAATGTCTTAAGGGTAAGGTCCACACTCCCCCCTTTGTCTTTGGCTCAACTCTTCCCCTGCCTCATCCTGTAGAGACCAGTCTTTGCAAGCATAGCGTAGCGGCCACATCTTCTCATCTTCTAGTGAACAAATCTCCCCAATGACTATGTAAAGAGCATTAGAGCCAAAGAAGTTTGGAAACCTTGAGGGATCTGTAGATTGCTGATTGAGCCTCTGCCATTGTATCAGGTGCACAAGTAAGCAGTGCCAAGTTCCAGCAGTTCAGGATGCTGCCAACACATGCCAGCTCGTTATTATCCTGTCATCCCAGGGGAGAATTTCAGCCTTTAAATCTCTTGAAGTACACAGGTTTAAATGTTTAGGAGCTTCAACATTAAAGAGTCCAAGGGATCTTTTAAGGAGAGTTAGAAAGGCTGTTATTTAGACAGCATGAGGGAGAGCAAATATCTAACCACCCTTATTTGGTCTATAGGCTGTTCTCTGGGGGCCCTCAACCCTATGATCAACTTCTATCCTGCTGCTTATAAATAAAACAGGAAAACACCAAGGAGAGGGAAATGATACTTTAAACAAAAGAATAATGTGAACTAAAGATGATTAAGGCAGTTAATGCCAGAAACTATATAGGTTGACAAACACAAACAAACCCTGATAATACTCTACACACTCTAAAGGGAATATAAACCAAGAGTAAAAATGATTAAAACAGTAAAAATGCTAAATTGAAGTAAACGAAATATGAAATCTAAGAAATAAGAAAAAAAGTCATGCTAAGAACTATTGGACTATAATAAAAAAAAGAAAACAATTAAAATAAGAATAAAAAATAAAAATAAAATAAATACAAAATAAGAAGAACCTGATCCAGGAATTTCATAAAATATGTATAGATATGGCTGGGAGTGTGGGAACATAGGCAATGGTATGCATTTGCATAGATACTCTCAGAAGGCTAAATAATAAAACAGTAAGGAAACTGAGGCAAAAGGGGTTTCATGGAAACCAGAGTATAGAACATGGTAGAGTAGAGGAAAATTAAAATAAAGAAATAAATCCCATATCTTGTGGTCCATGGACTGTTGTTTGTTTTCTAAGAACCATGATCTTAGCTTTTCTCTACAAGAAATCCCCTTTGGAACCTGTCAGCTTGAGGTCAATGTTATTTTATAGCAAGCTTACCTAGAGTTTACCTTTATCATTTTATGGAGAACAACACTTTTCTGGGCCCCCTAGTCAGTTCTGAGCTCAGCCCCTCCCAAGTCCATATGTGCTGCCCATATGCAGACAAGTGAGCTCTGTGTCTCCCTTTTCAGGAGATAAAATTGCATTTCACAGTAAAATTGTGGCATCAGTAAAAGCCATTATTTTTATGATTATAACAAGCTTTAACAATTCCTGTATGAGTATTTGATTATTGCATTAATAGTATGCAAACTCAAGCCATAAAAATTCCTTCTTTCCTTGTAGTATCCTCTTCACTGAGGATGTTTGCAAATTATATTTTTATAGGTTTATTTAGATTTCCAAATCATTCTGAGACCATGGCAGTTTAGAGATGCATAAAATTAAATGTGCTTCTTTTACTATCAAAGCATCAATAATCAGAACTGATAATTTAATCTGCAACATAATGGTCATTCCTGAAGGGATAAGTGATAGAAATTTCTAACATATATAACATATTCTCTCTATTTTAAGAATATAACATTTTTTAAAGTAGCCTTTTAGTTTTAGCAAAAATGTGAGGAATGCTGAATTAATTGTCATATACTAAGAAAAGATTGTTGCCAAGCTCCATGGGAAGATCTGTTTTTCTCAGAATGCAGCTCTGTGTTGTCATGGAGAGTGGCAGGCCACCCATTAATGAGAGGAAGTTAAGGTTGCATTGCTGGCTGTGTGCTGCCAACACATTCATCTGCACTGTACCTTGGCCTCAAGCATCTTTCATCAGTTGCTTAACTGACCTGGCAAATACCAGGCATCCGTGGTTGGAGACGGATGATAGGTCAGGAACAGCTGGGGTGAGGCAGATGGCAGCCCGCATGTCTCCAGGTCTCAGTTGGCAGCCAGCCTAAAAAGGAAGGACCAAAATAGCTTCATTTTTCAATAAGCAAACATATTCTGATGCTTCCTTAGAAGGTGACCATGCTACCCCAGACCTGTTATAAGAATCCATGTCTACCTGTGTAAAGGGGGGAGGTGGGAGCTTTTTAAGAGGGAACAACGTTCACGAGTTTAAACAGTAGTAATTTTCCTTTGAGGACATTGAGATTGTTTGTGTACTACAGCAATAAAAGGGAATTAAAAATTTTTGTTAGCATATTGCCAGGTGTTATTATGTTTGAATATTATTAAGAAAAGAATATGAGCCCAAGGGAAGGTAAATGACTCATAGAACGTTTTTTAGAAACACTTCCATACTTTAATATTGCCAAGTACTTCATTTAGTTCTTATTTGTTGATCCTTACCACAAGCCTGGGCAAAGTTTCTTATTATTAATGGCTCTAGCAGATCGTCAGGGGCATTGTCTGCGCCTTGCCAAAGACTCACTGGAGCTTTGTAATGAGAGTTAGGATGAGAATCCTCAGTCTCTGATCCTTCAGACTTTACACTTCTCTCTCCACTGGTCTTGTTATTTCGTCCTGGAGCCTGATCCTGGGAGGCAAATAGAGGTATGTACTAGCTCCGGTTCTAACATTCCACCTAACTTTCCTGGAGTAATCTCACACCTTAGATGGCTACTCTTTTATTCCTCCAGTGTGATGAATGGGTCTCCTGGAGGCTCTTATCTTAGGAGGTCATAGCAGTCCATGATGTTACAAACACCTTTGTAGGGACATATGCTTTCATTCAGAGGGGGAGTAAATTATCTACCCTGGAGCATAGGGTAGGTATATGCTTAAAACTGTTTTTCCAAAGTAGTTATACCATTTTATAATCCTGACAGTATTTCTAGTTCCTCCACATTTTTCCAACACATTTAAGTATTTATAGGGTTTAGTGGTATCTCATTGTGGTTTTAATTTGTATTTGCCTAATAACTAATGATATTGAGCATCTTTTCATGTGCTTATCTGCCATCCATTTCTCTCCTTTGGTGAAGTATCTGTTCAAATCTTTTGCTTGTATATTATTATTATTATTATTATTATTATTATGATGTTGCTTGTTTTCTTATTGAGTTTTGAGAATTCTTCTCATAGTCATGTCTTTCCATTCACTTAACTGTTTTTCAGAGAATGGTTTTTATTTTTGATGGAAGTCCATTTTGTCGAATTAGCTTTTGGTGTCAGCGAGGAAATTTTTGCCTAACCCAACACCACAAAGGTTTTTCTCCTATGTCTTGTTTTAGAAATTTCATGGTTTTAGATTTCACAGTTTAGGCTATGATTCATTCTGAGTTATTTTTATGGTATGAAGTAAGAATCAAAGTTGATTTTTTGACATAAGAATACCTAGTTGTATTAGTACCATTTGTTGAAAAGGTTATTTTTTTTACACTGAGTTACCTTGAATCTTTGTTGAAAATCAGTTGTTCATACATATGTGTCTATTTCTGGACTGTTTTGTTCCATTGTCTTGATGCCAATACCACACTGTTTTGATGGCTATAGTTTTATAGTAAGTCTTAAAATTAGGTAGTGTAAGTCCTCCAACTTGGTTCTTTTTCAAAACTGTTTTTTCTAGTCTATGTCCTTTGTATCTCATATCAATTTTAGAATCACCCTGTGTGTGTATGCATACATACACATATATGTACACACATACATACATACATTATTGTACAGAAATTAAGAACAAGATCAATTCTAGAAACATGTATTGAATGCCTAGTATATATTTAGAAACAAGAAGGGTAAGAGAAAAGAGTGTAAAGGATATGAAAGGAGATTGAATTTATAAAAGTCAGTAATTATTCTGTTTCCATTGAAGGCAAGTTTAAACTTCACTGACAGAATTTGAGCTGAAAGTACATGAAAACAAATTTCATGTCTATAAGGGGAATGATTCTCAGCTCTGTTTTTAAGGTAAGTTCTGAAGCCAATAGAAGGTTAAGAGAAGCATTTTCCCAGAACTTTGGTATGTTCAAAGGAAGGACATGATATAATCACTGCAATCACAAAGATTATAAAAAATTGGTTAGAGAGAACTAGATATGTGGAACAATTCAAAATCAGTACAAACCCAGGATATAATAAATAGGTAAATTGACTATATTTATATAACGAAATGTGTGTTTTAGAGAAAACATGCATTGGGCAGCCTGGAAGAGGGATTGATGTCATTATTAGCAAACATTCATAAAACAAATAGAACTTGAGACAGCCTTGCAGATTGGATGAGTAAGTGTTCAAGTGTTCAAGATGGAACAAGCAATATAGGTGGAGTTAACAGTGGGTGAGAACTGGCTTTACAGGGGTTGACAGGGAACTGTCCTAACCAGGGACACTGGGGTCTACTGGGGAGCAGTGAGAAATAAGGTAGGCTGGTTATAGAAGGAATAGAATGCTGGCAGAGAGGAAAGGAGAGTTTAAAATCTGTCATTATCATACATTGCTAGTAGATATATAAATTGGTATAACTTCTACAAGAGAACTTTGACAACATTTATCAAAATTACAAATGTACATACCCTTTGACCCAATAATTTCATCTCTAAGAATTTAGCCTACTGAATTAATGCTCATGCACATGTGAAATAATATTCATTATAAAAAAGTAAAAGATTATGTTCATCAGTTGAGGCCTAGCTAAATTAATTATTCTATAGCCATACAGTGGAATACTGTGCAGTGAAAAATGAGGGAGCTTTATTTGCATTTCATACAGAACAAATTATAAAATGCATTAAGTGAAAAAAACAAGGTATAGAACTTTTCTGGTACATTACCACTGTGGTTTCTGTGTATATGTAATATGTATATATGCGCTTTGATACTTATGTGTATATATATATGTGTGTATGTGTATAGACTGTCTCTGGAGTCATACATACATATACACAAAAACTGGTAACACTGGTTTCTTTGGAGGACGAGACCTGGATGACTTCCTAGAATTCTCTTATACCTTTTGAATTTTATATTATGCATGTATATTACTTATTCAAAAAATATTTTTAAGATCTATAAGATAGTCATCATAGGTTTTTGAGAAGTGCATATCATACTAAAAATATTTCAGGAATGTTAATTATAGTAAATTTTAGATTGAAAGGGAAATTGTCTATGTATAATGTGCTAAATAAAATAGCCTGTCCTGTTGTTAATGGTGGACATGAAGAGAGAAATCTTTTGCACATAGGAAGAGAAAAATCAATCAACAGGATTAATTATAGGTTGAATATAAGGATAAAAAACACAGAGGATCACCAAATAGCCAAGCTATCCTGAGTAAAAAGAATGAGGATGGAGGTATTACACTCTCTCACTTCAAATTATACTACAAAGCACCAGTAATCAAAACAGCATGGTATTGGCAGAAAAACAGACACAAAGACCAATGGAACAGAATTGAGAATCCAGAAATAAACCCACATATATATAGGCAAATAATTTCCAACAAAGGAGCCAAAAACATAAAATGGAGAAAAGAAATAAATAAATGGTGCTAGGAAAATTGGAAAGCCACATGCAAAAGAATGAAACCAAACTGCTATTTGTCACCAAACACAAAAATTAACTCAAGATGAGTCAAAGACCTAAATATAAGACCTGAAACAAAATGTGTAGAAGAAAACATAGGTACTAAACCTATGGCCCTTAGTTTTAGAGAGGATTTTATGAATTTGACCTGAAAGGCAAGGGAAATAAAAGCAAAAATAAATAAATCAGACCATATTAAACTAACAAGCTTCTGCCTGGGGAAAGAAACCATCAACAGAACAAAGGCAACCAACTGAATAGAAGATATTTGCAAACAACACCTCTGATAGAGGCTAATATCCAAAATATATAAAGAACTCATACAACTCAGCAACTCCAATTAAAAACTCCAATTAAAAAATGGGCAGAGGACTTAAACAGACACTTCTCCTAAGAAGACATACAAAGAGCCATCAGATATATGAAAAGATGCTCAAATTCACTAGCTATTAAGGAAATGCAAATCAAAACCACAATGAGATACTACCTCACACATGTTAGAAAGGCTATCATCAACAAAACAAGTAATAACAAATGTTGGAGAGGTTGTGGGGAAAAAAGAACCCGCTTACACTTCTGGTGGGAATGTAAATTGGCATAGCCAGTATGGAAAAGAGTATGGAGATTCCTCAAAAAATTAGAAATGGAATTATCATATGACCCAGTAATCCCTCTTCTGTGTAGCTAGCCACCCCCCAAATTGAAAACATTTATCCTTAAAGATATATGCACCCCTGTGTTCATTGCAGCATTATTCATGGTGGCCAAGACATGGAAATAACCAAAGTGTCCTTTGATAGATAATTGGATAAAGATGTGTGTGTAGTGTATACACACACACACTACAATGGAATATTAGTCATAAGAAAGGATGAAATACTTCCATTTGCAACAATGTCGATGGATCTCGAGAATATGCTAAATGAAATAAGTCAGATGGAAAAAGTCAAGAACCATATGATTTCATTCATGTAGGATAAAAACTAAAAGCAGCAAATAAGACAAAAACAAACTCATAGATACAAATGATAGTTTAGTGGTTGCCAGAGGGAAAGGCAGTGTGAGGTAGAAAAGTAAAGGGGGTCAAATATATGGCGACAGGAGATTTGACTTTGAGTGGTGAACACACACTGCAATATACAGATGATGTATAATTTTATTAACCAAAGTCACTTCAATAAATTTAATAATAAAAAATGTTTAATGGGGGAAAGAAAGAAAACAGGGAGGGTCAAAAATAAACTGAAAATTAAACTTCAGTTAATGAGAAACTGGTTAGTCCATTGATAGAGGTATTAAATTGGAAGCAGATTTAGAAGACAGCAAGAGAGTGGGTTTTTCTTTTGCCTTTTTGTTATACATATACAGATTTATTTCTAAGGTTGCTGCATCATATCTTAAGCCTACAGACCACATTTGAACTGTTTGAGAGGAACTGTCCAGACCTTTGGAGAAAGAACAGCTGCCAAAACATATCTACTTTAGGGTCTTCCTGGTGTCCTGGCACCAGCTGGGAAATTTTAGATGAGGTGATTTCTGAAGTCTTACTCACATTCAGAATCTGTGAAACTGAGACATAGGAAAACTAAGGAATTTCCATAGAACCATGTGAAAAGTCCAAGCTTCATCAGGATGAAGGCCTGACTTCAAGTTCAGAGACTCATCAGCTAGACCAGTGTATCTCTCTCTGCAAGTTATTTTTTCCTAAGGTAGTTTAGGTAATAAACAAGAAGATAGAGACTCATTGAATACAGAAATACCTCATAACAAAGTGACATAAACTCAGAAAAAAAAAACTAGAATATACAGAGATTCAACAGTAAAAATACATAATCATTCAAAAAATATTCTGAAAAGACTTAGAAGGAATCAGGATGGGAGGAATGAATCAGGTAACCTGGATTTTAGGACTAGTTGGGTTCTCACTTTGATCTGTAACTTAGAACCAGTTAATAAACTCTCTGGACATCAACTTACTAGATGAGCCAATGATCTTGGATGCCTCCCAAGGCACCTTATATATCTAAAATTCTGTGTTTCTCAATCTCATTGATGTAGAAGCTAGACTTTGTCACTAGAAGCCTCAACTTTGAAAGAATGAGTTTCTGGTCTTTATTTAGTTTCTCACTCAGAACTTTATTTACTTAAACAATGAAATTGAAGTTTCAGCCACATTAACTATCAATATCAAAAGAAAAACTAATAGATTTTACCAGACATGCGATTTAAAAGAAGCTTAAGTAGATCTATTCTAATAGCAGAACCCTTTGTGGATTAAACCTAAGAAACTCCCACAGTTTCATATAAAAAGATATATCCCAAGTTGTTTTTTCCACAATATAAAGTCCTTTGATCCAAAAATCTTTTTACTGGCTATTTCCATACCTGTGCAATCTTAATCAAGGTAGCAGGAATTACTGCTGTAGGGCAGAGAGAAAGGCATAGCTAAATATATTTATTAAAGAGACTTTAATAGGGTTTTGCATGTAGAGCTGTTTAATTTGAAGATAATTAAGAGGTCTTTTCAGGAGCTGGTGCAATATCTAAGGGAGAGATGAGCAGATAAACAGAAACTTCAAGAATTGATTTATGGGAATGGGCATTTCAGTTGATTGCATTATGAGTTTTGAGGCCAGTGGCAAATAAATTCCTGAGTATTTCCACATGCCATATATCTAGGACATTTGAGGAGCTAGAAGTATTTAATGTGAGTTTTCTTTAGTGGTCTTGGCTGCTATCATTTCCAAGATAGATTTCCAGTTATGTTTATTTTTACCAGACAGACTTTATATTTTTGAGGTCTATTCTGTTCTTTTTAACAGCATTGCTGGTTTTAAGGCAAACAGTATTACCAATTTCATAGTTAGTAATGGGCAAGGCTTCCAACTCCAGGCCATTAAAGAATACGAACATTTTATTTATTACTTATTGGCTGTTAACACAGCTCAGGGATGGATGCTACCAAGAAGTGAAACTCAAATTGGTCATTAGTCTTCTTTGATAAAAGTTCAGGCATTGATAGGCAGAACACTGAAAGTATTTGTTAAAATGATAACTTTGTAGATCTCATACATATATATTATTATAGTCCTCCATTTGCTGACTTAATAGCAGGTAATAACAGTTAACATGTATAGCACTTACACAGTGCCTTCAGACTCCAGCCGGAATGGACTATTGGTCTCTGAATGTGCCCTATACTTTCTTATGCTTTACCCGTTTTCTTCCCTCCCCACCTCCCAATCTTCTTTTAATAGAATACAACCTGTCTTGTAAGACCTGTCCCAAATTCTGCTACATTCATAAACTTGCCTTAATTTTTACTATTTGTGATCTCTCTGACCCCTTCTATAGAATTTTCTTTGATCTGTTCAAGGGGTACTTCATTTGTTTTGTCTTTTGACTAATCGAAAATATTTTTTATTTTTTTTTACTTGATAAGCAATATCTTATAGTAGATGAGATCAGAGCCGCTGGATCCAACTTGCATAGATTTAAATCCCAGATATGCCATCTATTAGCTGTGTGATTTAGTTACTTATATTTTCTGTCCCTCAGTTTCCATATCCATAAATTGAGGATTAAAATAGTGCCTGTGCTTTAGGATAGTTGTATGACTTAAAGAAATGAATACATTCTAAGGCCCTTAGAACAATCTTGGGACAAAAAAGGTCGGTGCTCAATAAATTTTAGCTTTTCTGTTGGCCATACTAGATTGTAACATGTTTAAGAACAAGGGCTATTTCTTCCTCATATTTCTCCTTAGAGAAAATGTATTTCGAACTCTAATTTTGTTTTTTAAGACTAATAGTCCTCAATTATCTTCACCGCCCCCACCCGAAGGGCATCAAGGTACAAGGATTATCAGGACTCAGGGATAGGAAGAAATAGATGTGTATAAACACTAGTAGGTCAGTACCTTAATGGAAGGGATATCACATTTGAGAGGAAGCTGCCTGACCCTAAAAGACAGCTAATTGAAAGTCTCATAGGTGTAAGTATATTCATATTGCTAAGTTTACAGCAGCCAAAAGCCAGAAGAGGGCAGCAGAAAGTCATCTGTGGAGAAAGGAAAAAGCTGAAAAATATGAGCAATCTGCATCAAAACTGATCTCTGATAAGATGTTATTGAATCGGTAATCAAAATGCAGATTAGACACAAAAAGAGGTCTGTTCTGAGGGCTGGGAGCATGGTAGGAAAACATTTAAACAGTTGAAATAGAAATTGAGAGACTGTTTTCAGTGATTTTAGCTCTGATAATATGGAATGCACAAAAGAAGTTCAGAATGGCTAAAGGTGTTTAATGTCAGCATTCTCCACTATTTATTTTAATTTATTGGTTTATTCCCAGCTGTAGAAACTGAGTAAGAGCTTCTGTTTGTGTAGCCGAGCTAACTGCTATAGCCCTGCAGGATAGATTGGAATATACAGATTTTTCCATATTTTTGATATTGTTTGCTTATGAAAAAAGTAACTACAAGTTTTTTTCCCCCCCAACATAAAGGAAATATCACTTGATTTTTAGATGTGTTTCCTGCCAGGTTTTTTACTATATATTTCCATTTTGTTTTAAACTATTTGACCCTAACTCTCCAATTTCATCTATAAATTCAGTGCAGTTCCAACCAAAATCTCAGCAGAATTTTTTGTGGAAACTGAAATGGTTGTAAAATTCAAATGAAAGAGTAAATGGCCAAGAATAACTAAGTCAGTTTTAAGAAGACTAAGATAGAGTGATTGATTTACCAGGTAGATAACAAGACTTAGAAAACTACAATAAATAAAATGAAATCTTGACTTAGACAAACAAACTAGTGGAACAGAATAGAGAGAGCCCAGAAATGGTTCTATACACACACATATGGAAACTTAAGATGTTTCACACATCAAAGGGGAAAAATGGATTCGTTAATAAATGATGCTTGGACAATTATATGGAACTATCTTTGGTTCATTTGTAGAAAACGTGAAGAAACCTACAAATGACTTCCAGAACTAATGCCAATATAGACTCTTACTTATTGTAAGTCTTGAAGCCAGATACTTTAAGTCCTTCAGCTTTGTTCTTTTTCAATATGTTCTGGCTATCTAAATTTCAAATTGTTTTCAAATTGTTTGCTCCTAGAAATACAACTGATTTTCATATGTTGACCCTGTATCCTAATACCTTGATAAATTTATTCATTAGTTCTGGAAGTCATTTGTAGGTTTCTTCATGTGTTCTACATATCTAATTCTATTGTCTGTGATTAGAATATCATTTCCATCTTCCTTTCCAAATTTTAGGCCTTTTCATGTCTTTTACTTACCTTATTGTACTTGCTAGGACCCCTAATACAGCGTTAAATAGAAGTAGTGGGAGCTGATATCCTTGCTTTGTTCTCATTCTTAGAGGGAAAGTGTTTAATATTTTACCATTAAGAATAATGTTAACTGTAGGTTTTTCAGAGGTGATCTTTATCAGGTTAGGAAGTTCCATTTTATTCCTAGTTTGCTGAGAGTTTTTAGAGACAATCATATGGGTTTCCTCCTTTATTCTGTTATTATACTGAATTATCTCGCTTAGTTTTCAAATGTTAATTTAGCCTTGGATTTTTGGGATGAAGTCCCAAGAATGTATTGTCCTAACATATTCTTAAATTTAATTTGTTAATATTTCTTAGAGATATTTGTATCTATGTTGTCAGTAATACTGGTCTCTAAATATCTTTGGTTATTACATCCTTATGGGGTTTTGGCATCAGGATTACGTTGTCATAAAAGGTATTGGGAACTCTTCCCTCCTTTATTTTCTGAAATTTTGTATCAGATTTATATTATTTTTTTCAGTGTTTAATAGCATTTACCAGTGAAGTCATCTGGGCCTAGGGTTTTCTTCTTAAGAAGATTTTTAAATTACAAATTAATATTTTAGAACAGACATATGGCTTCTGAATGTAGTTTTCTTTTGTATATTTTATGATTGATGAGGTTAACGTGTTCTTAAATGCTTAAGAGTCATTTATATTTCTATGAACTTTCTTATATTCTTTCTATCGGGTTGTGGTCTTTCAATTATTGATTTGTTGGACCACTCTTAATGTTAGCCTTGAATTGATAAATATTTTTTGCATTTTTTTTTTAAATTACTTCGCTTCATAATAGTTTTTGCTATGTAGACATTTTTATTTATGTAACTGAGTTTATCAGTCTCTTGTGTCTTTTGCATCAGACTAAGAATGATATTCTCTATCCCAAGAAATTTTCCCATATTTTCCTCCAGTGAATGTATGCTTTTGTTTTTAACATGTAAATAGACAATTCATCTGGAGTTTATTTTGGTTTTGTTATGTGAGGTACATATTCATATTTACACATACTCCTACACATGCGTAAAATAAAAGGCTACTCGATTGTTCTAATGCCATTTATTGAGTAATCCATCTTTTGCCTACTGGTATGATATGCTGCTTTATCAAATACTAATTTTTTTTCATATACTAATTTCTTGTTTGTGTTTGGGTCTCTCTCAGAACTTCCTACGCTGTTCCACTAATCTGCCTTTACATCCAGTAACATCACACTTGTTTTAATTGTTGTAGCTTTCTAATATGTTTTATATGAGGAAAAAGACCACAATTCTGTCTCCCTCTTTGCTCAATCTCCACTCTTCCCCTTTCTCCTATGTTTACCTCATTTATTGTTAGAAATATTTTCCAGATACCTTATGTAAATATTCATTCTCTCTACTCTCTCTCCAGTGGGGAGGCCCAAGAGATGATTGAAAGTCTCAGATATGTGACCAGGACCATTAGGACATCTTTATGCAAATAAGAAAAAGGATGCCTTTTCTAAACAGATAAATTAGGGGGAAAGTGCCTTTTTCTGAAAAATTCAGCCTTGTACCTGATTATACAGTTGCTAAGACCAGTTTTAATCCCTATACACACATTTGGGCAGTGTTAAAAATGAACCACTTTGCCAGGCAGACCTGTATGTAATAATCTTGAATTGTAGGGCACCATACAGATAATGTAGTCAGTGAGAGAATTACCGAGAAAGCCAGATGCATATTCCTTCCCTTGCTTCCTCCTCCCATCTGAGCTGATAGCCCCAGAGCTGGTTAATTACATCATTCAATAATGTGTTTCCTTAAATGGAAGTGCAAATAGCTGTTCACACTAACTCCCCGCCTTTAGGGATGCTCAGTCAGATTGGGGTGAGAATGAATAAACCTCTCAAAAGTCCAGTTGGCCACCCATCAATTGGAATGACGTTGTGGGTCATCAAGATAAAGGTCAAACAATGATAATTACTAGTATCTACACAAACGTACATTGTCATCTCATTTTTGTTTATTATCTTCATATAACGGCCTACAAAATTGAAAGGGCAGGTATTGTTTTGCCCCTCTTTTTCAGATGAATGAGGTAAGCCAGAGCTTTTTCAAGGCCCACAACAGCTAGTGAGTGACAGCAAAGAGCTTTGATATTAGATCTTTTGAGGGTCAGACTTCTTCCTCCAAGCCTGAAAGACCACTTATTTCCCTTATCACCTGATCTCATAAAAACATTATTATGAGCTCCACAAACATCCAGGTAGGTTCAGTTTAAATCGTCATGTAATCGTGGTGATGTTTCATCCTTCTCAAAGTATACACTCGTATTTCTGGCATGTTCACATCACCTTCCCTGGTGGTGCCAGAACACTGTACTTCCTATTCAAAAACATTTATGCTGCAAAAAGAATATGTTTTTAAGGACAAAGACAAAAATTGCCTAATATTTGTTTTGATTTGTTTAGTAGAGGTCTATAAGCCTCTGGGCTTTTAGAAGATTGAAAGAAAGATAGTGATTTTGAGAGTAAATTTATACTATGATATAGTCCTGTGATAAATTTGTCATGTTTACGATTCTAAATTTTTATTATATTTTAAGGAGTTGACTTTCAGGGTTTTTTTTTAGAGTGATCTTTTAAGAAACAAAGTTAGCTTTCAACTTTGAGTACAATATAAATTTGAAACCAAGTCGGAAAGTTGCTGAGGCTGCTTTTGGTTCCCATATTTACTGAGGTTGGGAGTCACTGTGAAAGTAGTTTTTAATGCCTCTGGATTATTTTTTCCTTTCTGGCTCTCCATTTTTATTCACTGGTATTACCTTTCTTTACAGATAATAATCATTTGGACTCTACAATCAGATCTTTTTGGCCACATATTTTGTAGTGATTCACATAGTTCACCTGGATATTTATTTAGAAAGTAACATCTGAGCACACATTCTTATTTTTTAAAAGATCTTGATATCTTATTACTGCAAGATAGTACAGACTTTTTAATTTGTTTTGATATCTACATACTTGGCAGCAGTAAATTTGATTTTTGACTGTAGGCATTTTTGACTTTGAACAAAATGTATTTCTGGAGAACCACTAATCTAAGGCAAACTTTTTGAGGATAATGATTACATCCTATTTGATTTTGTATTCCCAGCACTTACGATGATAAAATGAATGATAAAATTAAGCCTATAAACAAATTAATGCTGTTTTTAAAATCCCAACTACATACACATTGTCTTCTTCTGTCCATACATTGTTTGAACCCATTTAATGAGCAAATATGGATAAATTTTTAGGCAGTTTCAAATAAATCTTATTGTGAAAGAATATCAGTCTAGAGAAGTGTGGTTGGCAGTAAGCTCTGGATTGGAATTGGAAGTTCCATATTGTTCTACCAAAATGATTATAGTCTGATACTTTTCAAGTCACTTAGCCTTACTGACCTCAGTTTCTGTTTTTGTTTCTAGTGTCTTTATTCAAACTTTGTTTATAACCAGCCTTCAAGATATAAGTTACATAGGAATCACTCAGCTCATACATGTAGAAATGTTCCGGAAAAGTTACAGCATTCTATAGCTACAAAAGGGCACTGCTCTCTGGATGGCTTTCCCTAGAGCCCTGAGCCCCACTTTGGGAGGGTTTGGGGACCCTTTTGCCATAAAATTAAGCATATTTTCTATTTTCAGGAAAGATTCATGAACCTAATGGTAACACATAGCACATTTCTGGTTTTTTCTGTATTGCTGGTTCTCCTGTAGTTCAGTGACGTTTTCTTTGTCATTTCTGTCTACAGCTAGGAACTGAGCTGACAGGAGATACATAGAACATGAAAAAGCACACAGTGCCACTTTGGGAACTTCACTTACATTCAAATTCAGGCCTTGGGAAGGTTGCTGTTGAACTTTATTACAGAATTGGGGCAGTCATGTGTGCGTTACATCTAGCAATTCTTGAGGAAAGCTGATACAAGACATCTACTTCCATAACACTTTAAGAGTGGGTCAGACAAGGAAGCTGTGGGTCTTAGAAATAGGAGGAGGCAATGTGGATATCTGGTTTTTCTAGACTCAATGTCTTTTCTATTCTATGAGAATAAAGGAACTACTGCATAGGTGGATTAATGTACTCTCTCAAACTGTCACCCCTTTCTATTGTTCTTCATGATTTACTATTAATATCTTACCATCTTTGGTTCATTTGTTTATCTCCTCCACCAGGGCCTAGTGTTTCTCCCTTTATATTCTTTTATCTTCCCCTTCTCAGTCCTATGGAATATCATCAAAGGTCAGGCTCTAATCTGTTGTCTGTTTTTTGTTTCTAGTGTCCTTATTCAAATTTTGTTTATAACCAACCTTCAAAGAAGAGAAAATATCATTAACAGATTTTAAATCAGAATCCTCTTTCATTTTGAAAGTCTAATCATTAGTTTAAAATAAGGTATTTGACCTTAGTAAAATTCATTAATGTTGTAAATCTACTTGAAGTTATATTGGTTTTCATAACAGAACCAGCATCCTTTTTTCTGTTAAGACATTAGATATTGCTTGTGTTTTACAAGTTATATTCATGGCTCCTTGGATTTACAATTCCCAATTGTAAATAGAGATATGAACATCATCATCCACTTATTTTATAATTCTATGAGACATCTATCCAAGTAAACTTCTCTTTATTGAGGTGATAAAGCTATGTGACTCATATGTTCCAACAGTCATCAGTAAATCCACTGTCATTTACTAGATTAGAAGTTAGCAGAGCAATAAAATGATTATCCAGCCTCCGCATCTCCTCAGGCTCATTCCTGTTCTTGACACCACATATTTCAAGGATCGCCCAGATTATTTATATAACTTGGTTCCAACCCAATTTTCCAGCCAGATATCACTAATCCCTAACATAAACCTTACATTTATACAGTTATCTTTCCTGGTTCATTCACTTTTGCTCAACAAATATTAAATGTATTTCCTTTGTAAACTGGGCCCTGCTCCTGCCCTGGGGATGCATTCTTTTCCTTTAAAGAAGTCTGCCAAATCTTAAGTGCCAAGACTCCATGATGCCATTTCAGATCACTCCAGCCAGGAGTAATCCCCTAACTTGCGCACTTGTAGCACTTAGTTTATATTGCTCAACTACATTGGTCACATGTTGCCTAGCTCTGTGACATTATCAGATTGTGAGATTATCTGCATTTTGAGTAAACCTTGTCTAATAAAAGTTAATAATTAGCAAAGAGCCTTAAAAATGAGTTCTAAATGATCAATAATAGAAAGATAAACATTCAATAGAAAAAAAATTTAAAAGATGGTTCTGGAAACAAGGAAGGCAAATAGAGACCATAAGCATATGAAAAGATGTTCAGCCTTAAATAGAATATGCAGATAACAAAATGAAATGCTTTTTGCTTGTCATGAGGAAAATTGAAAGTTTGCTATATCCATTCTCATGGCAACATATGTTCTGGGCAAACTGGTAGGAACTTAAATTGGTACGTTTTGGAAAGAATTTATTCTAAGGAGAAATATGTACATTGGTCAAGAAAACTAACTGTAGTTTGTTTATGCTAGTGAAATGTGCCCATGATTAGGGAATTAGTTAAACCTCTAGAGGATTAGTTAAATAAACAATGGAAAACTAGCTCTGGGTGGTAAGAATTCAGGTGATTTTTCCTTCTTTATACTTTTCTATAATGGTTAAATTTACATGAAAATTACGTTTTATCAGAAAAGATGTTTCTTGCAATTAAAAAATATATTTTCAAAGGAAGCTTTCAGAGAAGCTACTGGGGAAATTAGATTTTTAACCGGGATAGAGCAGAGATTAACATGTTCAAGAGGTCTGGTAAGTAGAATTCAGAGCAGAGAGTTTTCTGGATTGTGTGATTGTGTGATCTTAAGTGGTTTTAGACCACTGGAGATCAAGAATACAGGAAATTTAAGAACCATGGTTGAGGGAGGGAGGATAGGAGGTAAAGTAGATAAAATAAGCTCAGTACTAATGTGTGTTTGAAGAGCCTATGTGAGGTCCAAATGGAGGTGTCTAGAAGGCAATTAAATGTATGAGTCTACAGCCTGGAGAGATATTTGGACTGAAGATGTGGATTTAATAATCTACTGCAGTTAAGCTTTTTATTACCTACATTTTCTTGAAGACAAAATGGTTCATATTCAGCCTGGGACATAGAAAGCACAAAATTTGTTGACTCCCTCTGCTTGATAAGCATCTAAAAAAAAAGTTAGGTAACATAGTAGACTTCGTATCACATATCAGCACATTGTGGAATAGCAGATCTGTTCACTAGATGCATGGGCTTTCATAGCTGCTTCTTAGGTCAGAGTTATTTGATGTCATCTCTCTTTGTCGTGAACTCTTGATCTTTGAAATGCTTTGGTGGCAGGGACTCTCTAAGTCTTGATCAAATCCCTGGGTGGCATTCTGTTTCTCTGTATAATCACAAAATCCCATCTCAACTGAGAAAGCCATTTCTATTTTTTTAAATGCCAGTTTTTTTTTTTTCATACTATACCATATATACATAATTTTTTAACATTTTATTTTTTATTTTCCCCCTCTCCCTCCCCCCTCCTTTCCCTAGTCCATTGAGCATGTCCATGAGTCTCTGTTTGTTTGTCCTATTCATTTGTTGCTTTTAGGTTTGTTTATATCCCACATATATGATAACCATGTGATTTTAAACCTTTTCTGTTTGGCTTGTTTCACTTAGTATGATTATTTCAAGGTCCATCCATGTTGCCGCAAGTGGCAGTATTTTATCTCTTCTTATGGCTGAGAGAAAGCCATTTCTAAAATCTTTTTACCACTACCACTCCAATTCACACTTAATAAATAATAACAATAGTGAAATACTACTACATTTAGAGTGTCATAAAAATTTGATTCTTATAGTTTCTCTTCCTCATGGCCTAGAATATGAAATTTGATCTTCTGAAACAGACTACCTATAAAACCCATGCACACGAATCTCCATGGGAGCAATGGAATTACCACTAGGCCAGATTCAGTTGATTCAGGATTGTGGGTGAATGTAGCAGGCATAAGGGACTTTTCTCTCTAGCAGCCTATAGTGAGAGAGAAGAGAAAGAAGGCTTAGCAGCTAGGAGGGACAAAAAGTCTGCAGTCATATTAGTGTAAGGAGAAAAAAATAATCTAAGCATTTGTGGACCTCCAAAGGCCAGGCTATATTATAGATTCATAGTCTATCTGAGCTCTTCAAAATAATCTAATTTGAAGATGGAAACTATAACAAAGAAGAAATAAGGGACTGTTTCAAAGATACATAGCTGTAATAGGGTATAGTTATATAAAACTTCTACCAAAAATTATGACAGTTATAAATAGAATGTGGAGGTGGAGGCTGAGGAATCAAGGCTGAACCTTCAGGTACCTGGGATACCTTATGGGTAATTTTCCTTCCTACATACAGTGGTATGTAAATGACATAATTGCACATCCACTGTACTACTTATTCTTACATTTATATTTAGTAAATCATCTTAAGGACTACCTTAAATCATGAGCTTACCTGATTTAAGAATGGCATGTGTAATTGTTCTGTACAGGAACACACTATAGCATCTTGTAAGAATAGTAATATCCTCTGATGATTGATGGAAGAATGCATTAGGCTTTCAGGAGTCTCATGATGTTTTAATCTTATTCTTGAGATCCAATAACATAGCATGAGTCATCACAGAGGTGCTAAGTACAGAACTGGTGGACATTTTATGAGAGAATGAGCATTATAACAGACTTGTTTTGAGAATCACTTAGGCAAATACCTAAAATCAGAGCACATGGAATAATTTCCCCTCCTCAGTGAGGTTTCTTTTTGACCTGCTTCTACTCTGCCTCACCCATATATTTCTGCAGTCATACCCACTGCAGTGCTAAATGACTTTGGATAGCTGGGAAAAAAGAAAGAGGGCAATACATTAAGGCTCTGATAATATAATTTACATAATGAAATTGTCAAAGAGCTCTTGGCCAAGTTTGCATAATCATTTCAAGCTCACTTTTTTATAATGAAGAAAGTGAAGGGGTTGAATGGATAATTTGAAGAGCCTCTTTCCAGCTCTACAATATTCTTATAATAGGCTGCCTGCCACTGAGTCAGCATGGGTCCTTTCTCCTACCTACCCCTCCCCTTAAATTTTATTTTACTCATTCTTTTATTAATAACTTTAGGTATTTAAATTTTGAAATGGCTGTAGTTCTGCTTCTTAAATATCCATTTGATAGCATTTTCTTCTGTGTGAATATATATATAGTATAAAACACATATTTCTATAATGCATGGAATATATTAAATATAGATATACACGTCTGTGATGTAATTCGATGCATATATTCATTGAGGGATTTCATAGCAAATGATGACATTTGATTGTCATTAGTGAATAATAGTGGAAGCTCTAGGGCTGATGTAACTTGCTAAACATCTGTTTATAATGCTACATTCCAGGGTCAGGAGAGAAATGACAATGGCTTTCATTCATTATGATTCAAACCAAATGATTTTATCTCTAACTTCTCAAATCCAAGATATTCTGGCAAATGCCCCTTCCTAAGAGGGTGATCTTAATTGGAATAGTGCCTCCTGTTCCATTGTTGACACCCTGATTGGAGCATTATGAAGTCCCAATTTTTAGTAGAAAGTTAATATAGACGTTGCCCCTAAAATCACCTAATTAAAGCATCAGGCAGTATTGCTCAGTGGTCAAGAGCTCTGGAGTCAGACTGCCTGGGTTTAAATCCTGGTTATGTTTCATCTTAACTGTGTGATCTTAGGGAAGTTATTTAACCTTTTGATATTCAGATTCCTCATGTGTAAAATGGAGATAATAATATGCTTACCTTATGTAGAGTTCTTATGATATGTAAATGAAATAATCTTTAGCAAGTGATTAGCATAGTGACTGGAATAATATAAGAGTTCAAAAAATGTAGAGTACTGATTTTATTATTGAATACATCATCTATGTGTTACCATCTCGAGTGCCTTAAGAGAAAAGTCGTTGAGGCATAAGCATTGGGTAGTGGTAATATAATATTACTCAACAAGTGTTTATATAACAACCAGGTGGATACTGACAATATATAGGCTCTTAGCCCTTTGTCCACATCTGCTATTTTTATTTCAGAGGTATATGTGTATATTGCATATATATCAAGAAATGTCTTACATTTTATTTCTTTTTTTTTTTAATTAAATTGATTGGGATAGCATTGGTTAATAACATATAAGTTTCGGGTGTACAACTTTATAATACATCATCTATATATTGCATTGTGTGCTTACTAACCAAAGTCTAGTCCCCTTCCGTCACCATTTATTTGATCCCTTTTACTCTCTTCATCCTCCCCCATCCCTTTCCCCTCTGGTAATCACTAAACTGTTGTCTGTGTCTGAGTTTGTTTGTTTGTTCATTGCTTTCTATTATATATCCTACACATGAGTAAAATTTATTGGTTCCTTGTCCTTTTCAGTCTGACTTATTTCACTTAGTATGATAGTCTTGAGATCCATCCATATTGCTGCAAATGGCAGTATTTCCAAATACCCAAAGCAAGCTCTTATATTATGTTGCCCTTTTATAAGTATTCATTCATTCATTCATTCATTCATTTATTCAATCCTAGAAATATAGTTAGTACAAGTAGTGCTAATAAATTAGACTTTCCTAGGGTTGCATGAGATTATGGAAAATCCTAGAAATGATCAAATTCTTTGGTCACTATAGCAACAGCTCACCCTCTTTCTTTTTCTTTTTGCATAACATAGGGTCCTCAATCACAGTTAGTAGTAGTTAGTTGTATCCATAATTTTTTTTTCAACATGAGGAAAACTGTTATATATTTTTCACAGATATTCCATGAACTCAGTGGTCCTTTGCTGTCATGTGGCTGTTGTCAGATGCTTTCTCCAGGTTGTCTGTCCATTTGGGTGGGGGGCCAGAATGTGGGAACCTTCATTCTTAAATCTTTTGGAGTTATCAGTGGTGAATAAGAGATGAATAAAGAGGGTTCTTGGCTGCTCTGGGGGTGCAACGATTGCAGGCGGGGACAGTGGCTTGCTTAGCAGCAAATATGTTGCCTTTTTTTTTCTTTATTTCCCAGGCTTCAATAGGTGACATGTCCTACATAGATGTCTATTTCATTCCTCTGAGATTTTGTCCCAAACATATCAGAGCCATGAGCAGTGCTTGGCAGCTTCTCTTTTAAGTGGTTCAGTTTATCTTTATTAGGTGTCCGTACTCCTTAGTTGTTGACTCCAGCCAGAGGCTGGTGGGCACTGAACCGACAGGAGTCAGGCACAAACTCTATGGTGTTATTTAGCTCTGTCTTTCCAAGCTTATGAAAACCAGTCCAAAAGCAGAAGAGCACTAATGGGTAAATTAACTCCTCATTAGGTTACCTCCCAACTCCCTTCTCCCTATCTGGCCCTTTTTCTGTCATAAAGATCAGCAACCCTGCTACCAGTCATCAGACTGACTGGCACACCCCTGTACTGGTTGGCTTTGAGCCCTTGTGGTTGTGAAAAGCCTCTCTGTTCTTCTCTCAGCTTCGCCTTGCAGCTCCTCATTTGACATTGTTTCTAGAAGAATAAGGGGCACAGGGCTTTTACTATCCTACCCTGTTCTTCTTACTTTATCTCAGTTGGCCAGTGGAAGTAAGGTATTTGCTGCACATGTGTGCCCAGCACTATGCAAGCCACATCCGATATGGAGGGAGATAGATAGTCATAAGAGCTCACATTTAACTCAGTGGCCCTTGGCATGCGGCTGCTGTTGGCTATTCTGTCCAGGTTGTCTGAAAGAGCTATGTGCTAGCCATTATACTAAGCAGTTCACATATCATCTTCTCAATCCTCATATCAACCCAGAATTGTACTATACCTTTTATTCCCATTTTACAATTAGGATCCTGAGGTTTTACAGTCAGTTTCCTGGTCTTATAAAGTAGGGATGAGGTCTTTCTGATGCCAAATCTTATATTTTAACTACTTCTCTACTACCCAAAAAAGGCAGTTAAGCCACAGGCCTTAGCCTTAGGAAAAACATACGTAAAGCAATTAGTAAGCGATATTAGAATGTCTAGCATAATATCTCAATTCATGGTAGGTCGATGATCATATGCAAAAGAGAGCAGCTTTGCCCTCAGCAAATGCTCCCTCTGTTGTGATAAGTGGTTCCATATAGATACAGAAGTAGAACTATTCTCTCTCTAGTTTAGCATTCAGTTTTTTGTTAATGTTATTCTATGCACTTTTTTTTTTTTTTTTTTTAACTAGCTCCCTTGCTTTTTTGCCCAAAGTCAATGAAGGAAAAATTGTGCCTGTTCCTGAAGGCTGCATGCATTGTAGCAGCCTTGTACATGCAGAAAGCCGCCAGCCACTGTGGTTGAAATTCCACTTACTGTGTACCCGTAAAGGATGAGCTCCCACCCCTTCCAGCTCGCTGTAATTGTCCGGTGTATGAGCTAATGATGTTTAGGAATCTAGGAAAGCGGAGGTATTTTCATAGCTTGTTTCTCCCTCCTCTCCCACAAAGTGCAGCCATCATTGGACACATGATCAATGAATGGACCCAGCCCTTTTTAGGATGCAGAAGATGCTTTCCTGCGTCTGTGGCTCACAATGGCAACAATAGAGACTTCTGTAACGATATTTTGCCTCCCTGGTGTTCAGACGTCTTCAGTTAAGCCTGTCTGGACTCTATTTAACTGTTATCCATCAAAGCTTTATGTAAATATATAAATAAATAAAAGGGGGAGGGAGGGTGGGACCAGAGAGGAAAGACTGTATCTTTGCCAACGAGCTCTCCTTTCTCTATGACTCATACTTAGAAAAGCAGAGGGACTTTGAAAAGCTGCCTGCAGTCACAGTGAGGCAGGCAGCTCTCCTGGCACTTTCCAACATTTAAATTTTTTTTCTCAGGCAATAAAAGAATGTTTTTCAAATTGTTCGTGCCCTCCTTCTGAGCCAGCCTAAGAGCTTTTGTTTAGCTGTAGTGTGCTGGTTTTATGGAAAGTTTGTCGGCCAGAATAGATGAACCCAGCCCTTTGTATTTGGTATTTTACTAAAGAACTAGCTCTTCCCTGTTCAAAATTTGTAATCATTCTTTTTATGATTGTTATCATATTAAAAAGATTTGTCTCTGACCCTTAACCTTCCTATGGCATGAAGTTTATGTTTGGTCATTCTTAAGAAATTTTTTAGTATATTGTGTCTATTTGTACTATTTCAAACATTCAGGTTTTTTTTTTAAGTTTGGTTTTAGTATGGGGAGGTGGCTAGCTTGAGCTAAATAGAGTAGCTGTTTATTAAATGTAGTTCTCCTGATTTTTATCATTTGGCAGCACTAGAAAGAAAAGTCACCTTAATTTTCCTGCCTTCATTTACAAATAAGGGGTTTTTCTTTGTTTGTTTGTTTAAGTGGTAAATTAAAGCTTCCTGAAAACCAATTGGACTAACAAAAATAAATCTCAATTTTTAATTTCTTTTTCTTTTTAGCTACAAAAAGTGATTGTGTCCTCCTTTTATGGTTTCAGAAACTGGCAAGTAATTTCTTAGTATCCCTATAATCACCCCCATTTCACTCTCCCTTTTTTAAAGGATTCAACCATATCTGCTCTAGGAGTTGCCGGATAACAGGGGTTTTATACCAAAAATAAGTTATGGTTGTGAACTGTTTGGGTGATTATGACTGCTTAGCAATAATTTATTTAAGGAGTGAAAGAAAGTAGCAACATACAGAACAATTCCTGTTGTGTAAGAGTTACTTTGGATGGCTGACTTTTAGATATAAATTGAATACAATGAAGTATTCCTTTGAGTAGAAGAAAATACTTTACTAATAGAAGGATCAAATGCTGATAATTTTATTTCCTATAAAACTTGATCTCTAATTAAACTTTGCTTTAGGAACCTTGAGTTAAACTTTAGTGGCTGTATTGCTTCATCTTGAAATTTTAAATACCAATGGCTACCCAAACTGGGTCAAATGATGTTCACCTGGTAGAGGAATGGAGTCCTAGCGGAAAAGAGCAGAATAAGCTGTCGGCTGACTGGTAACTTGTTTATCTTTGTGTCTTTATTCACTTATTTGTATCACTTTTTTTCTGGTTTCATGGAAATGTGGAAATAACTGATGTTTTGAGGCTTATTATTCTTTAGAGTCATTGAACTTAAGAGCTGGAAGGAGTTTCAGGGGCCTGGTCTAGTCCAGAGTTTCAGGGTGTTTTGTTTGGCCCATAGAGTATATTTTCAAAACAGTATAACTAGGCAGCCAGTTTGCATGATCATAGTACAAGCAGCTTTGTACCTATTGTGTACATGATTCTTCAAGCATTCATTTTAACTGACTGGCCCCCGTAGACACTTGAGTTCATGATCCAGATAATCCTACCTCTTCATTTTACAGTTACAGGAACTGAAACTCTGGAGGACTGAGTGACTTTCCAAAGTCAAACAGCCAGTTCAGGATGATTCAGAACTATTTCACAACCTGAGTACTTTTCTCTGAATTCTTCTTCTAAGTTTAGAAAAGATGTTATTTATTTATCTGTATATTAGAGACCTTTGTCCAACTGCAGAGATACTTTTTAGAGTCCTGTTACTAACTGTGCTTATCTTGGGTAAATCTACTCATCTCACTGGATACCAAGATTCCTCCTCATCTATAAAGTAAAGGAATTAGACTAGACAATTTCACATCACCCAGTACAAGGCTTGGTAAATAGTAACTTCTGAATAAATAGTTCAGTGAACAGTGGATAGTGAAAGTCCCTACCAGTCTATTCTATTAGATAGCATAGAATTCTCTAATTCTATATAAACTTTTCTTCCTTCCCCTATCTTCAATGTACTTAATTAGATGGCTTTCAAGATCGCTTCCAATCTTGAGAAGAGTCAAAGTGTTTTGATTTAGAACTTGTTAGAGGAATTCTTTGAACCCGTGTACTCTGCCCTCATGCTTTTGTTTCACTCTCCTATCAGCTTGTCTGTTTCCCAAACTTATTGTACCGCAGAATCCATATATTCTTTTATATATAATGGGAAAGAGACAGCACAGGGAAGAAGCGAGGTGGTTTTCCAGAATGACCACATATTATTCCACATCCTCTGTAGTCTTTGATCTCCTCCTGCCTTGTACAAAAAAGGAAGCATTTCTCCTGGCTTTACCCATTTATAGGCAGGATGATATTTCAAAACCAAAAGTGGATTACTGTTTCACATATAAATAATACTCATGAATTTCAACATACATTGTTGGTATTTATACAGTCTTAGGACACAAAAAGGTAGAAAACTTGTCCTTGCCTTTTACTTGCTTAAAAGCTTAATAGGAGAGTTACTAGAATTACAGAAATAGAAAACATCTACGAAGGTTGGGTTGTATAACTGGAAGTAAGTCCACTCTTACCTTTTGCTATAAACAGAGAATCCTTAGGGATTCAACTTTTCCATGAGTTAGAGAATCAGAACATTTGAAACACTGAGATGCTTTTCTTCTTTATCAAAGAAAAAAAAAATCTGATTCTTAAGAAATCCAGATTAGTGCTGAGCTTCTCTTCCTTCCGAAATGCTCCTAAAGAAATCCATAATCACACACACAAACATAGAAATCTGCTCAACGCCAGCTTAGTTCTTCCCTGCATTTATGCTGCTGTGCTTTGTCCCCCAGGCGGGCTTCTTTGCCTGCTCACTTCTTTTGTGGCAGACTTAATCCTGAAATTTCACTAAGCCTAGAGTACTCCAATAATTCTGATTTCTATACTTTTGTTTTCCTCCTTGTTTTTTCTGACCTTTCTTCTCAGAAGATTCAGATGCACAGCCTGCCAGTGATTGATTAATTAATATGTCATCTTCCTGTCTCAGTCACTGCGTTTACTACTCATGATTTTGCAGACATTTTATCTGAAGTTCCTAGCCAGAACTTTAGAAGACATCGGGAAAAGTGTGTGTTTTCTTAAAACTGGCTCGTTCATTGTGCATAGATTTCCTACTCAAAACCAGAAAAATTTCCTTTATCTCTGCCCAAACCAAGTAGTTTCCACAACTTTATGTGCTTTTATAAATAGGACTGGTTCTAAGATCCAATTTTTCTCAACTTCCTGCTGTTCCTAGCTAAAGGCCCTCTCTCTCCCTTTAGCCTCACCTTGCCTTTGAGTGACTGTCACTCAGGCATGAAGCTAACTTGTATGTCCAGCTTTAAAGTGGCTGGAGTGGCGCCACCAGGTGCTTCTGGGTACAGTTTTGCTAACAGGTCAGTTGTCGGCCACAAAAAACAGTGATTTTCTCCTTTTGGGCCATCTCAAAGAGGGCACCTCCGCAATCAGTGTAAATACTTTTTTCTTTTTCTATTCTGCCCACAAATAATCCTTCTCTATTATCCACATACATTACCTTTTGGAGGATGATAAAATACATACATACCTTTTGGAGGATGATAAAATAGCATTACAGGCTTCAGACAAAGAACAATTGGCTTCATTCTGATGGACTCTTTACCTTTATATACCATGAAAGAAAGAGCAACAGAACATAGAGTCAATCTATAGGTGCCTTTATTTCAGTATCAGAAAGGAGATGTCATCTTTAAGTCTGGAGTTAGAGGAAATTGGGTAGAATAGAGATCATCGTGCCTAGCACATACTTATTTCGTGAATAAGAAATATGTCTCTTAAATTGAGAGAGGTCAATCTGGCAAAACAACAGCCAGGACGTCAGAGAGAAGAGAAAGAGATAATAATTTGAGGACATAACGTCCTACTTGGCATTGCTTTCTTTCTGTTCCATGAGTAGACATGGAAAATAGATTATTTCTCCTAGAGTAGTTTCTCATGTGTCATACCAGTATGTTTCCAGGTGAAATGCTAATGACCTCATTTTTAAGCCCTGGGTCTGACAAATTTAGACTTTGAGTCTGATAGCTAACAAACCCCTCTTATCCATCTTCACTTTTAAAAAATGTGTTATTATGCTGCATTTATTTAGCACTTCACATTTGCAAATTTCTATGCCTATGTTATTCTTTATCAAAAATCCACTTACTTATCACTCTTTTTACAATGGCAAACAGGGATGCCAGGAGGTTTAATGACTGTGTGTAGTACTCAGAAAATAACTTGCAAACTGGGTTTAAATTTTTTCAAATCCTTTTTGGAAATTGGCAGAATATAAATTATAAACTAACACATAAAAATTGTGGTTTTATAACCTCATTGGCTTTTCCTCTGACAAAAGTAATAAATGTGGAACTAGAAAGGGACCTGAGGAGGTTATCTGTATAAAATTTCCTTAAATTGACCAGCAAACCCTGGAAATGTTGCCTACAAAGGAGGCATTAAGGAATTTTTAGGGATGACAGACTATTTTTATATCTAGATTGTGGCGGGAGTTACACAACTGGACACATTTGTCAAAACTCATAGACCTATACATTGAAAGTATGAATTTTATGGTTTGTACATTATATCTCTGTAAACCTCTCTTTTAAAGAAGAAAAAGGTATTAGAACTTGTTGAAAAAGACATTTTATCTACAAACATGTACATGTAGGACATGTTTGTTGAAAGTTAAAATTAACTGAAGCTCCCCTATTTATAAGATTAATAATCAAGAATCTCAAGCAGGAAAGAGATTTTAATCTATTGTTTTCTTATTATCAGTTCCTATATTAGAATCTGCCCCCCTTTTTAAACATTTAACAAAAAATATAATAATCATTTGAAAATTATTTCACCAAAATTTCATTTTATTCATGGTAGTTGGGGACAACTAATAATTGATGAAAGCAGAATTTCCTGCAGGATGCAAAAAAAAAAAGTTATCCTTTTAGAATGAGAAAGTGGATGGCCGTGATTGAATCAGATTCTGGTTTAATCACAGGACAGCTTCCTTGGTTCTAATTCAGGAAAGCTCTCAAACCTTTTAATAATTACTCTATACACTTTGCTTCATTGATAAGATCCCCAGTCCACATTACAGGCTTTGGAGCCAGCTGTATTTTCTTCTTGGCATTCTTTCTTTCCTCCCTTGACCCAATCACCCATCTCCATGTCTGCCCAGCTGAGGACTGAGGTTTCCATCTGTAAAGCCTGTTGCCACAGGATACAGAATCCAAATTCACTAGGGAGGAGGGAAAGCTTCATGTGTGTTTGAGGATGGTGGCTCTCATAATCAGATAAACGTTGTGGAAAGCTTGCTCATTCATATGGAAGAGCCAGTGCTGCTGCTAAATGGTGGAGCAGATGAGCTCCAGGCTCTGGCATCTGTGCATTAGCCCTGCTCAGCCAGGAGCACTTTTGTTTGTGATACTGAAAGAGCTGCTGAACATTGCCACTTTCCCCTTCAATGGTAACTTTTACTTGAATCCCAAATAAAAGAAAGGCTATCCCACTTTTTTTTTTAATGAAATGATGAAATTGGTTACAAATAGGAAATCCCATGTGACTTTTGCACACAGTAAAGTACCTTCTACGTAGTCATGGTAAGTCTCTGGTGTTTTTCTTTTCACTCTTGACTTCTTTTATATAACTGCTCTTCCCTTCTCAGATATCTCTAAGGTATCAAAGACTTTTGCCCCGTTGTCAATTTTGCAGCCTGTGATTCTGCTCTCCTTCCTTACTTCCTGATGACATCAGTCTTGAAAGAGCTATTGCTCATTATAATCGTGCAGGTGAATGCCTTGGAGAATCCTGATTAATAGCCTGATTTTTGAGGAGAGGAAGCTTTTCAATTCCTGCCATTTGACTGGCCATGAGTTGGCTTCCCAAGCAAGTTCTGTCTTCACCTGGAATCTACACTCAGCACTGTGGACAGAGATCCCTTCAGCCCTGGGATACCAAGTTTTGGAACTAGAACCAGAGCTTGAGAGTATACTTCTTCATTCTCTCCTCTTTCTTGTGCCCCTCCATCCTTCAAGAAATACTCATATCTTTAGAATTATTGTAAGTTTACTTATATTTTATCATCTGGAAACTTAGAATGTCTCCCGACTTTATGACTGCAGGCATTGTTGGGGTTATTTGGGCTGCATTTGTTTATCTTTTCCACACTCACACGGTTTGCCTAGCTCGGCAGACTGCTGGCCTGGATAATAATAACGCTTCTGTTGAGGTGAGCAAACAGCTGATGGCATGGGGCACAGAGGGGACTCCTACAGTGGCCGCCTATAATCTGCCAGACCGATGGTCAGAGCAAGCGAGAACAAAAGGCAGTCTGTTTGCAGGCAAATTGGAAAATCAATGTGTTGGTTGTGTTCTTGTCTCTGCCTTTCTCCTGGCTGAAAGGGAGAATGCTGGTCCAGCAGTCCACAGAACCATTCCAGGCAAGTACCCTTTCTAGAGACTTACCTGCCTATCATATTATCCCTGGCATTTCTGAAAAGGACCCAACTTTATCTGTCTGAACTGTTTAAAAAGTCATTGACAGGAATTCTTTCCAAACTCACTGTCCAAAGTTAGACCCTGCTATCCCAATGTTTTGAGTTATTTATTTTAAATAGCTACTCCCATAAGTTATGTACTGATTTCTTTTTTAACACTGATTTCTGCTTGGCTAGTAAATGCAGGGATCGCATTTGGGGCAGCATATTTCGTAATACATGTGTGTTCCCTTCTTATTCTTAAATTGATTTAATGTTGTCACTTAGTTGAAAATGTCCTGATCATGGTTGTGTATCTGGATTATTAGGTGTTAGAGAGCAGAGGTCACACCAAGCAGTCCTAGTCCAGGATGGGAGAGGAAGTAGACCTATTAAAGACCCATTTGAGTCTGTTGACAAATCTCTCAAAGAGCTGCAGTGCAGAGATGCTTGTATTAGTTGTGAAGGTCTTGAAATAAAGTGTGAGACAGAAAGGCTTTTTGAGAAATAAAGACTTCTCTGTTTTATGTTGAAGTTAGCCTCAAACAGTTAAAATGGCTTTAAAACAGATTTTAGTTTGAGCCTTGAAGATTTATAGCTAGGTCCTATCGATCTTTGTTATTCTTGCTTAAAGCCTGAAAATGGTTTGCTAATCATGAGTAAGGGAAAAGGGTGTTTGGTTGGATATAGTCATGGTGCTCTTATTTTAAAGTCCATCAAAAAGAAAAGCCATAACCTTAGTGGTTACTGGAGATATCCTAAGGTGGAAGATCAGATTTTAAATGAAGATCAGGTTTAAAATAATCTTGGGTAAAGGAGATAATTGACATTTTTTATTGCATTTTGTTTGTTTTTTAAAGGAAAAACAGACTGAACCTAACAACCACTACTACCAAAACACCTATAAGTGCCCTTTGTGTCTCGAGCACTGATTGTCCCACCTTGTGTTATTGTTAACCTTTGTTTGTATACTTTGTTTTCGTCATGAGATTTTAAATGCCCCACACAGAGAATTTACAATTTTTCTTTCCACAGATGTTAACAAAATGATCGGTATATAATAGCATTTAATACATGTTTTGATCAAAGCTCTTATTTGCCGAAAACTTATTGTGGGCCACAAGTTGTGTCAGGCACTGAGGAATCAATGATGAGCAAGTCAGTTGCCACCCTTACTTGCTCAGGGAAGTTATAGACTAATGAGGAAGCATCACTATCAGGCAATAGATCCGGTATGTCACTTGACTTTTTAAATTTAAAATATAAATTTAACTTTTATTGGCCATTACACTTTAAATCTCAGATTTTTCAGAGTAACAAGGAGGAGAACTCAAGTAACTTAACTGTTGATTTTAAAATCTGAGGTAAAGCATGAAATAACAAAAGATCTATTTTGTTGTATCTCTATGCAGAAGATCTCATTAGATTTAATATCTCAGGCACCTATACAGTCTAATGCCTTTCTATGAAAAGAGTGAGAGAGACATTGTCCAGCCAAATCTAAGATATTGGAAAGACTGGAGAGGGTTAGGTGACTCTAAATCCATAAAACATCTTCAGATCTTATTTTTGCCAAATCTCTAACCAGAGCACCAATAAATAGCCTAAATTAAATACTACTTCTCACTTG
>NW_006436298.1:7730385-7750495 GCF_000325575.1 Pteropus alecto | reverse complement strand
GGCAGTAAATAACAAGGGTCGGATTGAATAATCGACCTCTGAAGAAACACTAGTATTAGCCTATAACTCCGACTCTCAAATATAGCACAAAATCCTTTCACTCCAACTTTTTGTCTTGCCTTTTGTTTTTAAAAAACAGTTTGATTTTTTGTGGGGCCTAGAGATTGCATTGATCTGCTTCCCGAATGGTTAAAGAAAAAGTGAGGACTTCAGTTGACATGACATGATGTTTGAGGGTCCGTCCCAGTTGAAACAGATGAACAAAAATTAAAAGGACCACAAAGCCCTTTATAGAACTTCTTGACGGCCCTGTCTCTGGTCCCTGTCTCTGCTGTCACTCAGTCTTGTGGCATGGACTCCCAAAAGCAAGGAGAAGTGTTACCAATGTGTGTGAACTCAAGGCAAGAGTCACATTCGGAATCCCTTTCCAACTTCCATTTCTTTGTGGGAATTCTGTCACCATATACGCCTCAGCTTAGACTGCTTAGGTCTTGTAAAACCATGTGGGGACCAGTAGCAAGCAAGAGGAGACAGACTGAAGAGCTAGAATGGAGCTATGAAGGCAGCTGTGGGATTGTGGATCCTGAAGCCCTGGAGGACCTTAATGCTAAATTCTGCTTAATATTTATTTTTTTCTTCTTTGTATTTTCTGTTGATTCAGTGAAGAGTGTACCAATCTCTCCTAAGTGCCACAAGAAATATGTGTAACCCAAAGTTGATTTCCCTCTAGAGTTGCTATGCATTCTATTTGTCTTTTTTGCTACTTCTGATTTATTTTAAAATTCTAAGGTGTCAGCTTCAGCTTCACAACTTTCTTCTAATGAAATATGTATTCACATAACACCATGGTTAGTATTTTTCACAAATCATTTTTCACAAATCTCATATTTTAAAAAAAGATGTTGGATTAGGGGATATTAAATAAGGAATAAAAATTTTACAATAGTTTTGTTCGTTATTATTTTGCCTTTTCTTTCCCATTTCAGACTTTTATAGTTAATGAGTTTTATCCTCAAGTTTTCGACTGTTGACTTTTATGACTTTGGTCACATCAAATGCACATCTGTAAATATCAAAGAAAAGGACCTGCCAATGAAAGATATATTTTGGTATTGATATTTAAGAGTTGACACCAGTTTTCTCTCTTCCTATGCTTTATTTAGATTCCGACACAGCCCCAACTGCTGGTACCTGAGAGACTGGACTATCCACACCTGGATTAGGCAGTGTCTAAAATATGGTGCACAAGACAAAGCCTTATATACCCTTGTAAATAAGGTGAGTGCTTTCCTGGCATTTGCAGCTTGTTCTTCTGATTTTAGATGATATGGGGTTTGAACCTATTACAGTACAGCAAATATGGTATAAGAAATAACTTCTAAAAATTATTTACCCTCAGATATCCTTTTTAGAATGGAGCTGGATATAAATTAATCAACACATTAAAAAAGAAAACTTCCTGGAGCTGCTGCTTTTCCAAGCATAGTGACTTAGTCAGCTAAAAGCAAAGGTAGTCTAATCACAAGAACTCTGCACTGGTGGTCCTTTCATTCTTGATCTGTAAGCCTTGGATTGTTTGTCTGATTTCCTTTGGTGAATTTTAGGGAAAAAGACAAGACCATTTTGCTGGATTGTGCTCTTCATAGTATGCAGGCTATCTTACAAAGACGGTATTCCTAGGTTACTCAAAACATGTCTTCTGAATTCCCTGACTCCTCCCCTCGAGCAATAAAGTACAAAATAAGCAAAAGTTTAGAATGTTATTATTATGAGTCTCAAGCTACAACACTATTTTGACCCATAAAAAGACTTTAACAATATATTTATGAAAATGCATTATTTCTGTAGTGTCACTGGATCTCATATGATAAAACTCAAAAGGAAATAATTTCATTTTGGGGACTTTTCGCTCCCATGACTTGGGCCCAGTTTAACTTAATATACATTGCAGACAGTTTGTGTGTGAGAGACATTGCATTGTGTATGGCATTATCTATAAAAATGAGCAATATCCTGTCAGGAAACTTATATTTAATAAAGCAGATAAGCAAGTTCACAGATAAATCTAATATGAGGCCCCAGGGGAAGGAATAGAGTAAATCCTGCTCTCATCAGTTCAGAGTTTAATGACACAGATTACACTCAAAAAAGAAGATTCTTTGAAAACAAAGCAAGGAGAGTCTAGAAAGGCAGAATAGTCTGTCTCATTTTCTGCTGCTCCTAGTCTTTTAGTAGAAAGAACACTGGACAAGAAGTCAGAAGACCCGGCCTATAATCTCTTAAATTCCACCAACTGCCTGCAACTTCAGGCAAATAATTCATCCTTCTAGGTCTTAGTTTTTTCAACTCTAAATCAAGTTAGTTGTACTAAGTCAGTGATTCCCAATCCTGGCTTCCCAGCAGAATCACACAAGAAGCTTTTAAAATTTATAGTTGCTTTCTCTACCCCTAAGACTCTAATTTAATGGATCTTCTTGGATCCCAGGCATTGGTATTTTTTTTAATTGGTTTAAAAAAAAATTTTTTTTAAGTAGACTTTATTTTCTAGAGCAGTTTTAGGATCACAGCAAAATTGAGAAGGTACAGAGATTTCCCATATGCTCCCTGTCCCCACCTATGCACAGCCTCCCCCATTATCAAGATCCACTGCAGAACGGTACATTTGTTGCAATTGAAGAACCAACAATGACCAACATAATCACCCAAAATCCATTCTTTACAGTAAGGTTCATTCTTGGTGTTGTATAGTCTCTGGGTTTGGACAAATGCATAATGACATATATGTACTATTATGGTATCATATAGTGTAGTTTTACTGTGTTTAAAATCTTCTGTGCTCTGCCTATTCATCTCTCATTGGTATCTTTTTAAAGCTCCCAAGTTCATTCTAATTTGCAGCCGGGGTTGAAAATCACTGACCAGTTGATTTCTAAAGCTCCTACCAGCTTTAATGATTTATCATTCTAAAATATTTTGTTTTTACCATGCCTCTAGGGACTAATGCTGATTTAAATGACTGTTTTGAGAAATATAGACTCTGCCCATGAGCTCCAGCCTTTCAAACAACAGCTTCTAAACATTTGTTTCCATTTCAGCATACCTGAGCCATCCCATAGAGTAACAGTGACTCAACTCAGCAGTGATTCACATGGATGGTTAGGCACATCAGAATCTCCTAAGGGGATGGGTATAGTTTGAAAAAATTCCTCAGGTGTTTCTAGTGCTTAGTGGGGGAAGAATGGGACAATGTAGGGGATAGGAGCGAATCCCACTGAAGTAAGAATTTAAAACAAAAAAATATATATATAACCACAATTTAGATCATTAGTAGTCAAACTTGACTGTGCATGAAAGCCACGTAGGATGTCCACTAAAACTTCAAGTTTTTGTGCCCCATTCTCAGAGATTCTGATTCTATAAGTCTGAGGCTTAAGACTCTACATTGTTAAAAACACTCCTAGAACATTCTGAGGCAGATGCTAAGGGATCCACATCTCGAGAAAACAGGATTCTCAACTATTCAGCTGTTTTGAACAGAACATTCTAGGAGCTTGATTAGTAATATTTTGTTGACATATTTCTTGGGTCTTTAAAAACCAGTCTAAGGAACAAGAGATAAAGAGTGATGTCAAGGATGTGGTAAAAAAGGAAATACTTGTCTTCTATTGGTGGGAATGTAAATTAGTGCAGTTACTATGGGAAACAGTATGAGGATTCCTCAAGTAATTAAAAATAGAACTGTCATGATCCAGCAATCCCACTTCTCGGTACATATCCTAAGAAAATGAAATCACTATATCAGAGAGATATCTGCACACCCCATGTTCATTGCGGCATTATTCACAATAGCTAAGACATGGAAACAACTTGTCTATTGTTGAATGAACGATAAAGAAAATGTGGTAATAAGTATATACAATGGAATACCATTCGACTATAAAAAAGGAGATCCTGCCATTTGTGACAACTTGGATGAAACTTAGGGCATTATGATAAGGGAAATAAGTCAATCAGAAAAACAAATACCCTACGATCTCACTTATATGTGGAATCTAAAAAAGCCAAACTCATAGAAACAGTGTAGAATGGTGGATGCCAGGGGTTGAGAGAAATGGGGAAATGTTGATCAAAGGATACAGACTTCCAGTTATAAGATGGATAAGTTCTGAGGATCTAATGTACAGTTTGGTGACAGCAGTTAACAATATTGTATTGTATTCTTGAGAGTTGCTGAGAAAATAGGTCTTAAAAGTTCTTATCACCACCACCACCACAGCAAAATGGTAATTATGTGAGGTGATAGGTATGTTAACTAACCTTACTGTAGTAATCATTTCTCAATCTAATGTATATTAACTCATCATGACGTACACCTTAAACTTACACAGCATTATATGCCAGTTATATTTCAGTAAAATTGGGGGCAAAAATAGTCTTAAGGACTAGAAAATGCTACATCATGTGATAACGTGTTCTTTCCCATAGATATCCATTTTTTGCATTGATATTTATACCTTATAAAAAGAACCTCTGAACCAGTAGATATGTGGGGGATTTTGGTTTGGTGTGGTTTGTTTGGTTTTTGTTTTTGTTTTTGTTTTTTAAACTGTGATGAGGTGTTATAATTTTTATTTTTCACGTATCAATGGTCTTACATCAGACACCCCCTCACAACTTTCTCACCCTGATTACCAAACCTCATCAGTCATAGCTTCTATTTCACTGTCACAGATGCTGTAAAACGATAGTCAAATATTTTAAAGCTAATGGTGGCAAGTTTTGTCCTGAATAATACATAGGCATATGTAATAAGTTGAGTTAAAATGGGTATTTTTTCTTATTTTCCTTTTATTTTCACTTTCATTACAGGTTCAATATGGAATTTTTCCAGATAACTTTACATTCAATTTACTGATGGATTATTTCATAAAGAAGGAAAATTACAAAGGTAAGAAACCAAACCCAGGTTCGTTTATACTGAGGCTTCAGCTCCCAAAGGAAGTAGATGTAGTCACTTTTCTTTTTTATTTCGTAATGATATCTCTTTACATCACTCTTTTAGTCAGGAATAGATTCGTAGTTGGTTTATACCATGCCACTTAGCCAGATAGGAAAATCATATCCAGATTTCTTTTACTCTGAGTTTCTCAAGTTTCTTTGTTCATATCTCTTTAAGCAAAGAACGATGAATTTAATTAAGGAATAAACCCTGCCTGAACTTCCATGGCTACTTAAGATTATAGTAATGCTGTTATTAGTTTGCCTTTTTTTCTCTCTCCATTTGTCAACTTTGTTTTATTTAAATTACAGTTGTTGTATTATGTAAAATGTAAAACTATAAAATCAATTGACTTTTCCTGGAAAAACGGTGCATTTGTTATGAAGGAAAGTCATTTCCCCTCCCTAAGCTTTTGTTTCCTCTTCTGTAACATAAATGGATCGGTGATCTCTGAGATCTCTTTACCCCCAAATTCTCTGATCCTGTGAAATTAATTTAAAGTGGCTCTTCAGCTGCAGTAAGGGAGGCCAAGAAAAGATGGGTATTGCAGCAGACTGCAGAGCAGTCAGGTGGGACCCTGCCAGTCTCCAGTGGATGGGGAATTCTAGTACAGTGTGCTTGTTCTCATAGCTATGCAGACAGTGAAGGAGAGAGGAGGCCTTGCCGTAGTGTAGACACACACTGGCTTTCCCTTTCCTCCATTTCATCCAGGTCTAGTACTGAGGAGCAGTGAGGGAGCCATTCCTGTGTTAATGTAGTTACTACCTCAGGAACATGGATGTGGGCTTGTGGTCACTTCTGCATTTATGTCATCTGCAATCTTGTCTTTGGTTCCATCCCCTTATCCCTGAACACCAGCACCCTTGGCCTTTTCCGTCGCATCAGTACTCAGTGATTAGGCTCGGGATTGGGCATTTGTGCCCTTAGTGTGGGCTCCTCTCTCTTTCTCTCCTCTGGATCTCTGCTCTGTCTTCTCTCTCATGAGACTCGCAGTTGCCCACTACCAGAGGGTATTCGCTGCATATTTTGAAATGTTAATTATCCCTTGTTAATTATCCCTTGTCCATTTCTTACTCAGTTTTAAGCATGCGTTTCCTGAATTCAACTAAAAAATAATTGGCTTTTACATAATCTAATTTTCATAATCTAGTCTCTGAACATCAGATTTAAGAATCTATATTACCGTATTGCTGGAAAATTATATAGGAGCAGTTTTCTCCCTTCACTTTCTTTAAAAGGTATGTTGGGAGGATTGAGGGAGGGTTTTTTTTTGTTTTTTGTTTTTTATTTTTTGCTAAATACAGAATAAATAATATTGAGGATTTTTAAAAATAAAATTTTGATAAAGACATTTATGGCAAAAACAAAATAATATACTTATTATTAGGATAGGAAATATCAAAGTATGTAAATGATTATGAAAGAAAAGTAAATTAATTATCCACTCCAATCTAATTTTACTTCCCAAGCTGACTGAAATGTAGAATATAAATAAAAGATAAAATCGGTTTGATTTATTTTTCATGTGTGAATAATTGTTAAAACTAAGTTAAAACTAAACAATTATTAAAACTAAACAATTGTTAAAACTAAATCTAGTTTTTTTTAAACTAGATTTTTAGATTTAATTGTGTTCTTTTAAAATATCGGTTTGTTTGTTTTTTTTAAATCTGTTCCAGATCCTTATTTTGCTCCTGAGTGACTAGATGACTTACTGGTCTGCCTGTCCATCTCACTTTCCCCATTTGTGGAAAGAATATAGAAATTCTTGCCTGTGGCCTATTTCAGAACCATGACAACATGTACAAAACCAGCTGGCTGGGAACAGCTGCAAATCAGTGCTAACTCTTGTAATTATGAGTGTATGCAAAAATTGGTTAACAGAATAACTCAATCAGTTAGTTAGAAATATTTGTTGTGCCTATTATGTGCAGGCACTGCATTTTAAACTAATATTAACATTCTCTAATTTAACAACAAACATTAAGAGAAGGAAATTGTTTGAACTTGATTTTCATGACTTCTATCTATGTTGTGGAATACCAAGTGAAAATAAACATTGCTCGGGGTCTGATCTACTATGACCTGCGTTCATGTGGAAACAAATGTGTTGTATATTACACTTAGGGGCTGTAATTTATGAATATGCATTTTCCCTTCCCTTCGTTCAAGTCTTTTAAACTGAGCTTGATTGTCCTTTTTATAGTCATCAGTTTTCTGTCTTTGAAGTAATACCTGGGATTTAGGATTGCCTCTAGCATTTGTCTTTTTTTACCCTAAGAGGGAGAAGGTACCAGAACACAAAATGGGGCAGTAAGCCCAACCCCTGCTCTGCTTGTCAGGATGACCTGGAAAATACATTTGCTTCCTTTCTGTATGCCTTCATCTCTTCTAGCTGATGGGCATGAAGCTTTAAATTTGCTTCTCAATTTATGAGGCATTTTCGTATGTATTATCTTGTTGGACTGTCCACCAGTCTTTTGGAATAGTTAAGACAAATGGTATTTTATCATTGTGAAGATGACACTAGGATAAATTAAGTGGTTTATTCAATGTCTTTGAGGACAATGGTGCAATGGAACCTGATTTAATACATACTGATATGTACAATAGAAGCTCAAGGTTTGGGAAACAGCTAGTTTGTGGAAGAACTAAGAACTGATCCTAGTTCTTTACTTCTTAATTCTCTGTTTTTTACTTCTTAATTCTGCTTATTTTTCTATTAGATCCTTGTTTTTCAGAGTGTTTATAGTTAAATGCAGATTTGGTGATGTTACCTGCAGCTAATTTCCCCTTGTTCTTACTTTGATCTTGCCAGATGCTTTGTCTGTGGTTTTTGAGGTCATGAAGCAAGAAGACTTTGAAGTAACTTCCACCCAACTTCTCTCCCTCTATGTTTTATACCATTGCCTGGCAAAGAAGACAGACTTCAGTGTAAGTGATCTACCTTAAACAGTACCGAGAGTCTTAGGAAAAGCAAGTAGTGGCTGCTCAGTAGGGAGGAGGTGGCCAGACGAAACCCTGGCTCGCAGAATCTAGAAAAAGCCATCTGATGTGCAGCCTTGCGGCTGTATACAACCAGGAATGATTGTTCATTCTGCACATTGTAGTTACTGGTTTCTAACAAAGTGGAACTGGATGTTTGTCCACTCAAGAGAATCTCAAGTGAAGTCCTTATGCACATTTTGAAACCTGAGCTAGGCTGAATGTGCCTCATACGGTCAGAAATGGGTAACTGACACTCAGAGCTGGACATGGCATATCAAAAAGCAGCAATGAGCCACCTGACCCTGACTCAGGTATTAAATACCCATTATTTAATTTACAGCAGTATTTCTCTGAGGTTACCCTGAGTCAATCCTGAATACCAAGTTTTAGTTTTAGCCCTTAGGTTAAGTATTTAGTCATTATTCCTTGCTATCCAAAGGATAACAACAGTGATAACAAAACTAATATTTAAACAGCTATTACATTATACCAGGCTGTGTTCTTGGTGTTTTAAACTTATTTATGCTTTTAATCCTCACAACTCTATGCAGATGAGAAGATCGGGGCACAGAAATGTCAGTCGGTAGCATGAAGCCACCTGATAAAACCAGAAAGTCTGTCCTTAACCCATATATAACATCAAAAAAGTCCTACTTTGGGTAGGAACCGAAAAGGTCATCTAGTCCAGCCTGCATTCTAAAGAATTTATGGTGTGTTTTGCTTTTCTAAGTTGAATGTCATAGCCTACAGCATATGCCACATTCATTAGTTGATTAAATATATATTGAGCACCTTTGACATTCCATACATTGCTAGTGCTAGTTATACAATGGTGAGCAAGTATTTCCTGTTTACAATCTAAGAAGTATAGGCATTTAAAAACAACAAAACAAACACACATATAAAATTATGGCTACAATGTGCACTACAAAGATTTCTATAAAAACCCTATATTGTGAAGAATTCTAATTTGTATTTTAAACTCAGATAGGTTAGGAAAGGCTTCCCTAAGGAAATATTTCCTGGGTTAATATTTGAAGATAGAATAGGAAATAACTTGCTGAAGAGGGGAAGAAAGCCAAAAAGAAGAAATAATATGTGCAAAAGCCCTATAGCAGAAAGGACATGATGAGCTGAGAGGGGCTGGGAGAAGATAGGAAGATAATCAATGTAGCTGCAATAGAGAGAATGGCAGGAAGGACATGGGGTGAGACAGGTTTGAAGATAATGTCGGTCACACTAAGCCATATTGTCTTCATCCTAAAAATACTGAGAAGCCATTGAAAAGTTTTAAACAGTCGGGGGTAATATGATCAGATTTGTGTTTTAAAAGATGCCTCTGGCTGTAATGTGCCTAAGAGATTGAAGCATGGCGGGGATGGCTGTTGTCAGAGCACCTAGGAGGTGATTATGGTTGTCTGAGCAGAAGGTAATGGTAGCTTGGGGAGCAGAATGTGGTGGAGGAGTTGAGAGTAGCTGATGGACAAATTTGGGAGGTAAATAACATGATGAGGAACTAGATGTGAAGGCAGGAATGTAGGGGTCAAATTTTATCTCCTCAGTTTCTGGTTTGTGTATCTGGACGGAAGAGTCGCCGTGTGTTTGGAAAGGGAACTCTAGAAAAAGACTGGTTTCTATGATGAAAATCATTAATTTGGCTGTGAATGTGTTACATTTTGACGTATCTTTGAGACCGTCAAGAGATTTCTAAGGGAAATTGGGACCTTAATGGAAAAATCTAGATTGGAGATGTAATTTATACATCCGTATATAAATGTCTGCAAATGAGCCACAGAACAAAAAGGAAAATCGGGAATGTGTGGACCACTAAAACCATGGGAAGAAGAGTGATCTACAATATAGAATGTTTCTGAGTAAGATGAGGACTTTTAAAAATTTCGTTGAATTTGGTGGCATGAAGGTACTAAACTGTAACCTTTGTTTCCATGATTGATTAGGAAACAAAATAGAAGTGGATTATAGAATGAGTTAGAAATGTGGGAAGGAGACAGCAAGTGTAGGCAAGTGTTTTGAGATGTCTAACTGTGAAGGGGAGTGGAGTATGGGGAAGAGGGGAAGTGAGGGTCTGCTTTGTATTGATGGAAGAACTAGAAGTATGAAATAGAAAAACCTTGACATTCATTGATGAGATAGCACTTGACTGAGTCTGTAGTAGTACGCACTACAGAAGCTAACAGCTTGGAAGAGACCTAATACTTTAGCAATGTTTGCATTACTCTCAGACAGTCTTCAAAAAAACCTCTAAGACACTAAATTATTTTTGTTGTTTTATTTTCATTCATCTTTTTAAAAGTCCTTTTGGAATCATCACCAATCTAATCACCATTACTACCCTGCTCAATTCTTAGCACAGCAAGAATACTGCTTATTTGGCTTTTAGCCTCTGTTGCATTCTGATACTGTAACAGTGGTCACAACCTTTTTGGCACCAGGGACCAGTGCTCCTATGAGAATCTAAAGCCTGATGATCTGAGGTGGAGCTGAGGCCGTGATGCTAGCGCTGGGGAGCAACTGCAAATGCAGTACAGATGCAGCTTCACTTGCTTGCCCGCAACTCACCTGCTGTGCGGCCCAGTTCCTAACAGGCCACTGACTGGTATCAGTCCGTAGCCTGGGGGTTGGGGACCCCTGCTATAAATCATTTTTTCCCCTAAAGAATATAAAAAATGTTCTTAAGGCTCCTTATTTATTATTCACTAGACCCGTTTTTATGCAATTTATGTGGGGGAAAATCAAACCTTAGAGTGCCTGGCTTTTGAAAGTGAAATGACCTGGTCCTTAATTACCAACAATTTTACTTATCTGTGCTGCAGAAGTGCCTGGGTAGGTTTTATTTTCTCCCAAGGTCTTTGCTTTTTTCAGACCTTAGGAAATCACACTTTCATTGCAGAAAAGCCATTCCCAGTAAAAAGGTTTGGGCTCTCATTAACACCTGGGGAGCCTCACTTCCACCCGGCTGCATTTGTAGCCTGCTGTCTCCTCCATTCTCTGCTTCCCTGACCCCTGAGTGCAGAGACCAGTGCAGGACAACCTGAGCCTGTGTTCTGTATTTCTGAGTCAGAGCCAGGGCCCAGGCCCATGGGGACTCATATGGCACCAGGAAGATCACAGTTCTCGTGTCTGGGGAGTTGCCAAGGCTTCCTCTGGGCCCTGCTTTCCCGCTGACGCCCTTGTCACTGCTGCTGCTGCTGCTGCTGTTCTGCAGCAGGCTTAACAATGCTTGTGTTTTTGCCCCTTTTTTCTCGTGTCTCAAAAGGCTCTGGTATTATCGAAGTGTAATTTTGCACCCCGGGTTAAAATGATCACTAAGTGTTTCTGATTGCCTAATTTATTTCTGAGGGGCACAAATCTATCTAAAAGCAATGTAATAGTTGTGTTTATTTTAACTCTGTGAAGTAGAAGTCCTATCATTGCCAAATTATTATAATTCTAAAGCTTGCTCCATCATGTCATGTCCATGTGAATGAATATGGGACTGATAGAATGTTAAATCTTTATTGATTGTCTCAAGACAGTATTTGTCCAGAGTGTACTTTATTTCTATTTTGTTTTGCTTCTCTGGTTGTAAAAAGAGCTCTTATTCATTGCCCCAAATTTGGAAAGTTATAAAAAGTACAAAGAAGAAAACAAAAATTAATTTTACTATCCAGAAATCTGTTGACATATTACGTATTTCTTTTCTGTATTTTTCATTAAACATAAGTACCTTTCACTTAAAATAATTGGGATTATAATGTACCTATAGTTTCATTATTTTGCTCTTTTACCTTAGTGTTATATAATATGTTCTTTTTTTCCATGTCGTTAAAAATTACATTTTCGCATGCAGTATTCATTGCTTGGCTGGACTGTCATCTGGTATATTCTGTTGCAGTGGGAAGAGGAGAGGAACTTTGGTGCATCCCTGTTACTCCTGGGCCTAAAGCAAAAGAACCCAGTAGGGTGGAGTTCCCAGTTGTATGGCTGTGCACTTCTAGGTAAGCTAAGTGATCCTTCCAAATACCATTCTTCATAGGTAGAATCAATGCATTCTTCTACTTCATCATAGAATTATCATTTGATTTAAATTTTCTAGTGAAATTCCTATACAGTTTTCATTTTTAGGCTCAAAAAAATAGACTTTGATAGCCTTACATTTCCAACATAAGAGAATAAGAGGGTTCTAAAACCTGTCACTGTTGGCAAGGTGAGAACTGGTGCTGGTGGCCATGGATTATATTTAGTGGTAATCAGTGTGAGAAAGGGATAGAGAAAGGAAAGTTCTGGCCCTCTTTTGGGAGAACCAGCCAGTAGTCTTTCTCAGTATTAACAAAGATCTTTCTCTTTAGACCTAAAGTTCAGGAATTAAGAAATTAAGAGTTAGGGTTGAAGTCCTGTCTTTGGTATTGTTTTCAGGTGAGGGAAGAGAAACTCAGAGCACAACTAGTAGCACTTTGGGAAAGCAGAGGGTGACTCATTGGTACACTGTGATTGTGCCAGGCAAGAGAGAGACGGCAGCTTTACTTTAGTGACCCGACTGCATTGAAATCTGACAGGTCAGGAAGACGAAGGCCTCAAGGAATGGCCCCAGAACCTGGGCTGTGCAGAATCTGGGCAGATAACTTTCAACATTAAAGGTGCCTTGTTTTACAGAAATTTATTAAAAGCATATTATTTCATTACTTTTTCATCCTCTCTCTTAAGTGATAGGCATTTGGGAAAGCACCTTCTCTTGATTATATGTTGCTTCTGCTTACCTTCATTTTCTGAAACTCATCAAAGTTATAGCAGTTTGGCTGCTTTTAAGGTTGATCTTCACCAACAAGATGGAGTGTGGCATTCTCAGATGCTGATTCTGACATAAACTGACTCAGGAATTTCAGAGTTTATCAGACCGGCTATCAGATATCAGAAAGAATTTACCACTTTTTTTTACAAAAATCATTTTCCTCTTTTTTGCCATCTACTTTTCCTATTGATTTTCATGTTTTTGCCTTCAGATTAGCATTTAAGACTATTATACTGCAGGAATTATTCATGAAGTTGTCAGGGCTAAGACAATGTACTTTGCTATTGTTGTTTCTGAGTGGAGGCCCGTTGCTTTGGGACTGGCAGCCATCAGATCAGAAGCTCTTTGCTCTCATTGTGTCATGCGCTGTGCAGCTTCACTCAACCCAGATGGAAGCAGCTTCCCAGAATGTGACTGCAGTCTAGCCCCAAGCATCTTAAAGCTCTAAAATTAGCTGTCACCTGATAAGCTTTGTCTATTTATGTCCTCCTACAGCTTTCCCAAATCCTTTCCAGGAAAGATAAGTGAAGGTAGATTTAAGACCTAGCAGCTCAAGGTGACTTTGGTCATTAGTGCAGAGAGGGCTTCTGTTCCACAGAAGTGCAGAGACAACCCAGCCTCTCTCTCTACCGAAGACTGTGTTATCTGATATTCATATCCTGAGCTCCAGTGATGATGGTTTGAGGTAGCAAGAGAAGCATTCATGGCCTGAGATCCAAAGGGATGATGAAAACTTTATTTAAGTGTTGATGAAGTTCAAATAAAGGAACGGAGCAAAATGAGAATTTTTTTCATAAGGACAATCGAAAAATGTCAAATGTTTCCTGGCAGGGAATGTTGCAGATATTGACAAGATTTTCACTGTAGGGAAGTTACAGAATTTCTTTTTCCGAGGAAGATTTTGTTCTTAAAACAAAAATATATTTCAGTTTCTTGACTCATAAGAGTAGCTCCACTTAGAGTCAGATATCAACCTCTCTAAATTTCCTCAGCCCTGTGATTCAGACATTCCCATGATAACCTCCATCAGCCCAAATGAAAAAGAAGAAATACAGATTCATAAAATTTTATATTCAAAAACATATACAGTGGAATTTACCACATTCTGCATCATCTATCTGAAATATCACCAGGTTGCTGGATAGGGTGAGGCTCTTGGTACAGATTTGAAATTTTCTTTGTCTCTAGAGCTGCCAGGTGAATGTTCTCTTGTTCCTTCAAGTCTTCAGTCTCAGACATGGTGGAAGGCTTGGCTGAGCTTTCTTTATTATTTCTTTTGGCTACAGGGAAGGTGGAATTGCAGCAAGGACTGCGCGCTGTGTACCATAACATGCCCCTGCTGTGGCAACCAGGCTACCTTGACAGAGCCCTTCAAGTGATGGAGAAGGTAGCCTCCTCCCCAGAAGATGGAAAGCTGTGTAAAGAAGCGGTATGTTCCTTGGCCCTTACTCACTGGGATTGAGCCACCTCCTGGTCCTCATAAGTCAAGCTTTGAATTTGTTTTCATTGCCTTACCCCTCCCCCTACTTTCTTTATTTCTGTAGAATCATGTATTTATCCAGTTGAAAAGTGAAAATCCACAGTCTCAATGTTCCTGACAAAAAGCTCTAGAAAATAAGATTAATATTGATTTTATACCTCACCATCTAGTAGGAAAACTACTCCCCTCCCCTGAAATTCAAATTGAGTTCAATAAAATACTGCCTACTCCACTGCCCCCTCCCCAATAAAATCTTTGTGGCAGCTCAGGAGAGATTAAGATTTCGTTTAAAATTTTTGGCCGTTCTGTACCTTTGTAGTCCTGGGAGACTACATGGCAATTTTTTCCCCCATAAAATCCCTCAAGAAATGAACCTGGAGACTAGAGATGGCACAGTCTTCCTTTCCTTCCATTAAAGCACTCCGTGGTGAATGCATGGTGCTGAGGCGACCTAAATCAGATGTTCCTTTCAGAGTTCTAAGGAGGTCACTCTGCCTGGACTAGGAAGCTGTTCTGCCACCAAAGCTCATCTCTCCTAGTCATCTAGGACTCTTGACACTGTGACGTTCCTAGACTTAGCTCAGGCTATAGGAAACGTAGCATCTTAGAGCCCAAAGGGAGCCACATTGTCCACTTCTGTCCAAGCAGCTTGTGTAGTCAGAGTGTGACCTAGAAGGACTTTGGTTGTTTTATGACCAGGGTGCAAAAGTTAACTTTGAGCTGCTTATTTGTTTTGTCTTGACCCTGATCACTAGGACTCACCCCTTGGCTTTCATTTCAGTCATGAGATGGACAAGTCTGGTGCTGGCTCCTCATACTAATGTCTAGTGAATCATTATGTTTTTTGCCAGGTGTTTATACCAAACAAAGCAAACACATTTCTAAATATATTTTCAGTTAACAGTGCTATAGTCAGTGCTAGTGATTTAAAACACAAAATTATACATAAATTCTTTGCCGAGGATATATTCTTTCCAATCTGAGCTATTTTTGCATTCCTTGTGTTTTGACTTAATAGGAATGTGATTCAGATGTCAGCAAGAATGGGATATGTGTCAGCTTTGGGTATAATGTATTAGTGGCATTAAAAGGCTTTGGAGTGTTTTTTGGATTTTTGTTCTGATATGACATGGATGGAATTAATCGATGTCCAAGCAGGAGTTAATGCTGGCCTTGAGATGGTTTCTGTCCTATTTCTGATGGTTAGGCCCTCTGTGGGCCAAGGGAAGTGTGCCCCAAAGTGAAGTGGTGAGGGGGAGGGGTCAAAACAAAAAGAAACTCTCTCTTTTATAATTTACTTACTTTCTTAGTCATAGACATCACCTCGTTAAAATGAATTTAACGTATGCCTCCCTTCCTGGCCTTTGCCAGCAGTTTATGTGGATTGCGCCGATCCCTAATTTACAGATAACCTGTGAGCTAAAATCTTTCTCAGAAGGAGGCCCTCACCTGGATTCAGCAGCTGCACTGTGCATTCACTATGGCCCTTTGTCGATTGTGGTCTGCGCTGGTTTTTCTTTCCCTTTCTCCCACTTCCAAGCTGATTGAGGAAGAAAGACATGGAAGGGGAGTGGGTTCTTTCCCATCCATTGAGCATAATTCTTATATTCCTGCCTAGTTGATTAAAAGTGAAATGAAATGCCATTGTGCTGATTCATATACAAATAATTCTGAGCTTGCTCATCTGTACCATTTGTTTTGTACTAAGTTTTCCGTGCCTATGACAGGGTGTTTTTAATGTAAAACCATATAACCATGTTTACATCCTATAATTTTGTAAGAGAACGCTTTTCACCATTTTTTAGATCCCAGTTTTTTCTTCCTTTCCCTTCTCCAGCTTCTCTTCACTGTGTGCTCTCAGGGCCACTGGCTGATTAGTCCCCTGCCTCTCTTTCTGCTCCACAGCTTGATGTGCTGGACAGAGCACTGAAGACTCTGACTGCTCCGGCCCATGGGTCTCCAGAGGAACAGCCCCAAGAAGGGGAAGACAGCCAGCGGTCAGAACTGGTGGAGCAGTTGGACGTGGAGGAAACTGAACAGTCCAAGCTTCCCCAATACCTGGAACGATTTAAGGTGAGAAACAGCAGAATTGAGTCCCTCTCAGCTGCTAAACATGCCTCTCTGTCATGCCATGGCGATGGACAGGCAATCCTTTCATGCATCAATGTCACACACAGAGGCATTAAAAACTGACATCAAAAATTACATTTTTATTGCTTCACACGGGAAGTGGCCTTAAAAGAAACAAATGGAATTTTTATGCTCCTTTTTGTACTTGAGCTAATGGGTCACAGTGTTGTTCCCTAAGGCAGCATGTCATTACCCCCTCATCCCTGTCATGTGCCTGATGGATGGGTAATAGCTTGCTTCCTCATAGCAATCACCTGACTCCAACCCCGGGTGGAAATCTGGTCATTTCTTCGTATTGCACTAAACATGCTTGATAATCCAGAAACGCAGGTAGAAATTGCAAAGCCACATTTAGGTATAGAGGTAAGATTCAGGCATCTTCCTTTGCTCATCTCTGGCGGCTTTGTGTTGTGCACTATGGCCCTGAGAAATGCTCTCTTGTACTACATGGAAGATGTAAACAAGTTTCCACTGCTGCTTTTCAGAGCAGCCCTTGGTAGCTTTCAACTGTACATCCCAAAATGCTCCGTGATCAGTCAGGGAAGAAGAGCCTTGTTCAAAGTTTAAACCCTTGACCTCTTTCTTGCTTTGTTCCTCATCTATTTTGTGGAAAAATAAAACAAAACAAAACAAAAACCATGCTGCCTGAAGGAGAATTTTTCTTATGAAGCAGAAAGTGTTTTCATCTATGCCAGCTGACCTATTATATCACTTTGGAACAGAGAGATGTAAATTTTGCCAGATTATTACATTTAAATCTTTTCAGTAATTATATTGAACCAGCTATGGGAAACCTATTTCCCTATGTTTTAATTTAAGGAGGATTCTATTGTACTTTTAGCAGCTGTTTCTCTCAGTATTTCTGTAAGGTCATCGGTCAACTTCCTTCTTTAATAATTTGAAAACTGTGAAAAGTTAATTGATGTTCCCAAGGTACACAGAGAATTAGCAGTAGAGCTAGGTTAAGAATTTACATACCTGTTCTTTCCTCTTAACTTTGCCTAATCTTGCAGACTTAGAAAGGCTAAAACACAAAAAAATTGACTTAGCCCCAAAGATTATCATTTACCTATTCATATTGGCCAAGTCTGTCATACTACTCTTAAAAATTACCTCTCTCTTATTTCTTATATATTTAATCTCAGGGAATAGAAATCTGTGCCTGCATTAAATTCTCAGCCCTCTTCCACAAATGCAGGTTTTTGAAAATCAAAAAAAAAAACAAAAAAAAGACGAGACAAATATTTATTGACTGCAACCTATGTGTCAGGCACCACTGCATTTCATTTATCCTCACCATAACTCTGGGTGGTAGATACTGCTCGTCCCATGTTACATGACACCAAGGCTAAGAGAAACCAGCCCACAGACTTTGGATTTGAACAAAAGTTTTCTGACTTGAGTCCTTAAAAGTTTTCTGAGTTGAGTCCTTATTCTGATGTCCCAAGTTGTCTCCTTGGCTTCAAATCACATGGAATTAATTTTCATTTTACATTTCCTTTTCTTTCCATTGCCTGATTTTTATTAGTCTCAGGTAATTTGTTTGGGGCCCATCACATTAGACCTCCGGCTGCTCTTTAAAGCCCATGGACCTGCCTACCTTCTTCCTACCTCCTTTTACCCCTTTCCTCCCTCACCCCCTCCCCAATCGGACAGGCCTTGTCAGCTATGCCAGTGAATTGCATTTGTTTGTGGAACATGGGGATGTGTGGTATAAGCTATAGCTGGGGCCATAAGTGGCTCTCTCTGATGATCTACATCTTGAAGCACTTAAGTAGATTAGTGTTTTTAGTGCTTTACTTCTCCAGAAATACAATACAGAACACACCAAGCTGCCATTTCAGATGGAGCTGTAAGCAGTCAGTATGCAAGGCTGACCTTCAGTGAGCACAGCAGGTGGAAGCTTAGAATAGTGCAAGCACTCATGGGAGCTGTTTAGCATGCCATTAGTAAGAAATCCTTGAAATGATTTCCATCTGTTGAAAGGAACACACGTTAGGCAAACATTTATCTCAGTTATTCTGAAGGAAAAGATATGGATGGACTTCCTCCAATTTGTCAGCTGCCTCTGCCATTCCGTTTGCATCTTAGAGTTCTTTGTTCTTGGAGTTTGCTGCTTGGTTTGGTGCAGGTCAAAGTGGAAATGTAGATTTGTTATACTTGTGCCGTCTTTGTGGTTTAAAACAAACTACAGAAGGAATCACAGCATATGGAGTTCCGTTTACTGTTTGTGAGTAAAGGCAGATAAATCACATGTAGTGCATCTTAGAAAAATTGTTGGGCTAAAAAAAAAAAAGGAACAAAAGCTAACAGGGTCCGGATGACAGGTTTCCAACAAAATGCAAGCAGAATGTGCAGAGATGTTGTGACTTAATCTCTTTTCCTTTTTGTATTCTTCTCCCACCTGTACTCTCCCCCTTTTCCCCCTTTTTTCCTTTCTTCTCAACAGGCCTTACATTCTAAACTTCAGGCTCTGGGCAAGGTTGAGTCAGGAAGCCTTTTGACTCTGACCACCCAGCTCATCAAAGAACAACTTCCCACCTGTGAAACAGAGGACATCGCTGCCTATGAGCAGAAGCTGCAGCGGTGGCATCTGGAGCGGGTACAGTTGATTCAGAGGGAACAGGAGCAGAAGGAGAGGGCAAAGCGGGAGCATCAGGCTCGGAAAGCAGCAAAGGCTTCTGCCTGACAGGGCACCAGCCCCGCCATAAGGACGTCACTAGACCCCGTCATGAGAATCATCGTAACTGGGATGGCAGCCTCAGCTTCCTACATCTGTTTTCTCCTTTTCTTAAAGCAGGCAGGCTACCTGTGGTATAAAAGCCATGACGCTCTACATATTAAGGCACTGTGACTGCCTATCCAGACTGCCTAGCCGTAGTTCCAAGGGCTGTGGAACTGTGAAAGTGGCTAATAGTCAGACTGAAGCCACCAGCTGAATACCTTAAATGGGGCTCTTGAGGCTTATGGAATTCCTGGGGGACAGAGGTCAATCTTGAATATTGAAACTTCCTGATGCCTCGCGATGGTGGCGGGAGAGGCCATGGTTGAAGTATCAGGTCTCGAGCACAGGTTTTTGAATGGTCTTTCTCTTCCCAGCCGAGGCAGATTGCACATCCTGAGACCTTGTCCCTCTTCTCTCTAGTATAAGCCCTCGGCCTGAGCTGGATGTGGGGTACCCACACATCCCCACTTTCTTCTTCCTTTGTGTCTCACCGTGCCAGACCTGAATTGGGAAAAGTTCAGTACAGGATCGAACGCAAGACCTGCTGGCTTTAAAATTTTGAGAACCTATAGTGGTATTTTAAGAATGTAAGGGCTTTCGAGGACAAAGCTAGCCCTAGTTCTAAAGCCTCCTTGACTGAAAGTTTCTCCATCATGTTGCGGTAACTTTTTTTTCCAAAAAGTATTGTCTCAGCTCTTTCATCAAGTAGGTAAATGAGCCTCTTGTGCATGCACACGCACACACGTACAACTTGTGAACACACATTTCCATCAGAGAAGTTGGAGAAAGTAAGAGATGGGATGTAATACTTGAGAGGCAGACAATTCCTTCCTGAAGTTTCTCTGTGAATGGGGTTGGGGCAGCTCTTGTTTGCTATGTAATTTTGCCTTTAAGTACAGTGGTGTACTTTTATTCATGATTGTGCTTTTTTATCAAGAACCTATGGAAATAAATGTTCTGGCATTATTCAGGTATATTCTTTATCTTTTGGAAGGGAAA
>NW_006436298.1:7729491-7730353 GCF_000325575.1 Pteropus alecto | reverse complement strand
ATTGTTACTGTGATTTTGAGCAACGTATTTTCATTCCCCCCTTCATTAGACTGTGGCATTTATAACAACTAATATTTCTTGAGGACATACTGTGTGCCAGCACCTCCAGAAACCCTATGATGGAGATACTAGGAACTCCATTTTTGAATGAGGAATCTGCAGTCAGGCTGGCACTGCTTCTCCCTAACACTGTGCATTGCCCCCATGTACACGTGCAGTCAAAATCCCACACGGGGCGCTGTAGGCTAGCAAAGTCGGATTTAACTTAGATAGAGGGTTATGACCTAAGATGAGTTCTAACATTTTGGTTTATCCATGGCAGGGCTTTATCAGCCACTCCCTTATTATATCAAGAGGAAGATTCAAGATAAATCAAAAGGCAACTTTTGCTCAGGAATGACCATCACACATGAAGCATCTAGCTCATAATTTTGCCTCATTTTTCTTCCTCATCCGTCCCTGTCACACTTTACTTCCAGTCCTGATGCCCAGGAGGAGTTTTCCTACTCCCATTCCCTGGGGTTCCTACCTCTTGCACTCCAATCTCTCAGGAAGCTCCCCTTAGGGAGTTTTCTCCTCCAACTGCCACCCTTTCCCCAGGCTCTGATCTCTGAGCTATCAGATACCCTTCCATGGTCCTGGATGATTGTGAAATCTAACCACAGTTGTCCTCTGTCCTTTTTTCCTGATATCACCTTCTGTATTTCTTCCATGTGGAATGGAGAAACTGCTCTCAGTATCCTGGCCTCTGGGGATGACCTTAACTGTAATAAGTACCTTCCCTCTAGCTGACCTACCATAGTCACAACCAAACCTCCAGCCTCATATCACTAATCCAAGAGCTTAGAACCTGAAGTCCCAT
>NW_006436298.1:7660013-7729463 GCF_000325575.1 Pteropus alecto | reverse complement strand
GCTTTTCCCTGTAACTCCCTGTCTACAAACCCTAAACCTTTATCCTGTCACTCAAGCCCTTGATCTCCAGAATTCTGACTCTACTTGCCTTCTTCCCAGCCTGGGCCCTATGGTTGGCTATCCCACTGATGCTCTCATTAGCATATTTAATTTCCTCTCAATTCCTTTATCCGGGCTCACTTGCCATCCTTGGACCCACCTATTATGGGTTGAATTATGTCCCCTCCAAAACAGATAAGTTGAAGGCCTAACCTCTAGTACCTTAGAATTCTTAGTTGACAATAGGGTCTCTATAGAGATAATCATGGACTGAGGTATTTAGGGTGGGCCCTAATCCAATATGATATGTCCTGATAAAAAGGGAAAATTAGGACATAGAAACACGCACAGGGAGAAGACGTCCGTGTGATGAGTGGTGCATCTACAGGCCATGGAAGGCCAGGGATTGCCATCAAACGACAAGCTAGAAGAGGCAAGGAAGGATTGTCCCCTAGATCCATCAAAGGGAGCGTGACTCTGCTGACACTTTGATTTTGGACTTCTAGCCACCAAAATTGTTCTATTCTTTTAAGCCACCCAATTTTTGGCACTTTGTTACAGCAGCCTGAGGAAACTAATACACCACCATTTGTTTCCTTTCTGTTTGCTCTGACCCACTAAACGTTGCTATGCAAAATCGTAATATTAGGCTGATTGATTCCTCTACAAATTTACAGCTATCCTCGTCAACTCAGTAGTCTTTCCATTGATCTTTCATTGACTCTCATTTTTACCTCATTAGCTTTTTACTCTGCTGAAGCCCCAGACTTTTGCCCCCAGAACTGAGATGTTCTTGCCTCCTACTTTATCAAGAAAATTTAAGCCACATCGTAAAACCTCAGTCTCCCTCTTTTTACCTTAACAGTTCTCTCTCCTTACCAGTTCTCTCGTCATCCCTCCTACTTCTCAGTGATACAAATCCCTCCCTCCTTTCCAAGGTTAGGCTCTCCATTTGTGACCTGGTCCCATCCCTGCCTGCCTATTCCAGAACCATCAAGGCTTCCCTTTCCATTTTGCATCATCTCTACTGATTTTTTTTCTTCCAAGTCTACAGTCTTCATGAAGACCTCCTTCCCTCTTAGAAACAAAAAAGCTTTTATCCGGCCATCGATGAAGCTACTACTCTATCACCCTCCTTCCTTTGGTCATCACACTTCTTCAAAGGTAGCCTGCCTTACTGTCTAGCCGCTTGTTCTTCAGACCTTGAATTTGGCTTTCACTCTGCTTGCTACACATCAACTGCTGTGACCTTTTTGCCCTCCGCTCCATTTATGTGATGCACCACTGACCACCCCCTTATAAGGCTGTTGACTACAGCAGACAGCCTGGCTCTGTTCTAGCACCACTTCCCTGTGCTCACAAGCATTTGGCATATACTGTGTGCAGGACACCATACTAAGTGCCATGGAGTTTACAGAGGTAAGTAAACTATAGGTCCTACCCTCAAATAACTTAGATCCTAGTGAGGGAGAGGAGGCGGGCACATACACACCTATCGATACACAGCTAAAAAGTTTTAAAAATAGATAAAGTGTTGTGGGTGTTGACAGAAAGAGCACTTCAAGCCCAGAGGCAGGAGAAACTACAGGAAGTCATCTTCATCTGCTTTGTGCTTTAATTAGTCACATAGGTCTGTCTCAAGCTGTCCTGGGCTAGAAATAGTCTTCTTCCCCTCAGAGTCTTATGTAGAATAGATGTTCAAGAAAAATTATTTTAAATTAAGTTGAAATGAATGATCCAGACTAAACGGGCTTGGCCTGTAGCCCACACCCACCTTGTTCCCTCCCCCGCACCCCCCCCCAAAAAAAAAGAAGGAAAAGAGTGACAAAAGAAGGAAAAACAGTGAAGTACAAATATCTTACTCCCCCTTTGTGGCTGTGTTGCCTTGATACCAAATGTTACATTTTGTTATCATATTTTCTAGCTGGCTATGGATACAAGACATGTGGGAAAGTTGCTGTAGATTTTAAAAGTACTCAAAGGCCTTGAAAATTAGTTTATTAAAGTTATCTTTTCATTCCGAATGAAATAGCATCTAGTAGGTAGAGAGAGGCCAAGGATGCTGCTGAACATCTTAAAGTATAGAGGACAGCCCACAGGACAGCTATCTGGTCCAAAATGTCAGTAGTGCCAAGGTTAGAAACCCTGGCCTAGGGTACGTGAGCAGGGCATCCTCAGGAATTTAAACAGTGATGTAGATAGGGCCAAGAATAATGTTTGTATAAATGACTCATTTACGAATGATATTTCTCAGGCCAGAAACATAATTAACAGTTTCTTATCTAACTAAATAAGAGTATAAAATAAGTAGTAATGCAGGGTGAGCCATTATTCTTCCTAAACAAAGTCCATTATGGAAAAGAGTAAATGATGATTTATATGATTTTGCTGTCTGGGGATATATAACTAGGACCAGGAGTCTCGAGCCAAAATGAAGCTGCTGTGATGTGACCTCCAGTGAGTCAGCAGAATCCGACACCATCGCAGCTAGTAATCTTGCTGGGCCTGTGTGTGTGAGGAAGGATGAAGTTTGAAATGGACTAAGGATTTTGACTTTTGAGAATTATAAAAGCAAAAAAAAAAAAAAGTATCGTGATGGTATTTTCATGAAATACTTAGAGCTCAACTTTTCAGAGTTCTACTTCAGAGCTGAACTTTTCGAACTCCGAAAACAATAAATTTTATAAATCTTACTTTAGAAGAGTGCTTTTTAACATAGTTATGTCAGGAAAATTGCCTTTTATTCTAAAGAACAGCTTCTTAGCTTGAAAATAACTTTTTATTTACTTGCTGATTTTGCCTTTTAGCTGACACTGCATGCTGCATTGAGGATGTTATTACCTGTGTAACAAAAAGGTCAAAACAGAAGATGGTGACAATTCCCCTGAGACTGTGGCAGTTACCACTGGAAACTTTATTTAAAACAAAACAGATATACTTAGGCTGTGTATTATGTATGAATGTTAGCAATTTCAGTTCTGAGCTGACATGTTCAGAAAACAAAGTTTATTCTTACAAAAATCATCTGAAAATAAATTCCATTATGGACTTTAAATGCTAGATGAAGGATACGGGGAAGTTTTATAAAGGTTTTATAAAAAGGATATTGTTTTTTAAAAAAGGGATATTATATCCTTTAATGTTCTCCTCAGTGGGAGAATTTTGCTTGCTATTTTGGCTTCCATGGTGCTTCATCTTTGCAGAATTCAAAATTTTAATCCTTAAAACACCCTCCAAGGTTAATGTACCTGAAATAGTATGTGGAATAGAATAAGAATGCTCATTAAAAGTTTCCTGCAATGACAGTATGCTGGACCACTGTTGGCTGTCGCTGTTTCCCAGGCTCTGGCTCAAGAGCAATTATACCCATCTTGATTACAAAACTTATATGCAACAGCTACTCTTTGTGACTGCCGATTCCTACCTGATTTAATCTTGGCTAATTAAACCCATCCTCTTTAATCCTTACAACAACCCTGCAGAGCAGAGATTATTACCCTCATTTTACAGGGGAGAAAACTGAGACTTATGTGACTTGCCCAGGGCCACACAATAAATGACAGGGACAATGTTTGAACCCATGTTTGTCTGATTCCAAAACTACTTTCCAACAACTGCACCACATAACCACGGTGCAAACCTGAGACTAAGTACATTCATTCACTCATTCATTCAACAAGTATTTACTGAATACCTACTATGTGTCAGGAACTGTTAAAATAGCCGCTTAAGATACAACAAGGAACAAAATAGACAAAGCTCCCTTCCCTCGTGGCATTTACAATCTGTGGTAGAAGACACAATATGTCATATGGTGCTATGTGATCTGGAGAGAAAGCAAGGAAAAGAGTGCTGGTTAAGTGGAGGAGGTAGCGACTTAAAACAGGGGTGTTAGGGAAGCCTTCCAGAGAAGACATGTGAACAAAGCCCCATGGGGGTGAGTTTAAGAATCATGGAGTCACCTGAGGGAAAAGCACGGTAAACAAAGGCAACTGTCAGTGCCTGGGCCCCAGGCGGAAGCATGCCAGGAGTGTCTGCAGAAATAGCAAGGAGGCCAGTGTGGCTGCAGTGAGGCGGAGAGTTGTAGGAGATGAGGCCAGAGAAAAAAGGGCTATACAAAGGGACAGATGGTGTAAGGCTCCCAGCCCATCAGTAAGGACGCTGGCTTTTATCCTGAGATGAGAACCCATTTAAAGGTTTTAGCACTGGATGGCATGATGTAACCTAACATGTTTAGAGGATTAGTCTAGCTGCTCTGTGGAACATAGAGTAGGAGGGCAGAGACAGGAAACGGGAAGGTCAGTTAGAAGGCTACTGCAGGAATTCGGGAGAGAAGTGATTGGCTTGGACAAAGGTAGTAACGGTGAATGTGAGAAAAAGGAGTTGGACTGGATGTATTTTGCAGGTAGAGCCAGTAGATTTGCTAAAGGGCCAAGATTTTTGACCTGAGCAACTGGAATGATGTTTTTGTCCTTTACTGAGGTAGAAAAGCCTAGGGAGAGAAGCAGTTTGGAGAGATGGGGGCATGTTAAATTTGATTTGGGATAGTTTAAAGATCCCTATTGGACATCCAAACAAAGCTCTTAATAGAGAGCTGCATATACAAGTTTGGAAATCAGAGAAGAGGTACAGACTGGAGATACAAATTGTAAAAGTCATCAGTTTAGCCGTGGCATTTAAATCCATGAGGTTGCATTAAAGTACCATGCATTTTTGGTTTGAGTGGGGAAGAGTCTGAGCCATGAAATAGAGCTGTGCCTATTTTTATGGAGAGATCACCCCATGAACCAGGGGTGCTCCATCAGCTGTGAAAACGTTGCCAGTAACCCCCTGAGAATGAGCCAGAAGAACTGCTCATATTTAAGGAACTGGGTGTAACCAACACTCGATCTGCATCTATGGCTCCAGTGAATTTCCACGATTTACAGTATAAAATCAAAGAAAAAATGGTGATCTGGGGTTTATGCAAGAGATGGAGAATTCGTGAGTCAGCAGTGTGTCAAAAGATCATTGTAGGGACACAGAGAAGCATTTAGAATGAGCAATACAATTATAAAAAGAGAGAAAATGTAGGCCCAGTACCTTCACAGAGTTGATTTGCCTGGATGACAGGGAAAAAGAAACTAAAAAATTATCTCCAACGTATAGAAAAGGACCAGCCGGAAGGGGACTAACTTCCCCATCTCTGCTATGCCCAGGTCTGGAGGGAGGGGACATAAATACATGAAGGGGTTCAGGTGGGGTGACCAACCATCAGGGCTTCCCTGGGACAGAGGGGTTTCCTGGGACACAGGACTTTCAGTGCTAAACCCAGGGCAAACCGGGATGGTTATTCACCCTACTTCAGGCCAGAAACACTTCCTGGAACTGAATAGTTTTACAGTGAAATAGAAAACAGCTTATTTATTTAAGGTTAGTCTGATAGATGTAATGAAAATCTCTTGGTGATGATTTCCCACCCTGAGTTCTCACAGGCTTAGCCCTTTAATTTCGGAATTCCTTCTGGCAAACAGGGACTCCTAATGGGATCCATCAATGAAGCCCCATAGTTTGGAGGCACAATGTAAGGTCAAATGAAGGGTATGAAACAAAGGAACATCGTTATGACTCAGGATAGGCTGCACTGGCCTTTTGAGGTTAAAAGACCATCTCTGAAAGATGGAAAGGCCAGGCACTAGAGGTCTCTATTGAGCACTGTATGAGCAGATTTTCTGTGGTCATGTGGAGGGAATTGAGGTGCCAAGGTCTCTCGCTCCACACTGCCGTTCTGAGCAGTCTGGGTCCCGATGCGCTGATCCTGCTCTCCGCTGATCACGTGATCGGTTACCTTGGCCTAAAATTTGCTTTCTGTCCAATACACACGTGCCACGACTCAGTTTAGACATCACTTCTGGTGCTTTTCCACCTTGAATTTGGGGAGCCCCTGTCACCCCAGTCAATTAAGGCAGCACTTGGTTTTGTTCACCTTTAAATCTCCACAGTAGTACCCACTGCTGGGTAGAGAGTAAAGGTATGGTAATTTGAGTAAGAGGAATTCCTTCTTTTGGTGGGTACTTTTCTATACTCACTTTTCTTAAACAGCTTTTAGTTCCTGGGTGTCAATCAGATCCACAATGTATGGTGTGGATAGAGCTTATCCAGTAACTGAGCAAGAAACCAAGAGGGAGGATAAGGTATTAGGTATGATTACTGAGTATGATGGCCTTGTAAAGGTCATCCGTAGGAGGTCAGCCTTAGGAAGGACCATCCAGTTTGACCATCTTGTCAAATCCTCTCATTTTACAGGTGAGAAAAGGAACTCTAAATGGGATAAAGAGACAGAGGTCACACAAGTCAGATGTGGCAGAGCTAGGATTAACACCTGGTTTGGGGTTATATTGTGATTTATGTAGGAAACCCGTCCCAATACCCTTCTCCAACTACACTGCTCTATTTACTTTTTCTTTTTATGCAGTGTTAATCATCACTTTCCCTCATCTCCCAATTTCTGTCCTTAAACTCCCAACTTCTTCCAGGGCTTGTTCTAAAAGATAACGAGGTAGCAATTACAGAAATAGTAGCGGGACCCTTTCTGAGGTTTGCCAAAAGCCAGCAGAGCCCACTCTGAAAGGAACACAATCATCTCCAATCCCCGCATGAATGAATGCCAAGATTGCCATCCCACCCCAGCCTCATGAGTGGCAAAGCCCAACTCCTGCTGAGCCTAACTCAGTCACACAAAACGTAAGACAGCACAGCACACACGTGAACTTTTGCCACTTTTGTATTTTATTGTGGAACTGAGTTTGTTTCTTTTTTTCTTTTACATCAAATATCCTCAATGGAAGAGGGGATATTGCACACAAATATCATAAAAGCACTACATATTACTTTCACTGGAAACTAATTTTCTACATTAGATATGACTGGATAGGATAGAAGTGATGCAGGATTATAAGACATAATACCATACACAGCTGCAGACTGACACAAACACCATTCAGAACAAGAGAGAGGAGTGGGAGGTGCTTCTCTGCCGAGCTCAAGACCACTTCTTTCCAGGGCCAGAAGGAGAAGGGCTGCATGCAGCACAGGTAAGCCGACTCTGACCTGCTACGGGGTGTTCTCAAAAGGGCAGCCCAGTCCTGATGCCTCATCTCAATGGTCCCTGCTTTGGGGAGCTCTCCAAATGAATGCAGAGAAGCTATTTTTTTCCCCTTCCTTTTCAGTTTTTGATGCTGCCTTTTAAATCAACTTAATAAAGTCACAGATTTTTTTAATAGTAAATCATTTTAATACCAGGTGAATAACCTAATTGCTTTCAAAGAAATGCTCATCCCTAGACTGCTTTTGGTGTGTTGTTCAGTTGGTTAAAAGATAAAAGCTCACAGTTCCTTTCAAATGGAAACAGGATCTTCTAAATCTGAAGCGCAAAAAAAAAAAAAATGTTATTAATCTAATTCACAATATCATTACTGAGCAAGAACCTCCTGTGACAGGTGACTAAAGAGAGGCAAGAAAAGCAATTTCAGAATTGTAGAACAGCTCCTGAGAGCTGAAATTTGGTAACAGAAGGAAAATGGAAGGTGGTAAAATTTCCATTAACGAATGATTTAATCTTATTAAATGAGTATTGAAAAGCTCCTAAACTGCATAAGCTATTGGAGACACTTAAAACATTCATATACACTGGGGAAACCATTCACTATGATATGTAAGGTTAAGAAAAAAAAAATTTTTTTTTCAACTCCATGAAAAATGGAATTGGGGGAAGGGGGTCAGTCACTGTATCCAGTCCCACCACAAGACTGAGAAAGCATGCACGAGGGTTGGGTTTTGAGAAAGGGAATAGAATTAGTTAAAATTGAAAATGGAGGATCATCTCTAACATTTAGTCTCTGTAGAATTTTGCTTAAGAATACTACCAAAAAGGTCATGATCATGAGTGCTATCTCAATAGAATTCCATCGTTTAAACAAAGTGTAAATTCCTTCCACGCAGAAATTCAATCCATACAGTTGGATTAAGTTATCGGTATGAATAAAGCTCCCGGAAGTCTGTGTCAATCTTTAGCTCTCACCATGAATGTACACGGTACATTGTGATGGCTGTTACTAAACTAATTGTGTATTTATGGAACTAGCAAAATTAGGTTAGTCACCCAGTTAGAAAGTTCTCTGGAAGGACAGGAGCAACCTGTAATGCAAATATTGGTATTCCTGGTATACTCAGGCTCTGTGGTCATCACTGAGAACAATGGATGGAGAAAGGTATATTTCATAGGAAAAAGAGCCAGCTGACCAGTGACAGCTTTTGTATATTTTTCCCATTAAATCCCATAGCAAAAAAATAAAAATAAAAATAAAAATAATAACAATAATAATAAAAAATAAGGAGTGGGATAGAATGGTTATAATTGAAAACTGGCTATAATTCTTCTAAAATGTTGGTAATTTTTAAAGCAAAATAATGTACATGTTAAATAAATTTAATTTGGGAAATTAGAAAATAATTCCATCTTCTATCAAAGAAAAGTCAACCAGAGGTCTGGATTTGGCAAGAAGGCTGCAAATTTCTTTTCTCATTATGTGTACTAACTCAACTACTAATCATTAAATAATTATCTTAGTATCTTAGGTTGTCTCATTAAATAAGTTTGAAGTAGATGAGTTTATACTCAATGAAATTCATTTATGTTGCAATGTTTTCCATCATGTGTTAATTTTTTGTACCCTTAATCAATGTGTTGTTTTTAAAGACTTGAAAAAATGGAGTAATAAATAAAAGCTGCATTTCCAGAGAAGCCTAAAAAAAATAGAATATTAATTTTTTTAAAAAATTAAACATTTGAAAATGTAATTCACAGCATTAATTAGACTGCATAGGTCCTCAGTGAAAAGACCCTGAAGAAGCATTGTTTAAACCCTCATAGTAAGTTAGCAGTGCAAAACATACACTTATCAGACAAAAATAAACTAAAATGTTATTTTTGAAATAAATAACTAACGTAGAAAATAAAATGAGGTCATTGTTCACTACTCCGGAGATCTTAGAGTCTGCAGGAAACACAACGTGACAGAGCACAATACAGTTGTCACTGAGAAGTTTGCCACATCTGAACACCGGGTGCATCGATCTGCAACTTGAAACTTGACATCAGTTTTAATCGTGATCTGACTTCCCAGATTCACTGTTCAATGACAATGATGGAAATGATCTTTGAACTCTACACGATGAATCGTAGGAGCTGGGAATTCATTTGCTTTCAATGTATTATTTCTGTTTTCTTTCTCTCTCTTTCTTTCTTTTCTTTCTTTTTTCTTTCTTTCTTTTTTTTTTTCAGAAAAGAAAATCCCAAAGCAAATTTTGCTAGGGTTCTTTGAACTCATCTTGGCTCTTTTACCTCATGGTTGAAGATCTTGAAAGAAGTATGTAGGATATCACTGGGTGATGTAAAGGCCTGGAAAAAGTACCCTACCATGCCATTCTCCCCTACTCTCAAATAGCACATACTCAGATTTTTATGTTATGGGAATCAAGGGGTGGGAGGTATCACTATTCCTGGTAGTTGTGGGTTTTAATAAATATTATTACTGCAATATCAGACTTCAATCTCACCAGAACTTCAAAAAACATTATTCATTTTTTGTCTTACGAAACACTTAAAAAAAAAAAAAAGACTGTCATTTGAAAATTTTCTTAGCATTTTCCTGCAAATGAAAACATTTGTTAAAAAGTTCATCTATGAAAAGTTCTCACATACCTAAAAAAAAATTCTTCTGTACACTTGTTCCCATAATTATGCTGAAATTAATGGAAAATTAAAAAAAGCCAATGTAAGACAATGGAAGGTAAATACTGTACACTTGGAGAACCTCTTTCACCATTAAGATTCACTGTTTTCCCAGTTCTGATCATAGAAGCCATTTCAATCTTGAACTTGCAGTAGTAAAGAAGCTATGAAAGGCTCAACTGGTTTGGCTGAGGGGCCACAGGGGCACCGAGGTGGTATTCCACACACGCATGACTCAGCATCAAACTGTTGCACCTTTCAGATCAGCTTCTAGTACTCCCACACGCGTACACACACGCTCCTGTAACTGGAGTAGCTATAATCCTACACGGATGTTTTATAAACTTGCTGTCTCACATTAAAAAATAATAAGTGCATCAAGTATCTTTGTACATTCAAGTCACTTTCTAAGGCAAATTGTCTACCATATGTACTCCCAACTGCTTTGGTATTTGCTTGTTAATTGGGATGGACTTGGGTGTTTCTGCATGCAGGTTAATTGACTCAGAGTGGACTAACTGGGTGCACAGATGCTGGGAGCATGCCTTAGATCAATCTACTCGTGTGTTTGAAGAGTCTAAGAGTTCTGAATGGGGTTCAAACCACTTGCATGTCCAATCTACAATCACTATGTTATGTCAGTGTGCAGCCTTCAAACTGAAGGAGCTTAATTAAGGCGTGAAAATCTCACATGCCTTCATAACAAGTTCTGTTCTTTTTGTTTTCTTCCAGCCAAGTTGTTTTAGAAAATTAAGACCCTTTTGATGACTCAGACTGACACAAGTTGAAAACTTTGCCTATGTAGACTATAGAATACAGACTGCCTGAGAATATGCAGACCAAATTGTTGGTTATTTTCTCTTCCTTACCCCACCCTGCTCTCTCTCTCTTTCTCTCTGGGTATCTCACCAGCACTCTCTACCATTACATCTCCTTCTCTTGCATTCTTTTTCTTTCTCATTCTCTCTCTCTCTCTCTCTGTCCTGCGTTCTCTCTCTGTGTGCGCTCTTTCTCTCGCTTTCTCTCTTTCTAAGACAAATGCCTCTATCTAGCAGAAGTCAGTTGGGTTTGCTAGTGCATGGTTTCCAAATGCTTAGCAGAGATGAACTGGGGTAGGTAATTTTGCAGTAACTTGAACCCTAGTGTGGGAATACTGTTACTTCCCTTAGCAATCAGCAAAAACTGAGAAATATTAGTGACTTGCATCACCATGACACAGTCTAGTGTTTGGCAGGTAATGGTTCAGTGACTTATTTAGACGAATTGACATTTTAGAAAAGGTGATTTTAAATTGAAGACTTTCTGGAAACAAAGTTCAAATCCTGTGGTGTGGCTGGCCTTGGTCTTTACAGTTCAATCTTGCACGCAGGGAAGGATTCATCTTGCATAACCACTGTGCTGCTGCTTGCTAAAACCATGATGTTGAGGTCCTGCTGTTTCTCATGGGTCTCCTGGTACCATTCCCTCATCACTTCCGAGTCATGAGTTGGAATCAGGGTTACCTGCAGGGAGAGAGAAAACAGCTGTTTAAGGGCAGAGCCAGAAATCAGATGAAAAAAAAAAAAAAAAAAGACCAATCAGGTCTTAGACCATTAGGAAGAAGAAAGGAAAAGATAGGAATTTTTTCTATTTTCCTCAAAAAATGCAAAGGACTTTTCAACTTACATTTTCCAGGAACCAAAAATACCTAATGACTAGTCAATTAGTTCATTTATATTCACTGTCAGTTTTTCAATTCGATGTTAAGAGAAGAAGTGCTTCAGTTAAGGCAAAATTTCTTATATTCCCTTTAACATACCCGGCAAGTTTTGCATTTAAGATATTGCATATTTAATCCAAGGAGCTTTGGTAATTACTGCAGCTCAAAGCCCTCTAATGTGTGTAACTACCATTTTGTCCTGAGAACAAGGATTTGTATCTTTAATTCGTGGGTGTGGTTAGGGATGGAGGAGTGGGTAGGGTGAGTGGGTAGTGGCTTAAATAGTAAAAGTCCCATCTAGAATTCATTAAGAGGTCACTGGTGCTTCTCATGAGATTTTACATAATTAATTAACAAATAATTCTATTGACTCTTATGCAAACAGTTTACTAGGTGACTGTGCAGACAAGTAAAACAGAGAAGCACAGGTCACAGCTGAAATGATAGAGTAATTCATGGTCAGTCATGATGTTTGTGAGTTGGGAACATCTCATCTCATTGGGAGCCATCTTCAGCAATGCCCCTCCTGTGGAATTTCACATGGACAGTTTGTTTTCTAAATGGCCAAACTCCTAGCTTTGGTCTACTTGTGAAACACACAGGAGTAAAGACAATTCCTTAGCAGCTCTTACATGGAAATATGACCACTCTGATTCATTCACACATACTTCTGGTATATTAGAGGGAAGGGCAAGTGACCTTGGACCCATTTTGCAGGTAAGTAAATTATGCCTTACGGTGGTGAAGTTGCTTTCTTCCCAGGCCACAGTTGTTACTGGTGCCAAGAGTAATATTTTAGATTATCTTCTGTGTGTGAAATCCACTTTGTCCTCAGGATATTTCAGGTGTGACAGACCCCTGGGTCACCTCATGTGGATCCACAATCACAACAATGCCTCTTTAAGCACGATTCCTCCCCTCCGCCTCTGGGCACAGCTCCATGCTCAGTGTAGACACTGCCCTGGAACTCTTACCTGCATGTTGCTGCCCCACTGGGCCTTCCCTTCCAACAAGGCATCCAGGACAGCCCGGCTGGGCTCCTCAGCAGCAGGGTCATTCCCACTCACCACGTAGTAGGACGACCTCACTCTCTTGAAGAATTCGACATCAACATTCTTACTATTGCTGTGGTTGGGAATGTAGCACAGGTCCAAATACACAGGGGGTCCTGGAGGCACAGCTGAGAGCTTGGCTGTCTTGGTGGTTCCTGGTCCTTTGGTAAACAAACAAAGAGAAAGCCAGGGTCACAAGAATGTGAAGAGACCCCCAGGTCCAGTACACCTTCCCTACTCATCCTCAAGAAGTTCCATAGGGCATGCGAAGGGAAGACCGGGCATTTCCCTCTCTCTTGTCGAGGGCATTTAACACTGGCAATCTGAGAAGATAGAACATGGTTGTTTGCCATCTCACCAGGAGAAACGAAGAAAGGAATGGTTCCCCGTTTATGGGCAACCCATTTGGAGGAAAAATTTCAAGGCCTTCCCAAAAGATGGAACTAGATAATAATAATATGCCTAAAAGGGCTACCGATGTGCCTCTTACTTTGAAAGTGATCTAAAAAACAGATTTTAAAAGTCAAAAGGAAGCCTCTGCATTTGGTGAACTATGATTAATAAGAAATGTTAGTAATCCATGTTAGGATCTCATTTGAGAGCAATTTTGCCAACAGCTGAATATTATACCCTAACAATTTGACCTAGTAAATAGTTAAGCTCTTAACCTTATATGATTGCCAAGGCCCTCAGCACCTCAACCTCAATCGTAAATGGATGAAACTGCATTTTCTATCCTTAGCACAGTCTCTGAAAAGTGAGACACCTCTCCCTGGACAAAAAGCTGGATACCCAACTTTGACAAGAGGAAGGTTCAGAAAGACTAGGCTTTCTCTAGCCAATCAGGACGCACCAGACAGGGTAAAGGGGCACCTGCTCCGTCTAAAAGGCCTGGTCAAAGTAAAGATTCGGAATAACACAAAAGTTTCCTGGCATCTTATATATATTTGGTGAGCTGGCTTTCTGCCTTGTTCTAGTTAGAATGTTTAAACTTTTTGAAACATTAATAGAACTAGCCTTCTCAGATAGTGGTTCTTTACCCTGGCTGCATAATTTGAATCACTTACTATGCATAATACTGTTGCCCAGGCCCCATGCCCCAGAGTCTGACTTAATGAGGCTGGGGTGGGGGCCTCGGCATCAATATCTTTTAAACGCACCCCAGATAATTCTAATGTGCCAACAGTTTGAGACCACCGCTGTAAAGTCATTTCAAATACCAGCTGGATCCTATAAACGTAATCCTATTTCTTTTCTCCATAGGATGTTTAAAAATTTGTCATCCCAGAGTTAAGACCACCAGTGAACACCATCAACTGTCCAGTTTTATTTTTAGGGGGTTTGAGGAATGACGAGAATCAGCCAAACGGATTTTTAGATAAACCGACTCATTGTATAAATAGATTAATCAGCCATTTTAATGAATCTGAGCTGAAAGCCCTCAAAATAGCCATATATAAGCCTCCCAAAGAACTCTGACTTATAGAAGTTAATGAGTTACAGTTCTTTTAATAATTGAAAATGCCTGCAATTTTTCCTAGTGTGCTAAATTGCTACTATCAATGCCAAATAAATATTGCTCGTGCTCATAAAGAAGCACGAACTGAGGAAACTGACAGAAGTAGACCCAGGTTTGTTTTAAAAATCAATTAATAGTGTGATTTTGTCTTTTTAGAAATCTATTAGAAAAACATTTTCAAAGGAAATCAAATTAACTCATCTTTATTTCTTCTTTGCCTTAAAATTCTCTTTATATGACAAAAATGTTTTAAAAAATAAACTGTGTGGGCTGGGGAGTAGATGTTTTGGCAAGTTGGGTAGCAAATTTCAGTTGGTTTTTATCTATTTGAATGGATTTCATGTTTTCTTCCAAGTGCAGGTCAGTTGTCAATTCTTTTAGACCAAGGGGTTGATTATCTGGTGGTTCTCCATTAATCTTAAGCATGACTAAATTGTTTTCTACATCCATATAAAAAGAGGAAATCTGATGAGAAATGAGTCTTGAAATTGATACTTCATGTTGCTTAACATATAACTTTGCAGTTGTTAACACTTGCCAAAATGCACTGAATTTGAGAGTCTCAAGTTTCACCTATCAGATTTTCCCTAAGAAATCAAGGAATTGTTATTTAAGTTATTTTTTGCTTTACATGTTTGGGTCAACTTATATTACTTTGTGAACTGTAGTCTAAAATCCCGGTATAACTACACAAAGCAAATAAAATGTAATAATGCAAATCCCGGTGATTGGTTTGAAGCAACAAAATGAAGCTGAGTCATCAGAGATCTGTTCCATCGAAAACCCAGGTCATTGCTGAGAACTTGATAAATCTGGGAATCGGGACCAAAACAGGAATAATCAGAAGTTAGGGGTATTGCTCCTACCACATGCAATTTCAATCTGAAAGAGTTCTCAGTCTCTCAGCGAGACCGTGGGGTAAGAGGGAGATAAAAAGAGCCTTCAATGTTCTTCTCTCGATTTGTTCTGGCTACCCACTGGTCAACTGAAATTATGAAATTACGGTATTTGATGGCTGATAAGAAACCAGTATTGCCCGTAATGGGGATGTAGCTCTAGCCTGGTGATTTTTTTTTTTTTAAATATTTATAATTTTAAAATGTTAGAATTTTATCTTAAATTTTTAAAATATAAAAATGGAATCTAAATTGTGGGCCTACGCTGGTCATTCTAGGCTTGGCTTGAAACTCTGGTTCTCCCTAGGAATTTGGGAGCTCTTGGCCTGTGTCACCTGAGCCTCATTCTGGGGCCACAGCCAATACAATCTTCCAAAAGAGCCTGAAACACACCTCCTTCATTCTGAAGATTTAGAACAAGGCTGTGGTTGCTGTGCTGCAGAATGAAGCAAACCCAAGAATCACATATGGTGAATGAGAGCTGCTCTGGGGCCATATGCTGAGCTATCCCCAAGCCTATGGGCCACACGGAGCTGAGATCTATACCTTTTGGCACAAGAGAATGGTAAAGGGAAGGGAGAACATCCAGTTGTGCTACCTCACCTTCCCAGTACACAGTCAAATGGAAATTCAGAGGCTCTAGTTGAAAGTGGAATAGTGGTGGCCACTGCATAGGGATGCTGGCACCTTCCACCTACCTGCAGTCGCAGTCTTTACCGATTTGGATGTGGAGGCGTTGGCGGCATTCTTGGTCTCCTTGTCTTTCTCTTCTCCACGTGCAGCTTTGACCTCGGGAGTGGTGGTAGGTTTCGTTGCTTTTTCCACAGATTCCTTCTTCTTAGGAGAAGCCACTCTAGACACTTTATCTGAGGATTCTTTCAAGCCCCCTGGTTTTGGCGAAGCTGCAGAGGGCTTGGACTTCCCATCACTCTTTTTGACAGGTGAAGATGACTTGGTCTTCGTACCCGGCTTTTTGGTTTTGGTCTTCTCTTTCAGGTCTTTCTTCAGAGCTTTGCCCAGGTTCTGCTCGATGGCCAAGGCCTCTGGGTCCATCATGGACACGTCAGGGTGGCGTGGAGAAGGGCTGCGGTCCTGCATTGGGGCCGGAGGTGGGTCCATGTGTTTGTATGTGACGGTTTTGTCTGTGGGGATGGTTTCTGATTCATCTTCAGAGTCGATATTTGCATCAGCTGTGATGGAGGGGCACTCTTCAGTCTCTGGGGGGACATCGGAATCGGTCTGAGATGGGGCGGACTCGCTGACTGAGGTGGGAGGGGTTTCGTCGCATTGTCGCCCCTGTGGCTTTCCTCCTGGAGGCGGTGGGGCTCCCCCTGATTGGGTGAGGGGCTTCTCGGATTCTTCAGTTGGCTCTTCACTGGCAAACCATTCGAGAGGGTTGGGATTAATGAAGGAGGGTGACAGCTCTGTCTTGGGATGCTTGTATTCACAGGAGGATACGAGGCATAAATCGACATCCTGACGAGCCTCTGAGGGGGACTTCTTTTCTGCAGCGTAGCACTGGTCCGAAGTCTCATAGGAATATGTAGACCCCTGGGGGGTTCTACTGATTTTCTCTGCAGCCTCATAACAGTATGTGGACGTATCAGGGGTGCGTGTGGTCTTTGTCGATGTCTCACAGGAGTAACTTTCAGACTCAGGGAAACTGGCAATTTTCTCAGTGGTCTCATAAGAGTAGCTGGAATCCCCAAGTGTGTGGCCACCATCTTCAGAGTCATCGTAGCCATTGCTGATGTCATCCAGCAGCCTTCTGGACCTCTCGGTCTTCTCATAGCCGTAGCCACTCACTTCAGGGGTTCTTATCGTCTTCTCACTTATCTCATATGAGTACCCACTTTCTTCGGGGCTCCGTGTGGTCTTCTCAGTAATTTCATAGGCATAGCTGTCATCGTCAGGAGTCTTGGTGGTTTTCTCAGTGGTTTCGTGTGAGTAGCCACTGTCACACAGGGATTGAGTGGTTCTCTCCGTCTTCTCATAGTAATAGCCACTCACATCTGGGGTCCGGGTGGTTTTTTCGTAAGACTCGTAGTCATAACCTTCTTCATCTGGGGACCTCGTTTTCTCGGACTTTTGATAGGCATAGCTGAAGTCACCAGGTGTCTTCCCTCCAATGTCCTTTTCCACAACAGATGTGGTCAAATCTCTATTCAAGGCTAGATGGTGTTGCATCGTATCAAATAACATCGAGGCACGAAAGCCATAGGGCTCTGCGGATGCTGCTTCTATTGGTGGAGAAGAGGAAGTGTGGCAAGCTGCTATGTTTTCTTTGATTGCAGAGGTAGAATCTGAAAAACTAGGTGAATATAAAGGAGAGGACTCTCTTGGGGTGAGTGGAGAGATATCAGATTTTGGTGATAGCTTTTCTCCTTCCAGACTTTGCACTTTTTCAGAAGTGAGTGAGGCATATAAGGACATATCTCTGGGAGGAGCAACATCAGATAGGGTATCTTCTTGGAGAGGAGAAGCTATCTGAGAAGGGGTATGTGCAGAAGAGGTGGATGGGGAGGCCTCGACCTGAGATACTGAGATGAGCTCAGAAAGATCATTATCTTGAGTGTAGGATGGCTCCTCCATTGGTGGTATCTTATGTGATAAACTAGAGTCCTGCATGTCAGAAGGACTGTAGTCCACCTCAGTTGGCCCATTTTCAGTAATGTGAAGCAGACCTGCACCCGCTGTAGGGTGATCTGGAGACTGTCGACTAAAGTCCATAGCAAGAGAGTGCTCAGGGGATTCTTGACCAAATTCGATAGACATTGAGGACTGTTCAGATCTGTGATCTTGAACTGGTGTTCTGGATTTGGCTGTTTTAGGGGAGAAGTCTGGTGGAGAAATTGACATTGGTCTTGGGCATTCCTCTTTAGATGGAGACATTTCTGTTTCCTGGAAAGTGGTAGGCGTTTGCACGACAGACACGGAAAGGGAGTCGTCTACTTCTGTGGAATGCGGGGAGCCAACCTCAGCATGCAGAGAAGGAGACACATCATCTGTTGTTGGCTCTGGAAATGAGCTCGTAGCCACAGAAGCTGTGGAGACTGAGGCCACCCCCTCCATATGAGAGTATGTGTCTTCTGCTACACCCTCATCAACAGGAGTAGCTGACTTGTCTGAGACAGTGCCTTCAGAAATGGACATCTTAGTGTCTTCTTTGAAAGATCCAAACTGACTGACATCTATCTGTGTAGGAGAAACATCTCCTCCTAACTTCCTTTCATCCAAAGCCAGTCCCGATTGAGAACTCATGGCTTCAATATCGTCCGTTTTCTTTTCTTGACCAAAGTCTTCCTTTATTGGTATAAAGTCTGTGCTTTTCCCTTCCAGTTTGTCTTGGAAGAGACCAGTGGAAGTCATGTCAGACAGTGGACTTATTTGGTCCGAAAAGCCTTGTTTTCCATTCTTTCCTTCGAAAGGGCTTTCGGCACGTCTACCAGGAGCCTTGTCATCAGCACTCAGAAAACTTTCATATGCAGACTCGGATCCAATTAAGGGAGGGCTCCGTAGAGGAGACAAGACCTTTTCAATAGGAGACTCCGAGTCAGGCACAGGTTCGTCCATGGGGCTTATGGAAGCCCTTTCGTTCTCATCTTTGGCATCGCTGAATTCAAAACTCACTGGAACTGCTGGCGGTTTTTCGATGACTTCTGTAGGGAGGTGACTGGATTTCTCATCGGTGGGAGATTGGTAGTAAGGTGTGTGGCCAGCACTGCCAGTCACAGACTGAGACGGAGATACCACTTCCAGGGTTTTATCCTCAGGACTAGCACAATGTTCTTCAACCACTTCTCGGGTCACCTCAGGAGACACTGGGGCTGTTTCTGCCTTTGCTGAGACTTTAATCTCATTGGGTGTCAGAGAAAAGTTCACACTACGTTCACCCAGGGGGGTCTTTTCTATGGGTGATGGCGGAGAAGGGCTCAGGGAAGGGCTCTTGGATGAACTAAGTTTTTCATCTGAAACTGCTGAGACAGTGTCTTTGATCTCCAACGTGGCGCTGGCTTTCAAGTCTTTCCCTTCAAAGCAGTAAGCATCACGTAGAACAGATTTGCTAAATTTGTCTTCCTCCATGGAGGAGGGTGGTGAGATGGTGGAGGCTGAAGCATTGTAATCCTTACCATCAGTGGCATCTGTTTTTGACCCTTCAGATAACCCATTGAGCGATGTAACAGCCGGTTTGGAGTATTCCTGAGAATACAGTGAAGACTCGTATTTGGTGATATTTACAAATTCTTGCGACGGGGACTCTGTCTCTTCGTTGTTGGTCTCGTCGCTCATCACGTCGCGGGGAGTGGACATCTCATCCATCGGGGTGGGCTCACTGGATATCTCAATGGTGGATTGAGTGTAGCCAGAGGTGGCGGTGAATTCTTCAGGCTGGTCTTCTCGATTCTCCTCATCGGAAGCAGTGGCCTCGCTCTCCGAGCCTCCAGGTAAAGTCTCATCGTGAATCGAAGAGGCAGGTTCCCGGGCAGGAGACTGGGCTTCCAGCTGCTTGGCTGAGGTGGTAAGGAATCCATACTGATCCTCGGCACCACCAGCCTCCGCAGCCTTGTCCACCACGGCCATCACGTAATCTTCAGCTTCAGCTTTTTCGGGCTCATATTCTTCCTCTCTGGCATCCTCAGCTTTGTCCTCCTCATCACCCTCCTCTTCAGACTGTTCAGCTTCTCCTTTCTCCACTGCCTCGTCCATGTCTTCTTCTGCTCGGTCATCACCACTGGCCACAGACTCCCTCTTCTCCTTGATGTGCACGTCTGCCTCAGCCTTTGCGCTTTCGTCCTCCTCCACGGGGCTGTGCTTGGAGGTGCTCACACACGCGGCTTCTTCACCATCGTCTTCTGGCTCCTCAGCCTCCTCAGTCTCTGCCTTCTCTTCATAGTCACCAGTCTCTGAGGATTCTTCAAAACCTGCTCCTTCGTCTTCAAATTTTTCAATGTCGTCCACCCCCTGCTTCTCGACCGGCTCCAGCTCCTCGGGCGTTTGCTCACATTCACCCTCCCCTTCAGTGGTGGTGATCCCCTCGTCAGGGGACTCAGCGGGACCTTTGATGACTTCTGTCTCTTTCTGGATGACGTAGGCTTCGACCGGCTCAGTCTCCTTCAGTTTCTCTGCATCTTCGATCAGTTCCAGCTGAGGCTTGATGTCTTTTGCTACATCGACCTCTTCAGCCTTCAGCTCTTCAAAGTCCTTGGTTAGATCCTCAGGGGACGACATAAGGGACCTCTCAGCTTCCAGTTCTTTGGTGGGGCCAGCGGTTGCTATTCCAGCTGCTGTTGCCACGGCCGCTGCAGCGGCCACAGTGCCAATGGCTGCAGCCGCAGCCTCTGCTGTCTTGCCTTCCTTCTTGACGACTTTAATTTTCCCCTTCTCCTTTGGCTTCCCGGCAGCAACAGAATCTTTCTTGACAGACTCTTCCTTCTTGGGTACTTTTGGTTTCAGTGCAGCTGGTTTTTTTGCTTCAGAGAGAGGAGTAGATGATTTCTTTGCATCTTTAGGAAGTTTCTTAATTTCTTTTTTGGGTTCCTTTTCTTCCTTTTTAATTTCCTTCTTTTCTTCCTTCTTAACTTCCTTCTTGGCTTCCTTGAGTGGTGTTTCTTTCTTAACCTCTTTCTTGGATTCTTTTTTCTCTTCTTTCTTGATTTCTTTTTTGACTTCCTTTTTCGTCTCTTCCTTTTTTGGTTTTTCTTCTTTCTTGATAGGTGTCTTGTCCTCCTTTTTAGCCACTTCTTTCTTTGTCTTGTCCTTCTCCTCTTTCTTTTCTTCAGGTTTTGCCTTTGTTTCCTTTTTCACCGTCTTCTCCTTAGTGACTTTGGGTTTGACATCTGTGGCTTGCTTTTCAGCGACCTCGGCTTTCACGGGGGGCTGCTCTTCTTTGCTGGGCACCTCCTTTTCAGTCACTGGAGGTTTGGTCTCTGTTTTTACAGGCTTGTCTTTTTTCACTGTTACCTTTTCCTTGCTTTCAACTTTGGGTGATTTTTCCACATGATTCGCTTTTGTGACCTCAGGGGTTTCTTCTTTAGACTCCTTTCGCACAGATTTGCTGGCAAGGGTTTTTGTGGCTGGCTTCAGACTTTCTCGGCTATCAGCCCTCTGTTTCAATTTTACTTGTTTCACAGCAGGAGTGGCCACCTGACCAGTTAGATCCTTTTGGGTGGCCAGTGGCTGTTTCAGGAAGTCTAAATGTTTGAGCTTTTCTAGTCCTTCCAGGATATTGTATTGGGTGCTATTTCCCGGAAATAGGACTCGGATGATTTTCTCTGCAGGGTTTGCTGGATGCCACACGATCAAAGATGAAACTGAAGTTAGGTAGGAGACTGGGATATCTATTTCTTGACCATTAGGCAGGATTAGTTCAGCCTTATCTTTGTTGGTGCCAGTCCACTGCTGCATAAAATACTGCATTTCCTTGCTGCTCTTGAGTGGGTTAAGCACGTACATCTCAAGTTTACCGACTCCCATTTTTTGGAAAAGAATGACAGGATCAATGATATTGCCTATACTTCTGAATAGAGGTTCTGGTTTCATGGACAGTTTGTTTAGGTACTGGAGAGTGAAGCAAGCTTCTTCTATGCTTCTCTTCATCTTGATGTTCGGATCTGGGTTTTTCAGATTTTCAGGGACATTGAGAAATACAACTCCTAAATCAGGGGAGATGAGGTTTTTCATCCAGTCACTATTAGTGGTGGAGCCTTGGGACTGTTCTTCCTCAAGCTCTGCAATTTTCCGCTGTAGCATGCTGTTTATCCCAGGCAAATTGTCATCCCCAATGTGGGTGAGCAGGATGGAGTCCACTCGGTCCAAGTGTCGAATGAGCTTCCAGAAGCAGGATTTTCTTTCTGATCCTCCATTGATGAGCATATTGAATCCATTCACTGCAAACAAGGCAGAATCACCTCTCCCTCCTGGAAAGATGTAGCAACAGGGTTTGGAGAGCTTTAGAAATCCACCCGATGTGGGAGGTTCCAGAATATCAAAGGGAGACGGGACTTCCACTGATTCTGAGAGATACTCGGTAAACTCGGAAAGTCCTTCCATTTCTGGCAATATAGAAGCCGAGTTGAGTTTAATATTGATGAAGTCTTGGAGATTGTGTCTGTCGAGGTTGGAGTTCTTCCAGTCTCCTTCTTCTGGACAGAAAAGGGTTAAACTAGCTTTGTTGGCAGGATGGGTGGTACTCAGTAATTCACCAATCTGGGATTTAAAAAAATAATAATAAACAAAGAAGAAAAGGTTTCAGTGAAAGTCGTCACTGATCCATCATCTCCATCTATTGGTAGGTATTACAGAATCATTGGATACATACAGGGCTCATTTCAGAGAAGCTGGTTGTTTAAATGCTGAAATATTTCCACAATGGTAGGTGAACAGCCTCTGTCCTGACCCTTCCTCCCCCCTTCCCACTACTCCCTTATGTCTCAACTGTGTCTCCCTGAGACATCTCCGTCATCTGTTCTCATCCAGCAGGGGAACTCCAGAACGCCGACCAGAAGCCATCTGGATGGTCAGTGCCTGTGCCACAGCAGTTGTGGATGCATGAATACCACCCGTGGGTACTTGCCATGCAAAAATGCCCTTTAAAAAATTTACACTATCACAGGAGAGGGCTACGAGTCACTTCACCACAGATAGAAAATGTTTTCTTTTATTCCACTGAGCTTAGCAAAAAGGCCTGGTTGATACAGTGAAGGAATTTAAATACAGTGCACTTACAGTTGCACTATATCTACTTTTTAGTAGGTACCAAAAAAAAAATTGGCATGGTCCCCCTACTCCTCCACCTACCCAGAGACAGAAAGCTATGGATTGCTTATTACTACAAAAAAATGTATTGGTTCTGGAATCAGATCACACTCTTTAAAACATGAGTGGTTTGTCCAGCAGATTCTCTACAAATACAAATACTTTTATTGAAGCCGTGATGATTAAAGCAACTGGGTAATTACAAGCAAGTGGCCAAATGTGTCCCCCATTTACTCATATTTAAATTCAAAGTGAGACATTCTACTCTCTCACAACTCCTGTTCTTTTCAGGGAAAGCTGGGTGTGAGTGGCTAAGATCAAATTTGTCTCAAACATTTTCTGACACACTGTTTAGTACTTCCCATAGAATGGAAATGCAGAAGAGCCGATCATGACCAAAACAGAGACTGTGGTTCAAGGAAAATGTTATTTTTTTTTTTGTCTTACATATGTTTCACGGTCTTAGTTTAGTAAATGGTGAGGGAGAATCACGCTGTAAACTCCAGTCTTCCTTTCAGTTGCAGCAAAGCTCATAAACGAGCCCAGAATTCAACTGAAAAGAGTACTTCGTCCTTGATGGTAAATGATGAAAGGGCAAAGCAAAGATTTCATGTGGTCCAGGCACCCCTGAGTCAACAGGTCTGAACTCTTACCTTCTAATATTAGAGTGGTTTCTTCTGTCTCTTACAAATTCCTGGATACCAACATTCATAAGGGTAATTGAAAAAATTGGAATGAGACTGCCATATTAGTAATACAGCCATTTTTTGTTTTGTTAGCCTATTTGTCCTACATTTTAGATGCAGAGTCACAAAATAACAAGTCTTTGATTTTGCTGGTTCCTCAGACTTGACTTGAACATCTCCTATAAACGGGAGAAGAATCAACTATCTTGGAAGCTAAGAAAACTGAAAACATGAATGGTAATCATCCCTGGGGTAGTCTTTGCTCAAAATATTTGCTGACCAAAGCACACATGAACACCAAATATGGTTTCTTGTCCAATAATTAGTATAGAGCCTCATCACCATCACTATAGCACAGTTAGGATTCTTAGGATTCTCTCGATCCTAATTTTCACACAGAGAGTGTATAAGCTATTCATGTTTTATAATACATTTTAGAGAAGAAATCTAGGATAACTCAAACTGCTGACTTTTCAATAGTAAAAATTTTAAATTTGGTCTATTTTAATTTTTGAAATTCCACCCTAACTGGTTTGGCAGCCAAGGGTTTAATCCAGCTGTGTGTAGGGGACATTCAATCATTAGCTCTTCTTACGTAACATATGTAATCACCAAGTTCAAAGAAATGGTAAAAAGACTTAAGGAGTACCTCCCTACTTTCCATCTTTTCACTTCTACCCAGAGAGTTCCTATGAAATGTGGGAAATGATTCCAAAAGAAAACAAGATTGCAGAGACTTCTGAGGAAGTCAAAGGTAATAAAAAACAGCAAAGAGGCTGGTGAATGGAAAACTATGATGTACAAGGGAAAGCAGAAAAAAAAAGTCGGCACTGCTGGACAGGTTTCTTTTCAGAGAAGGCAAACCTGGTCCCTCTATAGAAGCAGCAGCGTACTGTGTATGATGAGGCAAGAATGCACAGACTGGGCTAGGGAGAGCCCTTCAAGAAGGAGATGGATGGAATGAGGCAGGGAGAAGGCAGAGAAGGAAAAACTACTATAGCCTTGGAGCTACACAGCAGAAACCAACTCCCTGCTTCCCCTCCACACCCGAACTCCAACGCACACACTAGAGAGTGAGCGCCTCAAAGGCAAAGATTGGGTCTCATGAGTGTCCAGCCCACAGTGGGACTCAATCAATGCTTATTCAATGACTGGATGAAAGTAATACAAAGAATCCAATAATATGAGCAGTGGTGAGGCAACTTGTGACTAGGTCTTAGATTTAGAAACTGAGGCTTCTTCAAAAAGAGTTTGGAAATCATCAACATACTAAATGGTAGCTATTATAGCCAATTATATTAAAAGTTCCTGAATAGGAGGAAACACATTTTCTACATTTCTGTATCACAGTTAACTCTGTAATCAGGCTCAAGAGATGTTTGATGAACTGCACTGAACTTGGTCTATTCAATACATGCTGTCCTCCTGGAGTGGCCACTTGGGAAGTGACGTGAACCTGCTTATACCTCACCTTTTAAGTACACTGGTTGCTACCCTCCCCTTGTTCTTACAAAGATGGATGAGAGACATGACTAAAGAAATATTGCTTGGGGTAAAGATAGTCTTTGTTGTCAATTTCTTTGTCTAATTAAATGCAGGCATACTGGAAAAGGAAGGAAGATAGAAGAAATAAATGACTTTACTGCAGATAATATTAATGAAATATGATTTGAATTTCTAAGCCATGGCCTACTAACTACATTTCCTTTTTAATTAGGTTACTTGCTTGGCTAATGAGGAAATGCAGTGGACAGCATATCTCTGGGTTTTAGCAGGATGTTTAACAGGATCTCCGAATAGTGTGACAGCAGAAGGAGGGGAAACTGTAGTGCTGCTTAGTGCCAACCTGGAAAGAGGTCTATGATGAGCTGCCCCAGGGCTCATTTATGTCTTGTCGAGTATTGACTTAGATACAAATGGTGAAGACATGATTATAAACCTGTGATGCCACAAAAATGGGAGGCATAACAAAATGTGGGATGGCAGGATTAAGACATTTCTGAAAGCTAGCTTTAGACATTGGGATGATGATGGCTAAGTCAGTTCTCACAGGATGGTATTCTAAAGGGATAAATCTAAGGTCCAATAAACCAGCCGCGTAAAGTGCAGGATTTGGAGATGTGGCCAAACAACAATATGCGAGGAAAAGACTCAGGGATTTTAGTTGACAGTCAAATGGATTTGTCATGAAGCTAAAGAAGCTTAAACTTCAAGGCCCCTTACTGGCCTGAGCCTCTTCCAAAGCCATGTACTTAACTGTATGTTAATAATTTTGTTTCCTTTTTCCTAAAGGGAGCCCCTGAATTACGTAAACTACACAGCTCCTCAAAGCCTGTATCCCTTGCCCACTGACATTTAATTGTGGATGGTAATAGCCAAAAGTTACTTTTAGACTTATGTAATAGAAGAGTGCACTGAAAGCTATAGACGTCATCAATGCTCATCGTTCTAACCTGGTCAGTGGTCCTACAGTATGGTGTCCAGTGTGAGTCATGACATTTTAGAGAAACTAAACGATAAACAAACAAGCAAACAAACTGAAACAAATCTCCTTGCTGGCTCCTTCTCCTTGACCTTAACCTCTAAATGCTAGACCTGTACCCCTTTCTCTTCTAATACATTGCTCTCTCTGGACCACTTCATCTATTTTCTCACATGCTGATGGCTTCCAAATTCCAAATTAATATCTCCAGCCCAACTCTTAGTTCTCTGAGCTCTGGACTCATATATCTAACTTGGCAACTAAAAACACCAAGGCACTAAACCATGACCAAGACTAAACTCTTGAATTTTGAATTTCCCCCATAACCAACCCCTTTCCAATGGAACAAGTTTAAAGGATAGAGACCAGGGAATGTAAGGAAACTTTAATATCTTGTTTTATGAAGAACAGTGGGCGGAACTGAAAATGATTCATCTAGAAGAAAAACAATTGGCATGTCTAAGATGCTGTTGGGTAGAGCAGGGATCACATCCCTTCCTTGAAGACAAGTAAGAAAAAACTTTCTAACAGAGAGACTGAAAAATGTCCCCATGGAGATGGTGATTTCACCATCCTCGTATTTCACGGAGGGAGGGATTAGCCAGATGACTGTTTTATCTTTAAGTTCTAGTTTTGTAGTTAACCTCCAATGACTGAGACTCCAAAAATCTGAAGCTCAAAATGCACGGACAATTTTATTTTTCAGTCCATTTATTTTTAGCTATTCTTGTCAAAAAAATGTATCATTTTTGTTTTTCCCAAACTGTGCATCTGATTTCTCTGGAATGACTAGTATGTATCAAGGGCTGGATAAAGGAAAAAAACTGGACACCAAATGGCCTTTTAAGGTCCCTTTGTTACTGAGTCATTCTGTGCTCAAACCCTTTTTCCAATACAACAACAGGCAGCCTTAGCTCCAAAAGGCTGGTAACCATTGGTCTAGTCCAGAGATTTCAAATCCACTTTGTCTGTGGCAGCCTTTCTTCAAAGTCCACAATGTCAAAGAGATAAAGGCTGAGCTGCTCTGGTTGGGGCAAGAGGAAAAGAGCGAATTCTACCCAGTGTCCTCCCCTCCTCTTGCCTTCCCCCACCACCCCGATACCATGGATTGAGTCTGTTAGGAGGAACTCCAGAGGTCCTTCTCCACCCGTGTCAAACATCACCTTCTCCAAAAGGTTGGGACGGGGGTTATCAGGCAGGCAGAGGAGAATATGACAGCGTCTCTGACCTAAACAACACACGCCTCAGTATAATGAAGGTGTGTGCTCTTCAGAACACACCCAGTGATTATAAACCCTGGAGAATCTGCCCTTCCACAAACTCACATCTTTCAGTTAAGGCCAGTTCTTTTTCTTCTAATCAGTGGTAAATTCTCATATGTGTATAGTCCATTGCGCTAAAATTCTACTTCCGTAGGCTAGTAAAAATGATTTAAGCAGCAATTTTGTAACACTACGCCTTATTTAAGGAGAGAGGGGAATACTATGTGGGGTCCAGACAGATGAATTACAATACCACCTTATTTAAAATTCTGGCAATGACAAACCCTTTTCTTTACTTATGTCCTTCTGTTTGGTTTTACTGCCAAAAAAAAAAAAAAAAAAAAAAAAAAAAGACTAACCAATGATGTGAGGTAGAAACCAACCACTAGTAACTAACTGCAGAACTGCATAGGAATGCAGGACAGGTGTACATACAGATGAGCTAAGAGTTCAGGGCTGAACCCTGAGCCTATAAGCAGGCCAGTGAACCACTCGCCTATGCTATTGGGCCATAGACCTGCCACTGTCTCCTTTCCCCAGGGCAAGGTGCTGATGGCATGTGTCAGACAGAGTGAGGACTGTAGTTCTAGCTTGAGAACTTTGATACGATTGGACAAAAGTTTACCAAACCTTTACTACGTGTGGGTGCAACAGAGAGGAGATGGAGGAGAAATGAAGGCTAAACTCCACCGGCCTTAGAGGACAACAGATCACAAGCTCTGGCAAAAGACAGGACAAAAGCCTTCACTCTGAAGTGGTGAAGATGGCACCAGCTGTGAGTGAGCCCTGGGCTCCTTCTTGCTGTGGGGAGCCAGGACTATCTGCCTTAGCACCCACATGACATCACACCTTCTGAAAGCTGGGGTTCCCAATGTTCCCTTTCAGTTTTTTATCCCCCACAGTGGGTGGAGAGTGAAACACGATTATGTCATCTGACCAGTCTTTTTATAGAAGGCTCCAGGTGAGCCAAATGAAGTTGGGCAGTAAAGCTCCTCCCAGTGATGAAAAGTACACAGAGACCTCTCTGTGAAGCACATCCTAAGGAAGATTAAATGCAGAAAGACAGATGGCCCTTCACAACGCCCATGAGACGGAGAGTCCGCCATCTCAGGAAGATGGTTTTAAATAGATGTGGTAACTCCTGCAGTCAGCACATCCCTCCACCTCTTCCCGTGGAATTGTGCTATTAGCTATGGGCAGGCCCCAACCTACTGTGGTGACAGCTCTGAATTGTTTCTGTAACTACTAAACACAAATAAACAAAATGAAAGGGGCACATTATTTCGGAAAGAGAAGTTTCCCAGCCAGGAGAAATTCTCGAGCAGAAATAACCAAGTTAGAATCTTCAATCTGATTTTCCCAAATACTACTATCATCATCTGGTTTTCAAACTTCACGTGTATCATCCCTCAAAAAGACATAGTCATTAGAAATATGAATATTCCAGCTTTGGTCCAGGCCCTCCGATCCTCTTTTTCTTGGGGTTTGAACACACCTCCCTTTCTTAGCCCTCTTCTGGGCTATTCAAACAGCCCAAATTCAAATGTTAGGACCAGACATTAAAAGTAACAGAAATCAGAAATAATTAGATCAGGAAAAGTTAAGTACAGGTACTGAAAGAGATCAGCTAAATCCTACTAAAAGTCCAAGAGATCTCTGGAGCACTCTTTCAGAAAACAAGAAACTGGGTTTTCTTCTGGGCTCGCTTCAAGTATTTCCTTCATTTTTGCCATCTGTAACACGTTGACTGTCCCAAACCCCCTCCATCTGTATCTCAGGCACATTAAGAATGCTTCCAATTAATTATATATGAGTGCTCTAAATTCTTTTGGTGATGAGCCATAGAACTATATATTATGTTAGAGCACACTGGTTTCACTTATTTCAAAGGAGGTGTGATATTCCCTTCCCTGCTTCTTCTAGCTCCCTGGAGTGCTTTCAAAGAGCAGCCTGAGGCTGTAACAGTAACCAAGCAATCGTAAAGCTTAGACACTCCCAGAGAGCAGCCCACCTCTTGATCGGTAAAAATCTCTATGAAGTTCTGGAAGGAGAAAGAGCCGGACTGGAGAATGAGCTCGCCAGTATTTTCGAAGCACTGTCCTGTCAGCAGGAGCAGCTTGTGCCGGGCAGCGTCAGTGATCATTAAGCGCACCTGAAACAAAGCACAGGGACCAGAACGTGAGTCGCGGTAGCACGGCATCCCACCTTCAGGACAGGGCTGGCCCTTGGACTGCTTCAGGTTTATTACCAGCAAAAATCATTCATTCCCTGGTATTCAAATTTCCCCTGGGGAGTTGGACAGAGCCAATGACCGTGGTCATCAGCTCACCAGGGAACACCATTTTCCAAGTTTGGCTACAACCAAGACAGCAGCAGTGGTTGACTTTCTCTCTCTAGTTTCCTTGTCTTTTTCAGACCAATCAGCACAGCTGGCGATCATTTGTTCCACAGCTGTGTCTGCTGGCAGTATGTGGTCCAAGAGGCTTTTGAATATTTTACAGGCCGAGTCACCAAGTACTGTCCAGGTCCCCCAACTGCTGCTGCCTCAGGAAACAGAGATTTCCAACTAAATCAGGCCTTCCTATCAAGGATCCCTTTCCTTCTAAGCCACACGCCAAACACATAGCTCCATATGCATCCTCGGATGGGATCAGCCAGGTGCCTAACGTTGAACATAAACAAGAGGCTGCCCCTGATTGGGAATCTTTTAAATAGAATTGTAAATGGTTTCCATAAAGAACCCTGTGTACTTTTTAAGGGGCAGGATGCCAGCCTGCCCTTCAACAGAGGCCCGCTCTAAGCACCAAGGTATTCATTCTAACTCAATTGTGCTCAGCACCAACTGACTGCCAGGCATCATGCTCGGCACTGAGAGAGGAACACAAAAGTAAATGGGCCACAAGGAACCACTGCCCCTCAAAACCCCACAGTCTAATCAAGGAAACATATACATACCAAAGTACACATACTAGCCCCATCTGCTCCACAGGCAAGTCACAATTCCTTAAAGAAATTCCTTTTTTCCCTTTCCATTTCTCACAGCTGTTCCATGCAGTCTGCCTAGACATATATTAATCTTCCAGTGTTTTTCAAATTGTATTTCCTTCCTGATTTTGTTAGTCACAGAGAGATTACTAGCCCATCACGTGCCTCAACTTTATGCTTGAATGGATTGTCAGAGAGGTCCTGTGACCTGGAGCAGGCAGAAGTGGCATCAGAACAGGCTACATAAGGATAACCAAAAAATGGAAGCAACCTAAATGTCCATCAATGAGCAAATGAAATGTGGTATCTCCGTACAATGGAACAGTATTCGGCCATAAAACAGAATGATGTACTGATCTGTGCTACAATGTATGACGTACTGATATATGCTACAATGTGAATGAACCTTGAAAACAGCATGCTAAGTGAAATAAACCAGCCACAAAAGGCCACATATAGTATGATTCCCGGTAATCAAAATATTTAGAAGAGGCAAATCCATAGAGGCAAATCCACTGACTAGGTTATTGGTTGCAAGGAGCTGGGAGGAATGGATAATAACTGCTAATGGGTTCAGAGTTTTTGGAGGGGCTGGGGGGTGATGGACATGTTCTGGAATTAGATAGTGGTGATAGTTGCACAACTTCGTAAACATACTAAAACCCACTGAATTGCACACTTTATTTAAAAAGATGGATTTTATAGTATATGAATAGTATGGTATATAAAATATCTCAATTTAAAAAACAGGCTGTAGTCATAGAGATGCTCAAAATGTGGGCAGAAAAGACACTTTGGATAAAAGGCGCCCCCGCTCCCAGGGACTGTGGCTACACTAATGACCAAGGAGCAACTCAATCTCAAGGGTGCCAAAAGGTAAGAAAGGAAGTAGAAAATGGAAGTATATTAACTCCTCTGGCCCGGATGACCAAGGATTCTTGGCTCCAGCCAAGTTCTTATTTTACAATGGGCTCTGAAATACCCAGTTACTCTCTGGCCATATCATACAATGGTAATAATAACATCAGTAATAAGAACAGCCAACATTTACGTTGCAGTTGTCATGTGCCATGCTCTGTTCTAAGCACTTGACATTTCTAAGCACAACATTAAATATGAACATTAAATGTAAACACCGTTACCATCTCCATTTCACATAGGTGGAAACTGAGACAAAGAGACAGTAAACAACTTGCCCAAGGCTACCAGTTAATAAGTGACAGGTTCCAGGCAGTCCGGCACCAGAGGCCACGCACCTGACCGCAGAGAACCAGCCACTGACTAGGGGTAAGGAAGCATCGTGAAACGAGAACTTTTCTCTCCTGACATCTGCCCCGGACATCTGCCCCAGTGCCTCCAATCAGCTTGTCTTGCCCACTGTGTGAGGGCCTGCCCGAGATGCTGCAGAGCTGAATGCTTACCTCAGTGCTGACCGCTTCATCTGAAGGGTTGATCAGGACCACTGTTTCTAAAACGTCACTTCGGTGATGAAGGATCTTTTGTCCTGCGGGCACAAAAACACAGACAAAAGAAGTGACCTTTAGCTTTTCCGGATTAAAACTGCCCGGCCTGCTTCTGATGAGGCACACAGCACAGGACTCTCCACACCACCTCGGGAAACACAATTGGTGTTACTAAACGAGAGTGTGCGGACCCCGGCGGGTTTCTCCCAGAACTGGGTCTGGGGCTCCTCACGTTCTCATAACCCCCTGGTTTTCATGGTTGATCGCCAGTCTGCCTCTGTGCGTTAAAGGCAGTTTTCATCTGAGACAAGGGGTGGATGCCAGGAAAACTCAATGGGGCTCTTGACATTTCCTTTCTCATGGTAATTGGGGATGTTTCTCCCTATCGGCCTTTCTTCTGGTGAGAACGGTGCTGAGATTAATTAGGGGCCTTATTGTGAAATGAATGACATCCAGAAACCCTGGCTAACAATTAGCCCAACAAGCAGAATGGCTGTCTGAGGCAGGCTTACAGTCTGTTGGGATATTCATTAATTAATTCACTTGCTCATGGAGAAGTGGAAAAACTGTGAGCAAATGAAAAGTGGAGAACCACTCTCCCGCTGGACAGGGCGGCCAAATTCCCCCCTAAAGACAAGCATAGTTGATGGGGAACAACAAAGCAAGGTGTTGTGGGAAGGAAGAAGCCTGTCTAAGGAGAGCTGAAATTCTGCAGGGCCTTTAGCTCCACATCCCCGACTTCCTATGCCGTAGAGGTTTTAGGAATATTATGTGGCTGGAACCATCGCCAGCTAAAGTGGACTGAGGCCTCCTCTCCTTGAACAATGAGATGAAAGCAGTCAGGCAACGTGTGGCCAGCGTGAGTGATATGGGCCTTGTCAGTCTATGAGGGACAGAGGACACGTGTGGGAGGGAGACACGTTGTTGGGAGAGTAAACCAGAAGAATATGTCTGCTGCTTAGAAATATAGTGAAACAAGATGAAATGGAATAGAATCTGAGGAAGGCAGATACCCATGGAGAGAAATACAAAAAGAGAAAATGACCAAAAAACAACTTTCTAGGAAAATGGTTGGGTAGTTCCTCAGAAAGTTAAAATAGAATTACTATATGGCCTAGCAATTCCACTCCTAGGTGGGCAAAAGCGGGGACTTGAACAGATACTTATGTGCCAATGTTCACTGGAGCATTACTCACAATAGCTAAAAGGTGGAGAAACCCCAAATGTTTACCTATGCACAAAACAAAATATGGTATATTCATGCAATAGAATATTACACAGTCATAAAAAGGAATGAAGTTGGGATACATACAACATACAGGAACACTTAAAATTTATCCTAAGTGAAATAAGCAAGGCACAAAACAGAATTACACTTACATATCTAAAATAAATATATTCATTGAATCAGAGAGCAGATTAGAAGTTATCAGAGGCTGGAAGAGAGGGAATGGAAAGTAACTACTTAATGGGTACAGTTTGTTTGGGATGATGAAAAAATTTTGGAAATAGAGGTGATGGTTGTTCAATATTGTGAATGTAATTAATGCCACTGAATTGTACATTTAAAATGATTAAAATGGCAAATTCTATGTTTTCTGTATATTTTACCAGAACTTTAAAAAATTAATAGTGTAATATACCCAAACCCACTGAACAGTACACTTTAAATGGCTGAACTGTATGTGAATTGTAATCTCAATAAAGAGGTTTTAAAAAAAGCAGTCCAGGGTACACAGCTTAGTTAGGGCTTTTTTCCTTTATATCATCAAGGACCAGAAGCACTATGGAAACAGCAACATGTTGAAATATCACCAGTGTATCATCAAGCCTATTCTCCTCCATTATCTTATCTTTCCTAAGCTAATATTTACCAGTAAACCCCATATTAGACATGGAAGTAGCCCAAACTGAAAAATAATGGTGTCAGGCACTGTTCTAAGCACCTCACATGTGCTAATTCACTTGATCTCCAGAAGAGCTCTATAATATAGGTACTATGACTGTCTCCTGTTACTAGGAGGACAATGAGGTCTATAGAAGGGAATTAACTAGCCCAAGGTCACACAACTAGTAAGTGGTTGAGCCAGGACTTGAACCCAGGTCTCCTGACTCTAGAGTTCTTCATTTTATCTTTCTATGGAGCTGGTAACTAGGACTAGAATTTGGAAAAACAGACAAGGCACAGACATTGAATGCCAAGGGAAAGCTAGGGGAAAATCCAGAGGATTAAAATCAGAGATGTGCTTAAAGAAGTCAGAAAGCATTAGAAGAATATTGGCAAAAAGAAAAAAAAAACCCAGGTCTCCTGACTCTAGAGTTCTTCATTTTATCTTTCTATGGAGCTGGTAACTAGGACTAGAATTTGGAAAAACAGACAAGGCACAGACATTGAATGCCAAGGGAAAGCTAGGGGAAAATCCAGAGGATTAAAATCAGAGATGTGCTTAAAGAAGTCAGAAAGCATTAGAAGAATATTGGCAAAAAGAAAAAAAAAAAAAAAGGTGGCAGAACACCCACATAAAATTAAGAGAAAGTGTATGATTCTTTGTTTCCAATGCCTGAAAATGAAGAAACTCCAAAATAGAACAATGTCTCATAGTTTGAGCAGGCAAAGGACTGTGCCTCAAGAAAAATAATTCAACTCAGCCATAGGAAAGAACATTCGTTTTATTATAAATGCCAGAAATTGTAATTTGTGGGACATTGCTTTTTAGCTTGGTTGTTTTAGCTTTTGATAACCATATGCATTTAAATCTCAAGCAAAAGAACATTAAATTGAATAAGCAAATGATGAAATGACAATCAGCAAAACACAGAAAACCGTCCCCTTCCTAAGTAACTTCTATCAGTGGCCTCCTTGAAACAAAGACCTCAAAGGCACTAAGTTGAGACAAAATTAAGCAAAAGCTTAAGACCAAAAAGAGTGAACAGTCATTTCCTTGATCACATTCTCAACATGACTGCTTTCAGGCAGCACGTTGCCATGTGTGACTGTAGTCATGACTGTATGCTGCAGGAACCGGCAAAAGCAGGCTTGGCTCCCTCCCCTAGAGATGGTGGAGGAATCAGAGCCCCTTTCTTTTGTTACGTGATCTACATAACGTGGCAACCTTGCTAACTGCATCCTTCCAGATGCACATCTAAGCAACAACGGCTGGACCAGCCTGCGCTCTGGCCCACCCAACGTGCCCCTCCCTGGACACTCTTTGGCAGGGCACTTCTTACCATCCACAAGAAGTCCCCTTCCTCTGTGGCTCCATCACTTGCAAACAAAACAAATGCCATGTGACAGCGGCCGTTTACCTCTACTCCTTCCAAGTCTGTGTTCAGACTGTTTACTCAGGAATTCAACCAAGGATGTTCTTTTTGTCCATCTCTGGAAATACTGACAGCAACGACAAAGACGTGCACCAAGATGCCATGGCTGCTCCTTTAACAAAAGCCTTTTTATAGGATTGGATTTGAATGAAGGAGGGGATTTAAAGAGAGAGAGAGAGAGAAGCTTCAAGCTCTCGTCACAGCCAGACTGTTGGCCAGATTCTTCCCCTGACGACGTAACCAGGGGCCGGGCCTTCCTGGCATCTGGCAAACCCAGGGCCTGCCTGTGGGGCCAGAGCGCCAGGCCCCTATCCCCAGGGTCCCCGCGGGATGCCGGCTCTTCTGGCAGCGGGCGGCTCTGAGCTCTGGTGGCTGGGACGCTCACAAAGTTGAATATTTGGGGAATGTTTCACACTGGGAAGTGGGCCAGGCATTCTGAAGGGGAGGCCACCACCCTCGCTTGCAAAGGTCTCATTCAATTGCTTCAGAAAAGAAGTTCCCAGGAAAGAAAGACTTCACGGTTGCAGCCTCTCTGTCTCTACCATTATAGTCTGCATTCTCCAGAAACAGCCCACAGGGGAACCACTAGCCAGCCCGATGAATAGTTAACTCTCCTCGGCATTGGTCTGAGGGATGCAAAAGCGGGGGCTTGAGATGGAATGGTTGTCACTATGGCTTTGATAAGACAAAGTCTTCGAGGGCTCCCCACAAACTCTGTAATTGCGAAGGCTCCATCCTGCCATCCTGGGAGGTCAGGGAGAGGGCATGGAGGGGGCTGTCAACAACACAACAAAAAAAAAGGGTCTGCTCCACCTTAGAAACAACAGAGGACGGTCTGGGGACCCCCTGAAGGAGCAGGGTCCTGGCAGACAATGAGACTTTTGTCTGTGCACTCCCAAAGGCCATGCTTGAAGCTCAAATAAGCCTGTATTTTTCAGCTATTGCTGGGACTTTCTTCCTTTTTGAAAATCTGGCCGATTCGTTGAACCTATGTGTCTTTTAAAGTTGGGCTATTCTAGTGGTTTATGTTTTACTATTTCCAGGTGACTCTGAAACCTTTTAAATAATGTATAGGATGCTTATGGGGTCTTCTCTCCACAATTTAATATTCATCTAAACACTCTCTCTCTCACTCCCTCTCTCTCTCGCTCACTCGCTCGCTCGCTCGCTCTCTCTCTCTTTCTTTCTCTCTGCTGGTTTATGAAGAGGCTTACCACGGCTGAATTCAAAGACACCCACTGCTGAGGCACAGCCACAACCAAACCCCCATAAAACTCAGAACCTTCTCTTTTGCAAACATCTGACCCACACACAGGTCCCAAAACAGTGGCCCCCAAAACAGTGGCCGAGGAGGCTGTAACAACTCTGCTGGGGCCAGAGCAACACCCAAAGCAGTCTCAGCCCAGTTAGGCAGCTGCAGAATGAAACAGCCTAGCGCAAAGGACAGTATGCTAGACCTAACGTCCCAGCAGTGCTGAGATGAAGGAAAACCCTCAAGGAAAATAATAACTAGTAATGCTAAACCTTTTAAATTATCTTTAAGTGGATGATAACTCTGTATGTCTTGGAGATAAATATTGAATTTCTATTTCCATTAGTGATCACAATCCAGGACTTCATTTCTGTAACTCCTTTTTCTTGAAAAAAGGAACACTTTGCAAGCATAACCCAGAAATAGAAATTGGAGAATAAAGAAAGCTTTCAGTATCTATCTATTCAGGATGGAAGGGAGACAACAGTGAGTCACAGACACAATGGACCAGTAACCAGGACTGAGGCAGTGCCCTCGTGCCCACCCATCTCTGCCGCTTGCTCCACCATGGCCACCAATGCCCCACCTTCAACCCATAAACTGTGACTCCTTGTCCAGGTAAATACCAGAGTGGGTTTGTTTTTTTTGTTTGGTTGGGTTTTTTTTTTTGGCAAAGGCATTTGACATTGTGATTCAGCACTAAAAAAAATCTTCCAGTGTGAAGAAGCATAAATCTTAGAGAGGGCTAAAGAAGATTCTAGAGTTAGAAAGGGAAGGGAAATGTGTGGGATAAAGGACTGGGATTATTTAGCTAAAAGTAAGGGTCGGTAGATCAAGAAAAGGCCCAAAGTATTAAAGTCTGTTTTTGGTGGAAGGATAGGAGGGAGGGAGGGAGGAAAGAGAAAATGAGAGCAGTGAGAGTTCCTCAACTCTACCTTTTCCCCAAAGTGGATTTGCAAAGAGGAAAGTTCTGGCCTCGAACCCCATATGTAAAAAACACTACCCAGGCTACAATTTAGCTAAAGGGATGAAAGCAAGAAATAAAAGGTACTCAATGCAGGAACTAACAATTAATTACCAACAACTCTCCCAAGCAGCTTTTCATAGCAGCTGTTCCTTTGGAAGAACATCCAGGCCCCCTTTCTGCAGGAATCCACATAATAATGTAAAGTAAATGTGCTAAAAGATGAGAGAAGATTGAAGAGAAAAGCTGCTGGCGGGGAAGGAAGGGAGATGCTTGTATCAGCAATTTTCTAGCGCATCTTCCTTCTTCCAGAGCCCTCACAGCTGTCCTTTCTACCTCTCACAACCAACACTGGCCCAGAGCAGGCCCCAGGCCCAGCCCCAGCCTGGTGGGAAGATGTCTCCTGGGCTTCCTCCTCAGAGGGAGTGGAGGGTAGGAGCAAGTCAGGAAGCTTCACAAGCAGCACCAAGGCTGGTCCCCAAGAGCCTTGATGGTTCTCCCTGTTTCCTTCCCACCTCATCATCTCTGAGCTAGAAAAAGAGAGAGAGAGGCAGTGTGGGGCGGGGGGACAGAGAGACAGAGAGACAGAGACATACAGGGGTGGACGTGGTAACAGTGCTTCTGCAAGGCTACAATCAGCAGATGTCCTTCCCAGGACACCTAGAGTAATGGCTCAGAGGAGGGATCCAGGAGGAGGGCTGAGGAGCCCGGGCTGACAGAAGCCTCCCCTTGTTCCCTGGAAGAAATAATCACCTCAAACTTAAGGGAGAATATGACCATGAGGCAAGGCAAGATAACCCAGCCCCTTGCACCAGCCCCTTGCACCTGCCACTGAGACACTTTTGAGAATACACAGATGCTGGGAGAGTTGGTATCTCCTAATTACATGACTGACAGTGTCAGCAGAGAACAGGGAAAGCCAGCGGTTACCGGGAGAGTGTACAGATTCCCCCTCCGGAAAAATAAAATTCCTAATGTTAGAGGGAGTTTGATTTCCCAGGGCCCTCGCATATCAAAATCAACCTGCTCATCTATCACATCTATCTAACTCTTGCAGCCCTCAGCCTGAGGCTGGGAAAAGGACCCTTTTCTAGGCTGTGTGTCCCAGAGGCAACAGGGAACATAGGTAGAAAGATGGCAGAAGCATGCTGGTGTTCAGGTCACACACATGTTGGAGCACCTTCCATGTGTTCTGCGCTATCCTACCTGGATCAAAATAATCCCTCAATACCAGGCAAATACATGAAAGAGGTTAGTGATAGCACCTAATTCTTTTCACACCAGAGAGCCCATCATAAGAAAACAGGCGGGAAACCCTTACAAGCTTAGTGTGCTTTTCAGTTTTCAAAGCATTTTGTCCTTCAGGTGGTACCTTGTTTAATCTTCCTAATATTCCTGTAGAGTTGTGGGAACAAGTACTAGTATCTCTTTTTCATGGACCAAAGATCTGAGGTCTAGTGACTTGTCCAAGGCCTCACAGACAGGATGGGAAAGCAGAACTAGGACCCGTGTCATGCTCCACACGGCCACTCACGGCCAAGGCCACGACGCTATTCTTTTCTCCATCTTTTCCTGATCCGCCCTCGTCCAAAATAAAGGTTTTCAAGTTATGATGCCAAGATTCCCCTTTGTAAGAGGTAAACATGCAGCCTGGGTCAGCCACTGGTCAGCCAATGCCTGCTGAATCACTCCCCACTCCAACGGGCAGGCACACTGGCCTCCCACAAGCAGCCCAAGGCCAATTCCCTCTTTGTTTCAGCCGAACAATCAGAGCTCAGTTCTCTCCCGCATCCCCCCTGATATTCCTGGAAATGGTGTTTCTTTTCTGTTGGAAATAAATTTTTTTGTTTCTGCATTTGTTTCATCTGTGATATATGTTCCGGCATGTCACATCATTCTCCAAATTTTCAGTGTTTTGTTTATTTTCTTAAGATTTCATTATCAGCAAGCGCAGGAGACGTTGTAAATAAATTCTTTTAATTTAATAGCTTGATCATTGCTTGAGATTTAGACAACTTTTTTTTAATCTTAGATATCTATTGTGTCATAGATAATTATTACAGAATTTGGGTCAATACCTATTTTCTGTATATTTCCTGGACTTAACTATTTTTCTTTTTTGTAGTCATTGATTTGGTTTGGTTTTTCACGCGTCTGCTAGTCCTTCCATCCTATCCTCTTGGGTTCTCTGTCACCTTCTATTTCATGTTTCCCTGACTTGTAGATGATCAGAAAGAAAAAAAAAAATCACCTCCCCCTCATCCCCACCTCCCAGACTTCTGAGGTTCTCTCCTTGTCCCAAACGTGTTTGCTGCGCGCAGAGACACACTGAGGCTCCGGGTGACAGGCAGGCCCATTTTGCTTCTGGTGATAGAAGGAGCCTCATTTTACATTTCACATCTTCTCTCGTTCCAACCGCTCACCTTAGGAGCAGGACTTGTGGGGGAAAGGGGTGCCGGCTGACAAGAGATTCAATTCCTTTTGCAGGGTTCTCATTGCACCCTCTTTGTAAATCCTCTTTTCAAGGTTTTTTTCCTAGCTAATCCCATTCTCTTCGGTTCTCTCCACTTTTCCCTCTTTTTTCAAAGTCCTCAAGGCAGAGGAATGAGAACCTAGGACATCATAAGTTAGAAGTGTTAGAGAGCAGAAGAAGTGTGTTTCCTTTTTCTTTTTCTCTATTTTATGCCCTAGCTGAAAGAAGTAGAAACAAATATCATAGATCGTGCTGATGAAAGTCTGGCTCCCTGGAGAAACCCTAAGGAGAGACAAAGGTGCCCAATGTCAGCATGAGCCGAGGGTGATAACTCAAAGGTTGTTTCTTCAACGTGCTAAAGGCACATTTAGCGAAGGGTGATGTATTAACTCGTTGGGGAGCCAACTCCCCTAACTCCGGGTTTCGTTAAAAACAAATCATCTATCTGTCCTCTGTGTTCACTCATTTAAAACATCGATAGTGGTGTTCCAAGTCTACGAACTGGGTCCTCGGGGCTCAGGCAAGGTGGGAGGCACAGGTGTCCTGTTATCTAAACAAAACTTGCTGCAGACAGAGAAAAACACTTATGCTCCTCATGCATAAGAAAGGAGTCTCTTCTTCTGCCTTTATTCGAGAAGGCTGGCAGTCAAGGAGGAAATGTGTTACCCGAGAGCCTTATGAGAACTTGTCGCTCTTGTGGGATAAGGAGTCATCATCTTCTCATGTCTTGGAACAGGAGGATCCGAAGGCACCCTGGTAACAATTCCATCCCCCTTCCTCTCCTCTCCCTTTACAGAAGAGAAAGCAGAACCTGAGAGGCAAGCAGCAGCCTGTCACCGGGAACCGACTGTTTTATTTGTTTGGCTGCCAAAGGCAATTCCTATGCATATTGTAGACAGTTCTATTTGGGGGTGGGTGCTAAAATAACAATATTACCTGTCATAGGCAATGCACTTAGTGGTTTATAAAATCTTTTTATTTGCATGTTACCTCATTAGTGCATCACAAAGATCAATTTTTATAATTATTCCTTTTTTACGGTTGGAAAATTAAAACTGATGGGGCAGGTTATTTAATAAGAGTTGCCCTACCCAGCATCACAGTGATAAAACAAGCTATTGAACTAGGTTTTAAATCTAATCCATCTGCCTTCTGATCTTGCTTGCCACTGCCCCACAATGCTTCTCAGATTGTTTTAGGAGCTTATGAGGTCCAAATTCTTACTTATTAAAAATAAAATTTACCAGAGATATATTTTCCTTAGTGTGTTACAGACTACTCCCAGCATTTGAAATATAGACTTGAGATTTTTTTTTTGTTTCGAGAGACAGCTATCTTGTGCCAGGTACCCTGCTGAATAAATATTAGGTTAAACCATGAGACTGCCAATGTTATCTCTTTTCAAAAATAGCACTTCTTATGACTCAACAACCAGACCTAACTTTCTTGAGATCAGAACAGTTTGCAGAGAACGTTTTTAAATCTTACTGGTCTTCCTTTGCCTAAGAGATGCTGTATTTCCTGTTTGTTTAGACAATGTGAATTTCTTATAAAGGACAGTTTTCTGGAGTTTAATTCAGGCAAATTAGTACTATCTTCATAAACTAGCATTTAGATTAAAACATGAAAGTGAGATACAGAGAACAAACTGATGATTGCCAGATGGGTAGGGGTTTGAGGGGCTGGGTATAGAAGATCCTGAAGAGATTAGGAAGTGCAAATTGGCAGTTACGATCTTGAAGTACAGTTTAGGGAATATAGTCAACAATGTTGTGATAACTATGTATGGTGTCAGGTGAGTGCAAGACTTATTGGGGGATCCCCTTTTAAGTTATATAAATGTCTAATCACTGTGCTGTACACCTGAAATTAATATTAAATGTCTATTGCAATTTAAAAAGTAATTAAAATAATCTGAAATAATTATTTCAGGCCACTACCTGCCTCTGAGGTTTGGCTTTCTCCTCTGAGGTTGAAAGAAGCTGATACTGGCAATCTTATGGTTTAACCTAACATCGATTTGGCAGAGTACCTGGCACAAGATAGATGCCTCTCAAAACAAAATAATTCCCAAATCCACATTTCAAATTAATTTTTTTTAATTTAAAAAGAGAAAACATGAATGTGATGCTGTCCCTATCTTGAAAGAGAAATAGTTTAATAAGGAGACTTGCAGTTTTTGACAGTGTCTAATTTGGGAAATGTAAGTCAGAAGTAATGTCTGATACACAGCAGGAGCTCAATCAATATTTGATAAAGAAAAGAATAATAAAAATGGCTAAGATATACTGAATATCTGCCCTGGCTCAGGCACTGGTCTACATTCTTGATGTGCAGTTATCGCATTTAATCTGCACATGAATCCTATGAGGAGGGCTAATAGTCCCATTTTACAGATGAGGAAAACGAGGCACAGGGCAGTTAAGCAACAGCCCAAGGGAGGATGTAGTGGAGCTAGGATGGAAACTCGGTGGTCAGTGCCCAAAGTCCGGGCTCTTAGCTAATAAGCCATTTAAAAAGGGAGAGAGGCAGACAGATAAGAACAAGTCTGGTTTGGAGCATGTCGAGTTTGAGGTCCCTGTGGGAGATCCAGGTGACTTTGTCCAATAAGCAGGCAGATTTGGGCCAGAAAGCACAGCTCTAGAAGCTATCGGTGTATTTTTAGGTGATGCTCTAGGAGAACGCAGAACGAGCCTTTTGCTGAGAATAATCTTGGGAAACACCACTATTTAAATGGTGGGCAAAGCAGGAAAAAGCCTGGGAAGGTGATGGAGAAAAAACATGTAAGAAGTGATGGTGCCATGCCTTCTCTGCTCACCTTCACCTCCAGCCCCTGAGGTGACCTAGCACTGCAGTGCTGTCCTGATTCACAAACTTAAATCACCTCTGACAGAGAAGATTCAAGGCACAATATTCCAAAGACATTAAATAATCCAATAATAATTCATACCTGCATTTAAAATTCAACCCAAAACACACTCACTTTGACCTATATATCTACTGCTCTGATACATTACTTAGCCTGTGGGTATGGCTTTATTTTCTTTCTGGGAGACATCTGCCTGGTGGAAAAAGACTAGGCTGGCAGCTCTCAATCACCTGAGGAGCTCACAATCTCCTGAGGAGCTCAATAAAAGTGTAAATTTGCATGGCTCCCCTCAAAAGGTCTGATTCAGGAAGCAGGAGTAAGGCCTGAGACTGCATTTCTGTAATCTCTCAGGTTATACTGATTGTTCTGTGGTCCCTTCTTTAAGAAACAAGACAGTATAGATGATGAATATGCTATTGACCAATAACAACACAGTAACTGACCTTATTTGCAATCATCCTCGCATTGTTTTTATATACTAGTATCCTAATGTCTGAACATATTGCTAGAATTATTTCCCTTGGGAGCAAATGTGATCATTAAAGGCTCAAACAACTTTTCCCAGTAAATATCGACTCTCAGAATCATTTGACAGTTTTATCTGACATTTAATTTGCTATCAAAGTCCTGCCATTGATCAAATCTAGAGAAACAGTTGACCTTTCACTCTCATCTGCTACTGTTCAGAACAAGTAAATCATCACGCTATTCACCCTCAAAGCCAGCTACCTTAAAAACAAAAATCAAATTAGTCCTTTTGGTACTGGCTACTGAAAATGAAACCGAAAAAGCAAAATACAAACAGCTGACATAACAAATAGTACACCTAGTATCTAATAATTACCAACCCCTTGGAAGCCCTCAGACCCAGGCCAGGGAGAAATGTCATGAGTTGATTTTTCCCAGTTAAGTCCCAAGGGGGCAATGCTGGCTGCAGAGGCAGGTCAGGCTGGGGCATAGCAATCAGCTTGATCTTCCAGGAAGGGACTGCTTAAGGTCAAGATCTTGATCAGGGTGGATGAGGCTCAAGGGACTTTGAGATCTGGTCTTCATTGAAGTGGTGCCTCAGGGGCCACCATCTATAACAAGTAATGGAAAGGTATTTGGCAAAAAGCTTAGCCCAACCCAAGGGAGCTACGGTTTTTGTTGTGAGTTTTAGTTTTGTTTGTTTATCAGCAGGAGGAGGTGGAGGTGGCTCATCGCACATGCTGACGGAATCGGCACCTGTGTATTTCCACTTTCCACTGTGCCCGTGTTGTCCAGTCATGGCTTGGTGCATGCTTGGGCTGTCCAGAAAAGTACACCCAGTTCTCAGTGACGTGGGGCCTTCCCTCTCCTAGTGCTGAAGGGCAATTCTCAGCACACCAGATACATGCACCGGATACATGGAGTGAAGCTCCACTTAGAGCCTGGTCCTCCACTTCTCTCAGTCAGATACTCTGCTCACATTTGACCAACTTAGGAGCACACTGTTTCCATTTTTAAAGGTCTTTTCTTTAAACTCATGGCTCCCAGCCAGTCTTTCATGATCTCCACCACATCTCCATCCCTTGCTGTGCTCTGACAAACAGCCCCAGAAGAACCAACATCTCTGCTCAGATGTTTTCCTACTTAGTATGCTCCGTTTCTTATTCTAATTGGAGAAGAAGTCTCGCTGGCCCCTTTATTCTGCATTATCCTTTTCTACTCTGCGTGTTGTTCTCACAAGAGAAGAGTGCCATTTTTGAAGACTGGATAAGATACACGAACATAAAGCTTTGGATAGATATTTTTGTTCTATTGACTAAAAATTGAAGAAGACCAGGCAACAAAGTCTTGACAGGTTAACTGCTCTGGGTGTATCTTCATAGACTGTCAAAGGTGATGCTGAGCCCATGTGTGGGGTAGTTCTAGCTCCTTTCGGTGGGCAGAGAGGCAGGAAAAATTTATCAAAACTTTCTCCAACTAAATCCTTCACCTCTCTTCCCTCAATAAAATCCAAACCCCACATTTTAGTAGTAAAATATTTAATAGAAGGGCAAAAAAGGAGCAATTACACAAACTAGTATTATCTTAGGAACATCATACACAGAATTGACTATCTTACTACTTTTCATACCATTTCTTGTTTTTAGAGAAAAAAGAGGTATGGAAACCAGCTCACTGCTGACTCAGGTCTAATGGAGAATCGTACTTGGATGGTAGGATGTAGGCCCTTGGCTTTCAAGTCAGCCAGTGAGTTTTTTCATCTCACCTAACAGCTTTCAATTTCAATGAGTCATACTATTACTAATTTACATGAAATAAGCTGGTAATTTATAATACTGATGCATTCACTTAATTCACACTAAGTAATCTAAATTTTCAGTATATCAAATACTCATGCCAATTGGTCATTGCATTCACTTTTTGGCCCAGTGGAATTGTTTGTTTAAAGGTTGTTTTAAGTAAAAGGTGTAGTTTGATAATGCCATTTACTGTGCCATAAGGCATCATACCTACTTAAATCTACTCCATCCTTTACGAGTCCACCTCACATTTAATTTCTTCTGGAGGTATCGCCCTGTCCACTTCAATTCCCAAAGTTGTCTCTTCCCCCAAAATTCTGATAGTGATTCATGGTCCATATACGATATAACTCAATTAGAGGAAGTGCATTAAATTTATATGAGCCTTTGCATCGAACCAAATGAGAATGTCTTCCACCTATAGGCATTCAAGTATTGATGGTCTTTTGTGAAACAGAACTGAAAAATATTGATATCCATACTTACAAACAAACACCCATTCAATTTCTAAGTAGGATTTAACATAATTCAGCCTACAGAAGTGAGCAAATCAGGTATCTACTTTCAGGATCTGAAAAATACATGTCTGTGTCATCCTTAGCAGAAAGTCCACTGCCATATGTAAATAAACTCTGTTTATGTGCTTAGGGCAAAAAGTGTCCAAAAGTGTCAGGAGCTGTTTGTGCTTGTTTTTTTCACAAGTAAAATGAATTTTGCCTTTGGTCATTCAGCACCCCTTATGATTCCTAAAATAATTAAAATAGGACATCATTAGGAAGATTTCATTTTTATTTTGTATTCAACTACAAGACCTTCACAAGGTCACTAGCCATCAGTGGGGTGCCACTGCATGTCCCCATACCACACTTGTCCTTTTTTGGGAGATTGTAGTTGAACAACTATATCTGCAGATTTAAGAAAATTTGTTGTAGGACAAGGAATGAGTACAGCACCATATATTTAATTAATATTTACTTAACTCAAATCTGACTGAGGGGCATTTTCAAGGCATGATAAATGTATTCTGAACAAACAGTAGTTCTCCTGAAAAAAAGAAAGGTCCAAATCCTATGATGCAGAAGTGATTCAGACAAGAAGCCAAGTAAAATCTATCCTCTTCTATCTTCTTTAAGAAAGACTGAAATTCCAGTTTAGAATGAGTTCAGGGAGGAAGGCAAATAAACTGGAGACTTTGAGAAAACTTGCTCAAGAAAATCTCCAGATTTTAATTTCTGTGGTGAAAAATTTTCATAAGAAAATTAGCATTCATAAAATCATTTTCTACATTCCTATCTTGCATTTTTCTCTATTGGTCATTTTTTTATGTATTTATATACTTGGGATATAGGCAAGTATCCATATGCATGCTCAGCAAAGTCTTTACAATGCATTACTCTTTGCTCTCTCACAAATAAAATAGTGTACTTTGGGAGTGCGTTTTGTTTCAGCAAAAACACTGGCAGGTAAGGTGGCTCTGCAGAATGAACTGAATCAGGCTCCACCATTGGAGTTCTGGACTATAACTGAAAGGAAAAACATCTGATTCCACTCCAGAAAGCGATACCGAATGTTCGCCCATTTATTTTGGAGTAGAAGATGTCACGGGAGAAGCTAGAAAGGTGAGACGGCACGCTAAGGTTGTAGAAGGCACTATGACTCGATTTCAACTCAGACATCAGGATAATGCAAAGATTCAAACTTAAGGGTTAGAAAGGCAGGAGCTGAGCCCGCCTGAGCCCTCCTCGGCTCAGGGCTTTGGTGGAGCAGCAAGAACTGGATAGAGATGGGAGCTGAAGGTTGGTGAGCAGTGCTTGACCTGTTTTCTGAGGTTCAGTGGTCCAACCAGAGGAGAACCTAAATTTGTTCCTGACTGCCAGATTCTTCAAGGATAAAAGAACCCCTCCTAAAAGGAACTAGTTGGCAGCCCTAGGCCCATAAGGTCAAGACCATCCAATTGGTAACAAAGACCAGTCTTAAGACCTAGGCCCACAACACCCAGCCTGGACCCTGCTATCAGAAACTCTTGTGGAGACTTTGGCCCACAGAACCAAGCTGTCATCTCCTAAAAGGAGGAAAAACAGAGGACTTGGTTCACGGACCTTAAAACCAAGGAAACCGTGACGTGAGTCCTGGGTCAGGTTTGAGGCTTGGGATTCTTTTCTAAAAGAGACTAGAACACTCTGCTACATCCGAAGTGTGATGCACAAGGCCAGAGCCTGGAGCGTGCTGGTCACCATCAGGGGCTGCACAGTGCACGAAGAGGTTCCTGGCTCTCTCCTTAATTGTTTTTTCTGGAACCTTCAGTACAAGACTAGGCGAGGTGTAGAGCCATTAAGCCTTGACCTGCTTCCAATGAAGAGGTTACAGAATGGGTTGGACGCCATCCCTTTCAGAGGGCTGTGCTGCATCAAGCACTGGAACGTGGCTCTGAGAGAGGCTTCCTATTCGAAATCTGACCAAAATACCAGCTCCAGATGAAGAAGATGCTCTTTCTCCTACAACTTCAGGCTTCACAAAAGGAATCTGCCCTCAGACAACCAGGACTCAGGGTGGGGAGAAATGGATCAGCAGAGGATTTTATAATATAAAATAGATTTCACTCCACAGTCACTTGACTACATATTCAGTATCTTTTCTGTATCGAGGCTAAACGGTTCATTTGGTGCAAGAAGTTGTATAGGAATTTTTAAAGATCAAGAAGCTTAAATTTACATTACTTTTTTCTCACAATTCTTCAAGGATATAAGTTGATGATGCTTTAATGTGTTTTCTATACTGTTCTGGAAAATACTGCATTGGCTTTCTATCAAATCTAATCAGATTCATTATGAAATATCTTAAATTTCTCATGTCTATTAAATTGCTTTAAAAAATAAATTCCTCTTTTTTTTAATTATAAAAAAAAAAGTGAAGAGTTATTGGGGTAAAAATAAGAAGTCTACCTAACAATACTTCAACCACTGGGATTTTGATGTCAAAGATGAAGAAAAATATATTTCTATTCCCTGGCCCATTTTTTCAAATATAAAATGTCTATGTGTGCTTAGATAAGCTTCATTAGAGAAATTACTATTTTAATATGTTAGTCTGTTTCTATTTGATTTAAAGAATGACAGTCACCCAAGGGTAGCTAATGGAATACTGGAGTTACATGATTTGACAGGTAAAGAAATATTCTGAGTGTTTCTTATTAATGGATAATTATTAAGTGGGAATAATTGTGTGTCCTCCTCAGTTTGTATCCGAGTCTTATGGTCTACACAGAGAGGTGTCTTATCCTGAAAAGTCCTAGAGAGAGAACCAGCTCACACTTTACTGATATTTACTGGAAGATCTGATAACTATTCTGGGATTTTATCTTGCTAACTTTCCATTCTTTCCAGAGGTGGAATTTTTGCTTCTAGTTAAAAAAAAACATTAAAAAAATGGGACAGACGCTGCAGAAAGCATCACTCACAGGAAATCATACCTCTGGCTCGCTTATTTTTCATAAGGCTTGCATAGAAGAGAGGTACAGATTTAGCAGAAAGCGAAGCCATTTTGTAAATTTGGATCCCCCGTTTCCTTTGTTCCTCCTCTCCTTTTTATAATGTCTACATTCTAGCATGTCTGCACTGCCTCTTTGGTTTCAGAGCTTCCCAACTGAGTATTTCCCATGGAAAAATAAATAAATAAATAAATAAATAAGGAAATATAGCAATTAGCATATATTATGTGGCTGCAACCAAACCAGTGTACTCACAAAAATGTCTGTGTGACAGGCAAGTGGGCCCAGTTTTGTCTTGTTTCCTGGACTGCCTTGTCTTGCTCACAGCCTGCCATTTGCTTACTAGAGATGCCCGCCCCTTCCCTTCCTCTGCTTTCAGCTTCCCCAGCCCCTGCCCAGCCCCTCCAGCTTTTCTGGCTCCAAGTATTTACTGAGTTTTTTATTCAGTTTTGGCTCTGGAACTCAGCCAGCTACTGCTGCCTGGGGCTTGCATTTCCCTTTATACATTATCAGAAAACAGTCATAAAAACAGTCACCATTGTACTTCTACAGGGAAGATTCGCTCAGCCTCGCATTATCGCAAGGCCTCGCTGGCTGCAGACAATGAAAGGCAGTCACCTCAGAGAGCTGCGGGGAGAATGAGGGAAACACCTCTGGGTGCTCAGAAGCAATTTCTAGCAGTGATTACACTGCTCTGTAATCACTAGGCCTCAGTCCAGTGGGAGAGAGAGAACTAGACCACACTGAATACCCTTTGTGCCAAAATTACACGGAATTCTCCTCTCCACCATGATTCCAATGGCCAATTCTCTCCTCTCAGGTGCTGGAAATGGGTCCACATGCTGTCCTTACCTCTCTGAACTCTCATGTGGATCAAGAAACAGCAGTGCTCCTGCTAGGGAGGCTCTGTATAAGGCAAGTCATGAGAGCTGTTACTCTGGGAGAAGATGTTAAGAAAACTCTGAGACCTAAAATGCTGGACATAGCTCATAAATAATGCAGTTTTTCCTACATCGGGCAAACCATAGCTAGGATGTTTCAATCTGTTCCGTCTAGTCTTTCTGGGTCTTTGCATATGCTGTACCCTTGGTCTAGAACACTGTATTCTCCTCTTTACTTGGTTTCTTCCTATTGGTCCTTCAGCTCTTGGTGCAATACATCACCTCTGCAGTCTTCCTTGAATGCCCTGTCGCCAGAGCAGCTGGCACTAACCGCTGTGGTCGCAAACACCAAACTGAGCTGATCCACGTGGTCAGCACTAAGGCCACTCTGATGTCGGAAATCAGGTTTCAAGATGGAATCTAGTGCCTCCTTACAGATGGATATTTGGCATTTATTTATTATTCATCAGTGGAAATGACTGAAAAAGCCTCCCTAATTGAAATTGTAGTTTGAGGTCTTGAAAAGAATAGAGTAATATTGATTAAATAATGGATGTAGAATAGTTGAAAGGAGGCTTTGCAAATGAGGCAGAGAGGAAGAGAGATTGATTTAGACTAAAAGTTATAGTCGGATATCTTTAAATAGCTGCATAAATGTATCCCACACAAGCTATGATTCTACCTATTCATAAATAGCCAAGAACAAGTTGTTAAAAATAGCTACCTGATTTAATCTAGTCATTAAATAAATGACTATGTTTTACCTACAAATACGGGTTTTAAATCGACCGATAATTTAAAGCATTTTAGAGCCAAGGCACATTTCCAGAGACTGACTGAATACGGTTAGTAATCTTTTGAGGTAGTGAGGCCCCCACTGTGGCAACGGATATGAAACCAGGAGCTGGCAGTCCGTCCACCTGTCAGCCGTTCTAGTATGGTGGTTCCTGGTCTTGGCTGACCATCGGAAGTACACGGGATGCTTGTTAATATGACATATCGCTGGGCCCAATCTAGATCTACTGAATGAGAATCTCCAGAGTCAGGGTTGAAGTGTGTGATGATTCTGATCACCAGGCAGATTTGGGAACCTCTGTTCTAAAGATTGTTCTAGTGCTGGGTGGAGGGCTAATCCCCCTAAAAGTTTCTCTAGGCTCCCCTTTCAGTCTTAAGTTTCAGTGATTTATAACCACATTTGACACTGTAATGAACAACTCCTCCGAAATGATTCTTATCTTATCAACATATCAACATAGTGACCGCTAGGATTTGAAACATGAGGCAATCATAAGGTGTTTTCACAAGTTAGAAAATAGGAAAAGATAGAAGTGGCTTCCCAGAATGAAACAAAAAGACTCCAGCCCAGAGGAATCCAGGAGAAAGGAGAGGAAAAGAACTATGGAAAGCAGCTAGAAGGTGAGAACTAGAACAAACGACTGGGCAGAGAGGCCTTGTTTTGTTTCATAATCAGGTGTAATTCAATCCATCAAACGCTGACAGAGCGCTGGCCCTGGGTGTGGCCCTCAGAACTGTGGGGTGGTGGTCAGCAGAAGGAAGATGACTCCTCCCTCAGGCAACACACGTGCATGCTGGCAGGAGAGAGAAAATGCTTACGGGAGCACAAAAGACAGTTATGGGGTAACTGGAGGGTTTCAGAAAATTTCCAAATATGATGGCATCTAGATGGGACCTAAAAGATGGTGGGTAAAATGAAGGAAGAAGCCATACAACAGGGAAACAAGCTCTCAGAGAGTTCAATCAGAAGGCCTACAGCCTGTAATCCAGGTTTATAGAAATATGAATTTGGATGTATCTATTCCAGACAGAAATAGACATTTTTAAGGTTCAGAAAGGCTAAGTGACTTGTCCAAGTCACACGGCAAGATAATGGCAGATGCAGGAGACAAGCACAGGTAGTCAGACACCCAAGCCTCTTCCTCCTTCAAGGGCCACTGCAGATTCTAAGGTGGCTTCTTAAGGCTGTGATCTGGGTGCCTGCACTCTATCACACAGCAAGTGGCAGCATTCCATGAAGTAGTATCATCTCAAGTGGCATAAAAGGTTCTTTGATTCTCAATCCAGATATTGCTGATTCCTTATTAGAAGCCAAAGATGAGCTACAAGAAAAGCAGTTTAAGCTTAATTCTTAGGTTACCTAATTGGGTCAGTGATGGTAAAAATAGGGAATCGCATCTACTTGGGCTAAAACTGTTGGCTTAGAGCTGGTCACACACTTTCCCTTCTTTTAGAAAAGGATTAGACTAGAAAACAAAACTGCCTTATTCGCAAAGCAATTTAGAGTGGAAGCAGGGAATTCTAATCCAACGCAGAATGTCCAGTAAGTCGCCTCTTATCAACATATCTTCAGAGACACCTCGTGGCAAACTCTGAAGGATGAATGAAATGAAAATCCTCAAACGCTGCACTGGAAGCCTTCAAGCCAGGTGGCATTATCACCCCTGAGCAACACTCCCTCTGCTGCAATTAATATTTCGCCCATGTGCATTCATAAAATGTCTCAAAGTGGAATGGGAAGGGTTTTTTAATGATAATGATTTAATATTTCCCAAGTCCCTACTGTGTTGTGTTCCTCACAAAATATGTTAACAGCAAAATCTCTGGGCTCCACTGAGGTGATAGAATCTAAGAAAGGAAATGACGTGAACAGCCTTCTATTTCTTCAGAAATATTTCATAAGCATGGCCATAAAGTAAGGCAAGTAGTTTCAGGGAGTAAGGTAATACGCTGTTCATAAAGAGCTATTTTATTTTGTTTTTTTAATGTTTTCTTTCTTAAGGGTGTTTTCCTTTTCCTTAACACAATTTTGTTTTCATTCCCTCCTCCAAGGAGTAAAAGAAAAGGGGAGAAAAAGAAGATGCTCTCCCCATTGTGTCATGACCCTCACATTAAAGATTTTTCAAGTTAATCACATTGAAAAGATCTCAGAGAAAATGAAAAGGTCTTTAAATTGCTATACTGACAATGATTTTCACAGGGAAAAAAAATAATTCTGCCTCTATTTTTGGTTCTTCCCTTTCTGCCCAGCTCAGACACTCATTTTGTCAATTATACTAGTTTTGCCAACTGACATGCCATATCCCTGATCACAGAATGTTAGGTCTTAAGAGCTACAGAATCAGTCTAGTGCCTTGGTGTGATGTTTCCCATGATGCTTTCTCAGTCTCAGACTTGAAGGCCCTTTTATAGAATAAAATGATTGCATTATGAGGCTACCAAATTGGTATAAAAGAAGGCACCATGAAACAATCAGCCACAGGAACATTTACAAACCTTTGTTATATGAAGAAATAACCAAAAAAAAAAAAAAAAAAGTACTTATTTCTAAACTGTGTAATCAGCCAGGCTATTCCCAGTCTACATTCAATTCCTAGACAATAGTCATAGTTGCTGAGATAACTTCTGCTATTTCTAGCCTGGCAAAATAAATATAGGCTCCAAGAAAAATATAACTTGTAGTAAAAGACTAATAATACTATTGCTCTTGATTAAAGATGTTGTGTTCTTTTCAGTCTCTTCAAAAATAGCTGAGAAGTGGTTGCAGGAAGTTTTTTTTTTGGAGGAGGGGTGGGGGGGATAGTTCTGAACATACAGTAACCACCCCCCTTTTTCCCTAGCCCTAATCCACAATTACATCTTCTTCTCTCCTGCTTCCCAATTCTCATTTAAGTCAAAGTGAAAATGGAAATACGAAGAAGATAAAATGGGTGAAAGCTTCCCCTGCTCAATTCAAAAACACATTTTTGCCCTCCTCCAATAAAACTAAAACAGCCATCACATGCTGGCTCCAGGAGACACCACAGAAAGATAAAGCAACAGATAAGGAGCAAGTCAAGTGTAATTAATTCTGATGGAGCCCCATCCTCTACCGGGTGAAGAGTATTATTTCATGTGAACAGAGGCTGAATGTGCTCCACTTCTCAAATTCAAAGAATCATGACTAAGGTGTGGATCTCACACTACTTGTGGAAAACCGTAATTGAACTCAGACTCAGATATGAATTTGGCATGAAATTCTAGTTCCTGTAGGGCCCCTGAAACCCCTACTGAATCTTGACAAATGTCCTTTTCTTTATTTCCATAATCCAGTGACGAGAAGGCTCCCTCTAAAATCCATCAATGCCAACCTTTAGTAAACATTAAGAGTCTAGAAGGCACTTTCTCCAGTCCATAAGTTAAATCACCAGCATAATGATGTTTATCAACAATATAACACAATATGCAACTTAAACAAATAATTTCATATACACAGCCAACCTAGGAGATGGCCTATTGTTAATTATTTGCCAACCCTTAGGAAGTAAGCACTTAGTAATACTCTTAATTGTGTTAACATCTCCTATCTGCATTTTCAGGAGCTTCCAGACACTGAATATTTTTGCTCCCTCCAAAGACTTGGAGTTTTTGCTGCTTTTGAGGATTTTTAAGAAGTCCAAATGTAGGCAAAATGAAGTAGAAAACATATTGTTTTGACTAATTCCTAAACATCTTTCTTCAACGAAGGATCATCTTTCAACAGCCTTTTATTCAAGACAGATTTTTTTCCAATCTTGATTGCATAAGGCTCCTTTCTCTCCTAGGGGTAGTAAAAGAAACTATGGAGGCAGGCAGACCTAAGTTCAAATCCCAACCCTCCAAGTTGTTAGCTATGACCTTGGGCAGATTATTTAACCTCTCCAACCCTCAGGTTCCTCATCAGTAAATTGGAAGGACGGGACCCACACCTTGCAGGGCTGTAGCGAGGATTAAATGAAGTCTTGTTCATAAAGAGCCTGGCATGTGGGTGCTCAATAATAGATGTAGCGATGATTACTATAATAATTAGAACTGGATATATTGCCCAAATCCCTAACTTTCTGCATAAATGAATGCTTTCAAAATCCAAGTATACATACATATATAAATCTTCCCTGGACCCAAATTCCCTCTTGTCCTCTGGAAGATTCCCCAGTGGTCTCCGTTTAATGTCCTCCACCCATCAGCACTGACTCCTAAACTGTCTGGCCGTAAGAGTACTAGAGCAGAAGCAGTACAGGTGCCTCGTATTACCTAAACCTTACCTGTTGTCTCCCTTTTTCATTTCCATGTGCGCTAGTTTTCGATCTCATTAGGAAGTCACCAAAGTTGTCATGGCTTTACCAATCAACACATTGTTGATCCTCTCCAAATTAGTCATCCTAAAATCACGTAACTAAAGCACCATTGAAAACTTCCCCCATTCAGCTGCATGACATTTCACTGTGTCTCCATTGCTGCTATCTTTAAGGGAATTTGGTCGCATTTCCAAACACCTCTTTCTTCTCTCCAGCTGCTTTAGTCACCTACATAGTTGTATGAAATTAGGACAAAATTTGAGGTTCTTTTAGTTTTGCATCATTTTAGAATTTTCCATGATCCCTTACTAATACAACTGTATTATAATAAAGATCAGAGGAAAAAGAGAAATAAGAGCTAGCATTTAGTAACTGCCTCCTCCACGCAAGGCACTGTTAAAAGTGCTTTGTATATATTATTTCCTTTACCACTATCACTTCTCATAGTCCAGAGCAATTAATGGGAGGTTTGGGACTTTGCTTCTCCAGCAACAATCCAGGAATCTCAGGTAGGTATGAGTTGTTTATTCATTTTTTCCACTTTTAGAGACTGAGATCAATAAATTCCTTTCAGGTTCTGCTGCCCACTCGCCCCCAGAACCTTCCCCTGTCCCCTGTAACCAAAGATGTCCTCCCCAGTCGGACCGTAGGGAGGCTGTGGGAGCCCATGCCTGGCTGTCCCCGGGAATCCCATCTCCATCTTATCCCTTAGCTCCCACTGTCTGTGACCCACAGCTGCAGCTGTTGACCTGTGTTTTACTACTATTTGCATTTCAAATAAGTTAATAAAAGCAAAGAACTAAATAATAAATTGGACATTTGTGTTCAAAACAACAATAACAAAGGCCTTTGATTAACCCACAGTACCACAGAAAAGCAACTCAGTTATACCGCTGATGGTACATACAGGACCTCTCAGCTGATCGTCTCGAGATTTTTATAAACATTATCCTCTCAATGCAGAGTGAAAAATAACATCTTTGGGTAGGAAAACTAGGTCAAGACAGATATTAAAAAGATGTACTCATTTGCATATGGTTACAATTAAAGCAGTGAATCATTCATCCATCTGTTTAACACACATTTACTAAGCACTCACTAAGCACTGGTCACTGGGACCCCAGCCAGTTCGGGTGGATGTGGGGAGCTGACAATGCATTGTTCTACACAAATAACCCTACAGCAATTAGGAGCTGGGAAGGCCTCAGGTCTGGTCATGATATGCTGCTTCTCAGCTCTGACCCACAAGGTCTCCCTGCGTCTCAGTCCTCTCATATGTAAAGTGAGGGTGGGTGGGAAGGCAGTTCAGACTGGCTGCTCTCACTTTCTGGTCTGCCACCCAAAGGTAACTGGGGTCTTTTGATCTTCCTGTGTCCGTGTGTATACTGGGATAAAATATCATTTCCCATATTGTGCATAGAACCAAAAGAACCACATTTGAGTCTCTAAATCTTACCAGGTCCTGGTTTCCTGGTATACAAAATGAGAACAATGACAATTCTCACCTACAGAGTTGCTTTGAGATTTAAAAGAGGTTACTGTAGGAGAACCACTGTTAGAAAGCCTTGTACAAATGAGTTATCACTAACATCCCTGAAATTTAACAATCATCTTCAGGATCAAATATCTCTCTACTATGCTTAAGCATCTCTGTCATATTTTCAGCTTTAACTTCTCGATTAGCACACAATGGCTCTTATTATATGGCCATGCTATTCCACTGTTAGGTTGCCTTTTTCTGTTAAGATGAGATTTAAAAATTTCCTGCCTTCATCTATTGTATTCTTGGTCCATAAGCAAATGCTTCATTTAGCCAGAGAGATTTCTTTTTTCTTTCCTAAACTGAATGCTTATCCCCAGAAGGTGCTTAAGAAATTACAGTAGAACGGTAGGTTGATGAGCACTTAGTGGTCAATGTCTCAGGCAAGGTCCACACCTGCCAGGCTGACATTTTTTCCCTGCTGCCTAGACGTAGCCTAGAGTAGCGATTGAGTGGCAAACAATGTAGGAAAAAAAATCAGTGTTTCAGAATCAGAGGTAGTGAAAGCAGGGAAAGATGAATAGGGGTGTAAGCCCGAGCAGCTACATATGTGTGCAAAATGAAAATCCTTCAAATGACCACTTGTACTTTTTCTATCGGATGTTCTACATCCGATAGAAAAGGCTACTCAGAAGTGAGGGGAAAACGGTCAAGAAATGAAGTGATTCAAGAAATGCTTCAAAAACGGCCACCATAGATTAGAACGCCACTGCTCTCTCAACTCTGCCGATATTGGGAACATTGGGGTGTGGAGACCCCGAAAGTGGCTGTGTGTCTCTGGACACGATAGCTGTGCAATATGGCTGTGCAATAACCTTGATGAAGGATATTACTCTCGTAAAGACTTAAACACTCTGTTCTATTTACATAAGAGAGATTTTCATTTAATCCATCACATATTTTTGTTATTAGCATAAGTACCAGAAACTTCCAAGGATAGAAATACACAAAACCACAACCTCTTTGTTTTTGAGCCAACACACTCTCACTAAACCATATTCTCAATCATGGCTTTTCTTAAGTCAGTCCACAGCTCAAGAACCACCAACAGTCCCCAGTGCCCTCAGAATTTAAATCCAAGCTCTTCGGCCTAGAATTTAAGCCCTCTCACAAGCTGGCTCTTTGCTGTACTCTGGAGGGAGCAAGATGTACAAAACACGGGATTACCACTCTTGGAGAGTTTAACATTATTGTCAGTGAGGCCAGATTCTGTTTAGAAAATAATACACACTAGTATATAATCAAGTGCTGAGACACTGAAGGGACACAGTGTATAAGGACATGGATTCACCTCCAATTTACCAGAATGTCCAGCCTTGCATTCCTACCTCTTCAGATTTGTCAGGGCAAAAGTCCCCAGATCGAGGATTCCCAATTTAGAAGCCATTCTCAAGACGGGCAGAGATGAACGGAAGCAGTTAAGGTGCCTATTCACAGCACAAGGAGGAATGCACTAACGAGGAGGAGTGAGAAAGCTCAGTACCTACTGAAATCCCCAGAACCAGTGGATCTGGGGAACAGGGGTCTCAATGACTAAAAGCAGATTCCTAATTCCCCAAGCCTGGTCACAGAGAGTGGTACAATTGCTAGGCCCAGAGGCCTCGTCCTGCAAGCACCTCTCCATCTGGTGGGGGCCCTGTGTTTATTCAGGAAAATCCTGGTTGGCAAAGTCGCGAGCTCAGCTGGGCAGGTTGCTGAAAAGCTAAGCCTCGGTGCTTTAACACTCCTTCTGACTCTCACCTGCCTGTGGCCATCTGCACTGGCCAAATTAACTAAGAGTTGTCAAACCTCTCTTTGTGTTGTATAGACACTAGCTTTGTGTCTGTTTACAAATAGATAAAGTTGTTAACAGCAAACTGGAATAAAACCAGAAATATTCAATTAGGTCAAAAAATACATCAGTCTAACACACATGGAGTAAAGTAACTGGGTCTCTGCGGCAAAATATGGCCACTTAGCGAGGCCACCGCAATTCCTTGGCCCTAAACCCTGCTCCCTCTGCTCGTGAGAACATGTACATGTAAAGGATCTGATGGTGTCATGTCCACTGTGACACACACACAAAAGTGAACTAGGAATAGGAGACAATAAAGAAAAGAAATCCCCCAGTGGAAATATAAGCAAAACAAAAAAAGTAATAATAATTCCACATCAATGTACTTTTTTTGTTTTTGTTGTTGTTTGGTACATAAGAGATCAGCACGGCATTTTAATCAAGAACTGCTTCCTAACTATAGTTCCAACCTGCAAGTTTTAGCCACAAATTGTGTTTTGAAGATCATCTTGTCAAGCTAAGGAAAAGAGGTGTTTTTAAGTACAATAGCACAAGGTTTTGGGGAGTCTCTGTGTGGCATGCTCCCCACAAGGTCCCATGGCGAAGAACTGGCATTTTCATTCTCATTTGCTATTCAAAGTCAACCTGTGGTTTCTAAACAAAGAGAAAGGGAATATCTTCTTGTCTGATGACCAACAGAAGGGAACCCAGAGACGAAAGAAGGGAAAGCAGATTGATTCTGACATCTTATATTCCTAAGTGCCTATCTTATTTATCCGCCCCCACCACCACCCAATGCCACAACCCACCCCACTGCATGTGGTCCCACCAGGACCTAATTCCAATCTGTCGTTATAAATTACTACCACTCTGACTCTAGGCCTCAATTTTCCTTGTCTTCACTTTACTTTTGAGTAAAACTATAATGGAAGATTGGTACCCACGGAAATAGCAAAATACTATTGCTGCTAACAAAATTTCCAGATTTTAGCCAATTAAAAAACCTCATACCTTCACATGACTGAACTTCAATGAGGGATTCTTGTCAAGTCAAATGTGGTCCCTGCATGTTTGAGAAACAGTTTCCGGCAAGGAAGATGACAAGGGTTTGGCACATCTACATTCCCTCCGTGCTCCCTCGTGTGAGAACTCAGTCAGGGTGAGCAGCACAGCCTATTGCCGTGTAACAGAGCAAAGCTAACATGTGGCCTCATGTGTGTAAATAGGAAGGAAGGAAATACAAATCTGTGCAAAAACACTCAGCAAATACGTATCTGAGGTGAATACAAGGTAACTCAGCAAATACCAGTCTATGGTCTGGTCAGGATTCATAAAGTCAGATGCCAGATCTAGCCATAGTGCAATTTCCTGACTAAATTTTGTTTTCTTATACTTACTCTTGGGGCCCTAGACAGGCTTTCTTCTCAGACTTCAGAGGCCTTGGTTTCCTTGTGGTCCATCTGGTGGAACCACACTACTACTTCCTGTTAGAGCAAGGCCAGCCGGAGGCCCAGGGTCCACTCAGCAGCCACACAGCTTTCAAAAAGCCTAGCTGTACAATGTTCTCACTTGAAATGTTATTTTTCAACAAAAGTTGTATTTTTTAAAAAAAACCTCGTTGATTTACTAAAAATGCCTAATAAAAGATAGCACGGTATCTAACATTTTTCTGTATATCTAAAATTATTCAAAACTAAAAGAAATATCAAAAGTGATTAAAAACACATTCAGTTTTAAGACAGTGGTTATTTCCCACCTGAAAAACAAGGGAAGGGGCCGTGAAAACCACAGAGGGACAGAACCAGTCCCTGGGTATAGGCCAGCCAGGCACAGCAACCTATAAGAGCAGCAAGTCCACAGCCCTTTCAGTCTCATAGTGATGGCTTTTCCAGACTTTTAACAGATTACGAAAATAAATGCATGCCTACTGTGAACAGTTTGGGTGACACACATAAAGCAGCGGTTAGCATTTACTTATAATTACCTTCCTCCAAGATAATCATTATTGTTCATATTTCCTCTCATTTTCACACACACATTTTTGTTACACAGTTGAGGGTGTACTGGAAACACAATTTCATTGTCCTGCTTTCTTCACTTAATGTGCTACCATAAATGACTTCCCCACATTAATTCAGAACTTTGCAACACAAGCTTTAATGGCGGCCTACTAACTCCATTGCACACCAGCTCTGCAGTTTACCCAATGATACACCAACTGCTGAATTCAGGGTGTAATAAAGTTATGGCTGTTTGGTTAATACCAAATGGGATGGTTCAAGAAAAAAAAAAAATCAGTTCTGTATCCTGTTCTCTTTGGGATTAAGTTATTCCTCACTGGTAAATTAGGCAGAGGAGGTGGTTAGTTCCAGAATGTTTGGGCCCACTCTGGCTTTGTGGCCAGTTAATAATGCTCAGAATAATGTGGCCAATTGCTTACCACCAGAGAGAAAACCTTACACAATGAGAAAAGAAAATGTAAATCAAGTGCCCTCGGTAATCTTGGTATAAAATCTTAAATGATTCTGCATCAGTAATTAGTGTATAATAAAATAAAAATAGCAGACATCAAGATCTAGAAAACTATGGTATTGTTGTAAGTGAATCAGTCTGTTTATGTTGCAAACTCAGTCAACATACTCATTTTTGTAAAGACTAAATGGGAATAAATATCACCCAACTTTAAGAATAAGTGAAAACCTAGGTAGGTAAAATATGCAGGAACGGTCTAGGTCTATCTCCTATTCAGGAAGATGGGACCCCATGAGATATACTCACTCAGACATACATATACACAGCCAAATCCTAAAATAAACTTAATCCTGCTAAGATTTTCCTCCTCATGGAGCACTGATGTGGCTACATCAATATTCAGGAAGAAAAACCAAAAACATACAGAGAATTAAGCTTTGAAAAATAAATTTAAATTCTTATTTGAATTTCATTTGTCTCACTTCCTGCCTTCTAGCTACAGGGTGTATACAGAACTATAGGAGATGACTTTTCTTTCGCTCCTGCCTCCTGCCCCCACCCTTACCCCATTTTCAGTTTCAACCCACTTGTCTCCATGGTTCTGAATAAAAGTACAGAAGAGTGACAGGAGAGAACAGAGGCCCCACGGAGCAAACACACTCTGTCCAGAAGGCATCCTGGGAAATTTTTAACAATGTTTGGAAAATCAAGATCTCCCATCTTAGGAAGCTGGACCAGAGTCTTACTAATGAGCTAACAATCTTTTCAACAAAAGCAACAAACCACCAAACATTTTTTGTCAAATGTAGTGTTCGGCAGATATATGTTGAGAGTATGCAGTGAAACAAAAGTGAATTTTGGAAAAAGGAAAATCAGATTTTGCTTATCACCTCCTCTAAATCTCGACATGCCTCATTAGTACATTTTTCCAACAGGGGATAGATCATTTGGTGAGAAATAGGAAATTTCTTCTGAGTTAGTTTGAAGGAAGGGAGATACTTAAGACCTCAAAAGTGGTCTACTACATTCTTAACCGTGTAGCTTTCTGAAGTCTAAAAAAGTAGAAAAACATGTTGGAATTTAAACAAGAGTATTCTTTCCAAAAAAATATTTAATGAGCATCTCTATGTGCCAGGAATTGTGCTGGCTGATGATGGATACAGTGAGAAATAAGACAGTCTCTGCCCTGATGGAGGTTAAGACATTAAGCAGATAATCACACGTACAATGTCAAGATGCAGGGTGCTGTGAGAATGCATAGTGGGGGAGCCTAAGGTAATCTGAGAGTCAGGGAAGGCTGGGTCCTGAAGAGTGAGCAGCAGCTCTCAGCCAGGTGAAAACAGGAGGAAGCACTTCAGTAATTTCAAGGAATAAGACCAGCTGGACATTCTAAATGCTCCAATTGAGAGATCGCGCAGGAGTGGACAGAGACTGTCATCTCCCGACTCTTCGATCTCAGCTCCACACCGGTTACTCCTCTGAAACTGCTTTGTGGTGCAGAAACTCTTTGTACACAGTCCAAACTCATGACCTGGCTTATTTTAAAAAGCTTTCTGAAGCAAGGAGCTTTTTCTTCCATTGCTACAAACAGCCTTCCTTTCCTCTCCTGTTTCCTTTCCCACCTCATCACATCCTGTATGTGTGTGTGGTGAATGGATCCCACGTCCTGGAGCGGTGGTGCTCAGAGTCTGACGCGCTTTGCAAAATGCAGATTCCTGGACTTCCACCTTTGGAGGCTCCGATTCAGCCACCTTGGGATGAGACTCAGAAATCTGTACATTAATCACATGCACCTTCTGCCAAGTGGTTCTTCTGAAAGTTTTAGCTAGTCTGGTCTTTCTGCAATTAATCTGAAAAGAAGAATATTCAAAACCGACAGGATAACATTGAGGATAGGTAGCTGATGTTTTAGAAGGTACTAGCAAAGACCTTGTATGTTCCCTTCTTCTGCAGGTTTCCACTGGTCTCCATGAACAAAGGGATTTGGGGGGTGTCCTTTCAATCCCTAGGGGAGTGGGAGGAGAGAGAACTTTAAGGAGCCCTGTGCAGCCTCAGGGTGAAATGGAAAATTCCAGGGAATGAAGCTTCAGAAGTGGCTTAACTAAGCTGGATATGTTCTTTGGTTCCATAACAGCATTATAAAAGAAATGTTTTATGAAATAAGTACTTTATGAAATAATTCCACTGTTTTAAAAATCTTCATACCCCTCATAACTACCATACATTTTATTCATAATTAATATGGATCATTTGCTATAAACTGGTTAACATTTTTATAACCAATTGTTCTTATTTCTAGGGAAACATATCAGTTCCCTAATTTGGGTGATTTTCCCTCCTCTGTACCCAAGAGAAGTTTTGGAAACCACTGTCCTGAACTCCTCTTTGCAAAGACTCCTTCAAATTCCCACATTAACTTTTCATTTGGGTCCAGTAAGAGGTTTTTTTTCTCCGCCTATAAATCTGTTAGTGAAGACAGCAAATGGGATCCTCCTCTGGGTCACTCTGCAGTCGGCAGGCTTTCCCAGGCAATCGTCACCAACCCCAGTCCATCAAAGAGTCACCAGTTTTCTCCCTTGACATCTCTCCCAAGTCCTCCCCTCCCAGCTGGCCATCCGCATCACACCACTAATCTTCCGTCTGCAGCAGGAAGAATGGCTGGGTAGTCCTAAGGATACTGGCCAATTAATCACCCAGCGGGGCTCCCAAGGACAGAGCAGCTATGTCAGGGGCCTGCCTTTCCCTCCCAGACATCTCCCCCCGCTTTTCTTTTTTAACCATTAAAAAGGATTTTTCCAGTAATTCATATAACCTGGAATATAAATAGCTACAGAGCAAGTGATAATGCACAGGTTTTCTTCCAGATGTTGGCTCAGTGACAAAGACAGGCCTTTCTGATTCAGCTTTACTGAGAAAGGTGCTAGCAGTGTTGATTTTAGGCTTTGCTCTTTTTTTAAAGAGGATTTTGATAAATTATATTCTTCCATCAGCTGTGTATAAGAGTATCCTTTAGTACATCCCATTGCCAATTAGGCAGCACTTGCGCTTTAAAAAAAGGTTTTAGGTCCCCCAGAAAGGGGCTGGTGTTGCACATCAAAAGCACAGACTTCCTGTGCTTGGACTCCATTTGCCCCAGACATCCCCGGTCCCCAGAAGCTCTGCCTTGAGATGCAAGAGTTCTTTAACTAAACTATGCTTTCCACAGGTATTCGAGGGTCTTCAAAATTGAGAAGCGAATGGGCTCTGGAGCCAGATTGCTGGCCCCATCTCTACCCATCACTGGCTATGATTCTTCCCTACAATATGATCCACCACAGAAATCCCTAGAAAGGTGGCCTGCCTGAAATTATTTTTAAATTTAATGAAGAAAAGCAACCTAGCCCAAATCAGATGAGCTGGGTGACTGTGAGATCCAGCCCTGGGGCACTGTTTAGATTTTTGGTTCTGGTGTCATGCTGAGCTGAAAAAAAAAAAAAATTGACTTAAACGAGTTAATGAAAAAATTCAGTCTCCCTCTCTACAACTGGTATTACAAGAGTTTCTGAAATATCTCAACTGAACAAGCCCCTTTCTTGTTCTTTCTTCTTTCTTCTCTCCTTCAGAAAGAAGAGTATACATTTAATTTATACAGTGTTTCCCAAATCACTCTCAATGAGTCTCTGATTTGGCCTATCTCTCTATCCAGATTCAGCTTTTCTGTGAGGATTCCTGGCAAATGGCCCACATTTCTGGGTCTGACTTTACTCCTGAATAAAATTTAATGGATCAAGCTGGCCATTCACTACTGGATCCATGTGGAATGATACAGTATCACGCTTCATACATAATAAATAAATGGCATTTCTAAAACAATAAGGATGACTATATCTATGATCTAGAGCAAGACCCTCTAAGTTCCCTACTGGGCATTATCATAATTAGCTAGTGATTTAGAACAACTCAATTTCCCACGGTCATTGCCTTGTGCCTTAAGAAAATCCACCAACACTTCACTGCGTCTTGGAGGAGACACTTGGGAGTCTGAATGGAATACTGTCAGGTGAAATGAGGCAACTTTTGAGTTGTGCAACATTCCCCTTCAAAATCTTGCTGATTATATAAACACTGAATAATTACACCAATTCGTTCACTATACTCCATCAGAATGACAAAGCATTCGCCCTGGCACCCCATTTCACTCTGCTAATGAAAAACAGCAAGTGGTTAAGACCATCCATCAAAAGACAAAAAGAACTCACTCAGCATAATGACAGGTGTACAACAATGGAAAACAGGATTTTTTTACATATGTGGGTTGCTGCCAAAGATTAAAATCATCCTGTGTTTAATATCATTTTCTTTGTGTTCCTCTGAAGTTTAGTATTTTCTTTAGGCAGAGAAATAAAAACGTCGCTGCAAGGGATCTCAAATTCCCAGGAGGATTTTTCTATAATTTCATATTATATTGGTGAACATTTTCCACTGGGGTTTCCATCATTTTCTTTAGAAGGCAATGCCCTTCTCTTCAACAGTCCAGTGGGTAAATCTGTACAAGGGTAGTTCTCAAAAAATATTAATAAACTGAGCTGAGGAAGGAGTTTGTCTCAGACAATACCCCCCACAGCTGTACAGAACGTGATCTGCACCAACACAGAGAGTAATTCACAGGCAGCATTAGAGTTAGGCAGGGATGCGCCTGCCTCTAAAATCAGGCACAAGCAGCAACAGTCTCCAGCAACTCAGATGGCCAAGAGGAAAGAGGGATGTGTGTTTCAGTTGTAAGAAGGAATGTATTCCAGGGCCTCTCCCACACAGCCTCGTCTCACACATTTCTAGTTTGGGCCTAGGCTACCTCTCAGAAACATTACTTGCCTCATTTTCACCCTAGCACCCTAAAGAGCACTGTCTGGAAGATCCGAGCATAACACATCATGTGTCCAGAAGTGCTTTATCCAGCAGTCTCAACTGTAAGATATTCAGCCAGGATCCAGTTAAAAAAAAAAAAAAGTGGGGGAGGGGAAAGTGCCCCTAAAATAGATACTTCTAAGTCAAAGCTCTAAAACTCAAGGACTTTATTTCAGGAAGATCCTTCAAGGTTTATCACACAGGATCAAGTCTCTCTTCTTTCTCTTTTTTTTCTCCTTTAGCCAGGAGGTCTAATAGGCTTAGTTGTTTGGTTTTGAATCTATTACAGATTCAAAAGATCAAGATTAAAAAGCGTTCCCCTAGAAGTTCAAGTCTGCCCAGAACCTCAGAATGTGACTTTATTTGGAAATAGGGTCTCAGCAGACATAATTAGTTATAATGAGGTCATATCAGATTAGGGTGGGCCCTTATCCAATGACTGATGTCCTCTAAGAACAGAAAACAGAAACAGAGGGAGAACATACCATGTGACTAGGGAGGCAGATATTAGAGGGATAAACCAAGATAAGGCAGATATTGGAGTCTACAAGCCACAGAACACCAAGGACTGCAGCAACCACCAGGAGAGCTGAGAGAGAGGCATGGAACACGGATCCCCAAAGCTTCCGGAAGCGTGAAAGAATGTTTCTGTTATAAGCCACCCAGTTTGTAATTCTTTGTTACAGCAGCTCTAGGAAACTAATGTGAAAGGGTACTTAGGAACAACTGAAGATAATTTAGAAAGAAACAACCTACACAACAGGATACCAAGAGAGAAAACCAAATGGATATATTTTCTAAAAAACATATGAATTAAAAAAAAACATAGCTGGGACTATTTTGTGTGGTGGCAAACAACAGGTACTCTCCAATAGGACACTGAAGGCATAACGACATAATCCAACTGGTTTTTAAAAAGTTGGATTCTGTTCAGGGTGTTCAAACAAGGCCTCACTGCAAGGCCTTGCCCCACAGTCCTAAAAAGGAAATGTACTTATTTGCCTTTTGGATTGCATTAAACATTCTCTTTTATATTTAGTATCTCGACATGGCAGTGTATTCTTTTGTTACTAAATGCTTAGGCCAAACACTTCACATTTTCTGTTCTGGGAATGCTGGTCAAACCATACAGCTTATCCATGGTTTGTGTAAAGAGTTTTCTACACTTAATCAATATTTGTAACTTTCTATAGCAACTGTGCATGTGTGCGTGCATACACACACACCTCTTAAGAACACAACAGAAGAATCCTCTGTGAGAACTCTAACATACTGACACGTAGGCAACATAACTTTTTACTTTAGATTTCACACAAGAACCAGAAAATCTTATTCTGAAGAATGAACTGTGAAGTTAAGCTTCGAATGATTATTTCTTGTCTTCAAACAAATCACTTAGAAACTATGCCTCACTCTAACCACCCACCCCCATCTATTAAGAAATAGAAAATAAAAACGCTAAGTTAAAAATGTTTAAATATAGACGACAGCTCATGTAAAAATGGTCCACAACAGCTCTGATTCAATCTTTGATTCTTAACCTGAACACCGTGTACTGAAATCAGTTTACTGAGTTTTTTGTTTTGTTTTTAATTGAAACTTATACTGGAGATTTCTCTTGTTCCACTTGGGGAGGACTTTTTTTCCCCCCTGAGAAATCTCTTTGCCTTTATTTCAAGTCTCTTTGGCTTGAGAAGCCCTAAGTCTCCTCAAATCATCTTTGAAAATGAGATGTGCACAATTCTATGTAACTACTTTTTAAACGATCCTTCAAAGGCTCAATATTATTTTTGTTCCCAGGTCATTATTTCTCAGATAGCTCCAATATCCTGGTTTAGAAACACCTAGGTACAGTTCCCCTGCCTTTTGCCTGGCCATCAGGTTTCAGGTGTCACTGTGTTAAACAGCAGAGAGATTTTGCAGAAAGCCTGCCCTCCTCCTTGCCTAATGAAGGATGTGGATGCGGAAAGGCAGGCCCCACCCACAGGTGGGCAGATCTCGGAATCACAATCCCATCTGCACCATAAGCAGAGACCAAACCCCCATCCCACAGAGGGACTTAAATCACTTCTCTTCACCCTGGCTTCAAAAGAGCTCCAATTTGCCCTCTGCCCTCTGCCAATTCAGGGGAGGAGGGAGAGCTGAGGGTCTCATGGTGGGCACAAGGAGGGTGGCCCAGCCCCTAAGCCAGTCCCTACTGCTGTCACTCACTCCTTCAGGCATGGAGCCAAGGTGCAGAGGGTCAACAAACTTGCCGGTTAAGGCTCTACATGTCTCCTTTGCTTTAGCCCTGTCAGCATTTTAGGATTTAGGGCTGGGGGCTGCGTTCCAGAAGTAATAAAAACGACCATTTGCAGAAGCACGTGGCATGGCTTTATGGCCTTGCAGCCTCTCGTCAGCCTGTGCTGGGAGACCAAGGCAGACAGTGTCTCATCACTGAGGGCTTCCTTGTCCAAAGCGTTCAAGACAAAGGGGAAGGTCGGCCAGAACCAGTACAAATGATGGATTTGCTGTCACCCCCACTGTCATCCAGAATTAAGGCAGAAACTATTGGAAGGGGTTTCTATTTCTTAACCAAGCCTCTTAGTAATATGATACCATTGCCTTAGGCTTTTCTTTCTTTTCTTTCCTTTTTTTTAAACCTTGATCCTCTTACAAACCAAACATAAAATAAAGTCTCAAAACCTCTCCATATAAGGAGTTTCCAGACAGACTGATTCTACACATTGTTTCTTGGGCTCAATAGAAAAAGTCATTTTAGGATACTTTCAAGCTTTCTGAGTCATGCGTTTGGGGGGTGAGGAGGACAGGGCTGGGAGGTGGGAACTGAGAGGGTGGCTCACACAGAAAAGGCCCTAACCTTTCCAGCCCCAGGCTGGCCATGAGTGAGAAAGGTCACTCCTGCTACTGGTCCCTGCTTGATGCATTACAGATTTCAAATTCAGCCCGAAGGCAGGGCTAGTCTGTCAGAAAAATGCCTGACACAAAGGCTCTGAATTCAGGTCTTCTCATCTATTTCTAACTGGGCATCAAAGACCATTAAAAATCTGCTCTACAAATTAAAGGCTCGTGGCTATCAACTCCTGTTCAAGGACCTCCAACCACTTAAATCCTGGAGCACTGAGTGACAACCGTCCAGCCCTGCCTGCCACGATCGGAAGTGTGTCATGGTCACCAGTGCTGTGGGCAGATCAAAGGCAGAAGAGAGGAAAAGATGGGGAAGACAAAAGCAAGCGGACAGGAGAAGAGCGACGTGCAGGAACAAAGTGTGGAGAGGTACATGGCGCGGGTGTGTAGGGTGCTCCACCCTCCCCTGGCCCATCCCAGGTGATGCTCCAGAAGACACAGACACCAGGAAAAGCATGTGTGGTCATGCCGACTGAGAGGCGGTGTGGACATCTCTAGTAACCGAGAGGTGCAGAAGGTGGGCGGCCATCAGTGTACCCTCCCTAACCCCAGGAGCTGCTGCCCAGAGCTGGTTTATTGTGTGGTCATCCTTTCAGTCACAAGGACCCATTCTCTGAGACTGGGACAGAGACAAAAAGGGAACAGAATAAGATGGACACTACAAACCAACCCGGGCCCACTTAGGTCTTGCTTAGCCCTTTATGCCCCAAGGTGGTCTAAAGTCGGTGGCAATTTCATTCATCTGCGTAAGAGTAATGTGATTGCTTCCATAAGCGTAATTTTACCTCTTTTCAGATGCATTCTTCTTACTTGAAAATTATTGGATACACGTAAATCTCCTCTTTAACATGTTTCTCCTGTTATTTGTGTCCTTGTCTCTGCCACAAGCTTAATATAGAAAGGCTCTATTTTCCATTCCTGTTTCTCTACAAAGAAATATGTAAGCCTTATTTAATAATTCTCAAGAATATGTAATAGTTTTTCTCTCCATTTTGGGTACTTCTTCGAAAAGCTCTATACCAGTGTTCTTCAAAATGTGGTGCTCAATACTTTAGGGTGGCATGAAATTAAATGATGAGTAACAACCATTATTTTTTAATAGAATAGAATAAAATAGAAGAGAAAATATAATGTGTTGCAAGATAGTAAGAACAGGTATTGTTTTGTGAGACTTTTGTTTCAATATTATACATATGCATGGGTTATACTTTTTTATGCTGCAGTTAAGGTAAAAGAAGTTTATAAAACATTCCTGTACTAAATATCTCTGAATATAAGTTTATCCATAGGTTAAACAATAAAATCCTCTGAAATGGGCCCTTCTTATATACTAGTGTACTGGATGCAGATCTGCTGAGCTAAAGTCTCAGTTCTAAAACCACCTCTACCACTGATGGCATGAAAACTTGATGATAATTACAAACTTCGGTTTTTACACAAGAAAAAAATATATAGTTAAAGTATATACAAGCTCTGTTCATATTCTCTGTGATATACCTCTAATTTCATTTTGTGATCTCCAAAAGAATTAAACTGCCTTTCTTACACTCAAATGCAGTCCTTTTCAAGGACTTACGTCATGGTAACTTATTATTTAAAAAATGACAGGACCAGGATGACATCAGATGCATCTGATCC
>NW_006436298.1:7604720-7658974 GCF_000325575.1 Pteropus alecto | reverse complement strand
GGTCAAGACAAAGGGGAAGGTCGGCCAGAACCAGTACAAATGATGGATTTGCTGTCACCCCCACTGTCATCCAGAATTAAGGCAGAAACTATTGGAAGGGGTTTCTATTTCTTAACCAAGCCTCTTAGTAATATGATACCATTGCCTTAGGCTTTTCTTTCTTTTCTTTCCTTTTTTTTAAACCTTGATCCTCTTACAAACCAAACATAAAATAAAGTCTCAAAACCTCTCCATATAAGGAGTTTCCAGACAGACTGATTCTACACATTGTTTCTTGGGCTCAATAGAAAAAGTCATTTTAGGATACTTTCAAGCTTTCTGAGTCATGCGTTTGGGGGGTGAGGAGGACAGGGCTGGGAGGTGGGAACTGAGAGGGTGGCTCACCACGAAAAGGCCCTAACCTTTCCAGCCCCAGGCTGGCCATGAGTGAGAAAGGTCACTCCTGCTACTGGTCCCTGCTTGATGCATTACAGATTTCAAATTCAGCCCGAAGGCAGGGCTAGTCTGTCAGAAAAATGCCTGACACAAAGGCTCTGAATTCAGGTCTTCTCATCTATTTCTAACTGGGCATCAAAGACCATTAAAAATCTGCTCTACAAATTAAAGGCTCGTGGCTATCAACTCCTGTTCAAGGACCTCCAACCACTTAAATCCTGGAGCACTGAGTGACAACCGTCCAGCCCTGCCTGCCACGATCGGAAGTGTGTCATGGTCACCAGTGCTGTGGGCAGATCAAAGGCAGAAGAGAGGAAAAGATGGGGAAGACAAAAGCAAGCGGACAGGAGAAGAGCGACGTGCAGGAACAAAGTGTGGAGAGGTACATGGCGCGGGTGTGTAGGGTGCTCCACCCTCCCCTGGCCCATCCCAGGTGATGCTCCAGAAGACACAGACACCAGGAAAAGCATGTGTGGTCATGCCGACTGTGAGAGGCGGTGGACATCTCTAGTAACCGAGAGGTGCAGAAGGTGGGCGGCCATCAGTGTACCCTCCCTAACCCCAGGAGCTGCTGCCCAGAGCTGGTTTATTGTGTGGTCATCCTTTCAGTCACAAGGACCCATTCTCTGAGACTGGGACAGAGACAAAAAGGGAACAGAATAAGATGGACACTACAAACCAACCCGGGCCCACTTAGGTCTTGCTTGGCCCTTTATTCCCCAAGGTGGTCTAAAGTCGGTGGCAATTTCATTCATCTGCGTAGGAGTAATGTGATTGCTTCCATAAGCGTAATTTTACCTCTTTTCAGATGCATTCTTCTTACTTGAAAATTATTGGATACACGTAAATCTCCTCTTTAACATGTTTCTCCTGTTATTTGTGTCCTTGTCTCTGCCACAAGCTTAATATAGAAAGGCTCTATTTTCCATTCCTGTTTCTCTACAAAGAAATATGTAAGCCTTATTTAATAATTCTCAAGAATATGTAATAGTTTTTCTCTCCATTTTGGGTACTTCTTCGAAAAGCTCTATACCAGTGTTCTTCAAAATGTGGTGCTCAATACTTTAGGGTGGCATGAAAGTAAATGATGAGTAACAACCATTATTTTTTAATAGAATAGAATAAAATAGAAGAGAAAATATAATGTGTTGCAAGATAGTAAGAACAGGTATTGTTTTGTGAGACTTTTGTTTCAATATTATACATATGCATGGGTTATACTTTTTTATGCTGCAGTTAAGGTAAAAGAAGTTTATAAAACATTCCTGTACTAAATATCTCTGAATATAAGTTTATCCATAGGTTAAACAATAAAATCCTCTGAAATGGGCCCTTCTTATATACTAGTGTACTGGATGCAGATCTGCTGAGCTAAAGTCTCAGTTCTAAAACCACCTCTACCACTGATGGCATGAAAACTTGATGATAATTACAAACTTCGGTTTTTACACAAGAAAAAAATATATAGTTAAAGTATATACAAGCTCTGTTCATATTCTCTGTGATATACCTCTAATTTCATTTTGTGATCTCCAAAAGAATTAAACTGCCTTTCTTACACTCAAATGCAGTCCTTTTCAAGGACTTACGTCATGGTAACTTATTATTTAAAAAATGACAGGACCAGGATGACATCAGATGCATCTGATCCAAGGGTGTGACCCAGAAGGAGCCTCGATCCGCCTCAACATTGGCCAGACACCATAACAGACTCACCCCTCACCTTGTGGGGCTCAAAACTACAACAGAATGCCAAACTGCAAAAAAAAAAAAAAAAAAAAGAATAAACATCCAGCATTGGAAGAAAACTCAGACTTCAGAAAGTTTGGTGACTTGCCCAAGGTTAAGTACAAAATGTATTAGCAGAGCAGCCAAAATGGCAACCCAGGCTTCCAAGTCCCCTCCAGTACAATTCACTTTGATACAGATTAAATATAGAGGCACGGACTGATCCTAGAGGTTACCATAGCTGGAGATAAGAGATTAGTAAATTTTAGTCTCTATTGGCTGTTTTTTGTATTTACTCTAACCTCCTTAACTCAAACTGACATCTGTGGCTTTTCGTGCCATGTTATTATTCCACTACATACTAGTTAGAGGTTTCTGAGGTTAGTATTCATAGGAGCTTTCCAATCTCTGACTCAAATGAGCTCTATTTTCCCCAATACATATAACTTACTATTGAATCCCATTTCCATGAGAAATACAAAAGCAATAATGATTTGTGTCTCCAATGCTAAGCTTACCGGTTTGGGAAATGCTTACACTTTATTCTGCCTGTAAAATAATATATACCCACTATATAAAATGTAAAAAAATAAAAATAAAAAAACAAACAAAAACAGAAAAAGAGTAAGAAGATTGAAATACTTTGTTGAGTTACTCAGTCATATCTCATTAAAATTTAGGTGTATTTTGCTACAAAATGTCATTAACCTGAAAAATACCTTCATATCCTCTGCCCTTTTCATTGATTATTACATATCAGTAAAGATTCTTTAAATATATGCTTTATAATGTGGCCCAAATATTGCATCCTATTGATGAATCATTATTCATTACATCATTTACTATTATTGAGAACTTTGGGTTTTTTTCCCCAGCTTTCCACATATATAAATAATATGGCAATAAGCATCTTTTTACATAGTTGTTCGTGAATATTTCTGCTTATTTCCATAGAATAAATTCCCAGTAAGGAATTACTGGGTCAAAGTGTGTGAGCATTGTTAAGACTCTTGATATATATTGAAAAATTCCATTCCAGAAAGGTTGTTTATATCCTTTTTGGTTAAGGTTCCAGAACATCAAAATTTGAGTGTGCCAATTATGAGTAGTATAATTTTTTTTTCAGGCGAAGCAACCCTTGGTTGACCTCACAGATTGCAAGGACCTCGTCAGTTTATAATCCCTTATTTTTTCTTTTTTTAAATATTTTTTACACCTATAGTACCTGGTCTTCCTAGGTAGAAGTACTTCCCATCCAACTACTAACCAGGCCCGACTGCTTAGCTTCTGAGATCAGATGACATCGGGCTTGTTCAGGGTAGCATGGCTGTAGATGAGCAGTATAATTTTTAAAGCCTTATTTATATATTAAAAATTGTATCTTGCTTGTTTATATTTCTTAAATGATTGTCTGAACATTTTAATACGTTTATCAGCCATTTTTTATCTCTCACTCTCTCCCAGATCCCTCTCTGCCCCAGCTGTGTATATGCATGTGTGTGTATGTGTGTGTGTGTGTGTGTGTGCGCGCGCGCGCATGCGTGTATATTAAATGTTCATATCTGTACCCATTTCTCTATTCAAATGTTAGGGTTTATCAATTTATTTGTAAGACTTCTTTATATAATAAGGATATTAAACTTTTGACTGGGGCAAATACTTTGGGAATTTCTTTTAATTATATAACAATGTAAAGTGACAAGATGCATTGGATTTTACTTTGTCACCAAGCATAGCAATAACTCATGCCACCTGCTGGTTAAATACAAAACAAAACAAAATAGATGGTAAATCTTCATATTTCTAAGATAGGATACAAAGTTAATACTTTTTCCATGCTGATTAAAGTGTTAAAAACAAAAAAAGAATGGATGATCGAAGTTATTTATAACATTCCATACACAGGGGTCTTATACTAAGAAGCTTTGTTCACATTTAAATATTTTTAAGGTTACTTCACTTAAATGGATAAAAAGGCTTTGACTCTTATTACACATTACTAAGAAAAAGCAAAGTTTAGTTCTGAATCATCTCAAAGCCATTTCTGGTATCAATTTTGTACATAGGTATGTGTGCCTTGTTTTAAGGAATCGTTAAGAATTGAAAACCCAAATTTAACAGTCAGATGAATGCAGAGAGGTGGGCTTATTATTTATTTTTACAAAAGGCATTTTTTTTTTTTAAAGAAAGAGCCATCGTCAAATCAGAGTTCTCCTATACACTAATATGCTCTAGTTGTAGATCATTTAAAATCAAACCAGGCTTGATTTGGCCAGGTAAATTAAGGGAAGCTGCTGCCACTTAATTTAGCGAAGATGGTTCTGACCAGTTGAAGATGAAAAAGTTTTAATGTCATTTGACTGGAAAATATGGCTTAATGTGTGGCTTACATAGTAAACTGACCTAGGAAATACAATCCACTCAAAGGTTCTACACAAACAGGCTGTCAAAATGATCAACTAAGTATAGCAACAGGGCCAACAGGTCATTGATTTCGCTCATATTCATGGAGGTCAACAGCCAAGCTACAGCATCTATCACCGATTGGTCTGCCATCCCTAAGAAGATAAATGGAATAAGCTGCTTTGTAAAAAGCCATCCTAATGAATGAACTGCACTGACTTATGGTACTGTGAATTATTACTCAGCCGTTGAGAGTTCTGATGTAAACAAAAATGTCAATCACTCCAATAACCCTGCTGATTTGTGTGCCAGAAACACAATGAAAGCACTCAATCCATTGGGTGGAAGAAGATGCAGAAATTTCAATCTCTCTACAACTTGTAATGACCAAATGTAAAACACTCAAAATCGAGTTCACAAAGTTTTAATAAAATAAATTTTTAAGCTGTCCTTAAGAAAAAGAGGACTCCCGTATTTATTCACTCAGCAACCTCTGGACACAATTTTCTTTGTAGGCTGACTTGGACTCAGTTGACAAAATTTACAAGTTTATAGTTTAAAGGGAGAAAGCAAAACAAATCAAGAACAGATTCTAATTGGAAGGGAAGAGAGGGGCTGGCCAACAATCAAGTAGAACAAAAGATTAAGCCAAGTCTGATTTGGTGCAGGATCTGAGAGAGGGGGAGGGGTAAAACAATTATGTTTCTCAAGGAGAGGCAACTGAGAATTTCTCCCTTTTCCTATCATCTAAGTAAGAGGTCTTGGGAGGTGGGGGTGGCGGGGAAGGTGGAGGACATATTTTAAATTATACCAGGGAAATAAACCCACAGAAGAGGATAAGCCTTGGATGACAATGCTATACTGAGAGCTTGGAGAAGACACACTTGAGGCACTGGGAAGATGACTCAACTGTTCCATTAGCTGCTCAGGAAAAGAGCATCTGGCCATCTACAGACAGCAATTTCAGCCTCCAAAAGCAATTGCTAAATTCCTATTTGTAATATGTTTCCTATGAATTCCATTTACGTTCAGGTAACTTGTGGTAAGAGAGCTGTCTTTTATTTCAGATAATCCGAGGAGTGCTGGGAGTGGAGGAGGAGGAAACAATGGCAATGTTTCATAAATTCAGGAGAGAAACCTGGAGAAACTCAGAGAGCACATGCACACGGGTGAGTCTAGTGCAGTAACTAGCACTATAAATAGCAGATGCTCAGCACAAGTCAGTGCCTTCTCTTCATTCCATTTGAAGGCAACAGAGCAGGTGATTCGGATTTTTTCCTTTCTAGACACTCACATAGAGCTTGGCACATGCAGGTTTCCTCCCCACCAGACAGCGGAACACACTGACCTTAAAGAATTGCAACTCAGGACTTTAAGTCAAATCCAGTTGTGCTACACCTCAAAACCAAGTGTGATTTGGAATCTTATTTCTAAAATATTCTGATAAGCAATAATCGGCTAGATAATGGACCTGAAATGTCAGAGGAGGAATGAGAAACAGCTCACCAGCTACCTTTCAAGGCAACACCAAAATAAAAAAAAAGAAAGGCCCCGCGGCAATCTGGAGAGAAAAGTATCACTTGGCAGGAGGGCCGGATTTGGATGGGATCCATCCTTCTTCAGGGGACAACTCTGTTCCAAAGAAACAGGATGCTAAGAAAATTCTGGTGTCCAAATATAGACATTTGAGAAACATCACAAGGGTTTGAATATCTCCCAAGAAAAATCTGTGGAGACTTTTTTATTTCTCTCAGCGTTTTGGCAAAATTCAAAAATATTAAAAGTCCAGAGTCTATCTAACCGAGGGACCCTAATCTCACAGCTCCGAGGTCCATTCCCCAGGGAGGGAATCTAGACTGACAAGTCAGTTCCCTTATCTGTGTCTGCAAGACGCTGACAGAAATTGGAGAGAAAAAGGGAAAAAAGGAGGCTGCCACCTTTACTCACTGGAGTAATAATAATAAAGTCACCTCAGAACACTAGCCTGTTTTCTGTAAGAAAAGAACTTTTGGAGATGAAAAACAATCAGTAGGTAGCAGGTACAACCCTATGAGGTGTGGGCACTATTGCTAGTTAATTCCATCATAGAGATAAACAGGCTCAGAGCAATTCAGTTCACATAGCTAAGTAAAAGCCAGAGCTGGTATCTGAACTCAGCTTTTTTGTGGCAGAGTTACTGGTAGATCGCTCCAAAGGAGAAAAGGGCTCCTTTTCCCCAAGTCTGACCATGATTTTCTTCCTATGTTTATTTATTTATTTTTTTTGGAGGAGTAGGAAATGATTGATAAGAATTATGTTCTTCCGTGGACTCAGCTCTGGGCTCAAAGCATCTTCAACATCAGGCCTCTCTCTCTGATTATTATTATTATCATCATTATTATTATTATTACTGTTCTCATATGGGAAGGGAACTAAGAGCTACCCTGAGATGTAAGGAATGAGCCTTTAAGATATATTCGATCAATGCCATCAAGAAAAAGAAAAACGTTTCAGAGGTCGATGGGGCCAGCTGTCTGCAGCCCCTTCTACCCAGCGGTGACCACAGTCTTCACTTTCCTTTTTTAGGGCCATTTTCTTCATCAGGGCCCAGCAGGGCTTTGAAAATAATAATAGTCTGCTTTTGTAAGAAAAGGAGCAGATTTCCCAGGCATGCTTTGTGTCCCAGACTCTTTCACTAATTGATAAAGTGGTGCTACAGAGCACATTTCCATTCAAACAGCACGTCTGCTTCTACGTTCTCAAGTTTTTCTCGTGTTTTTTTTTTTCTTTTTAAAAATTTCTCCTATGAAGTAAGACAACAGTTCTTGTTAACGAAATGAAGCAAAACCAGATTCTTCTTAATGAAAATGAAAATGTCAGTAGGACTTCTCTCTTCATGCTAATCCCCTGTTTGACATGCAATGACATCATTCCACAGAAGCTGGGGACGAATGTAATGTCTGCTGTAATTACAGGCTTAATATGCAGGATAAGGGAGGTGACTGTGAGGTGCAGGCAAGCCCTTCCCACTGGGCCCTCTGAGAATACAATCGGACCCACTAAAGCAGTGATGGAGTCTTGCTGTGATAATACTAAAAGAAGCAGATATCAAAGCACTACCTTGGCCATGGATTCAGGCTTGATCTTCAAACCTTATACCCTACCAAATAACCATCTAAATTAAATTGCACTTTTTCTTATTCAACCAAGTCAAACTGTAGTGTCACACAAGATAACACGTATACACTTAAAACTCTTAATCGCAAACATACAGAAACTAAAGGTAAAAAAGAAAGCTGTAAATTCATCAAATGACACTAAGGATGAATGTGGTACTTCTTTTGGCAGAGCTAGAAGTTGGGAGAAGGGATTTTCTACCATACCACAAAGAAGAGAGGGATTTACATAAACTTTTGAAATGTGTAACGTCCTGATTAGATAAAGACAAATGGAAATTTTTTGCTCTGGGGAACTTTAAGTATAGGGAACTGATAATGCTATAAAGAAACCATAAACTCGAACAAATCATAGTTGAATAATACTGTAGATTTTATATAGTTGTAAATGTCACAGGTCATTTGAACATTACAACAAGATGAACCAGCTTTTCCTTCTTGGCTAACATTTCTTATTCATTTCCTTGAACTGCAGGCTAAAAGCATTCATCATTAACAAAGATTTTCTTCTTTTTTAAAAAAAGCACTTTTATTTAAAAATCTTTTTAAAAAGAGATAACAAATTCAGTAAACTACTGGTTTATAGTACAAAATATCTGCACTTTATTTAGAATAAGAATGGAATGCTGTTTATCATGGAACCAGTCAAGTTTACCAGAGAATTTGTTTTATACAAACGATATGTTTTGAGTCTCTCTTAAAAATACGATTTTAAAGTGTATCCAAGATGCCAAAATGGCACCAATTTCTGTAAGTATTATAAATTTTCACAAATAAGATTATATCATTTAATTATTACTTTGAGTTGAAATTGGGAAGGCTGGTGTGTTAATATGGAAGCAGAAGAGAAAAGCTTAATATATCCTTATCCAAATTTATAAATTTCTGAAATATTCATGAAAATGCACAAGACCAGAAAAACTGATTACAGTGATTTAAAGAGATGGCTATATGCTGAAAAGTGGAAGGTAGAGGGAGGGGGAGGAAGAACTGCACCAAAGGGAACTGAAATACATGTTTTTGAACACTATTAAGCATACACCCCACCTCGGAAAAACAAGACACACATTAACAATAGCTGACATTCACAGAGCACTTAACTCATTCCAGCCGCCCTTTTAATGCTTTACATGTCCTATAGCCACTGAATTTTCATAAAGCCTCTATAGGCAGGTTTATAGATGAGGAAACTGAGGCACAGGGAACTTAAACACGAGGTGGATGGAGCTTGTATTTGAACTTCGGCACTCTAGCTCCTGAGCCACCACCCTTTACCATATTGCTGGACTTAAAAAGTTCAGAACATTTCTGACTCGCTCTTCAAACATCTGCCCCTAAGTCTAGGATGCAAAGACCAGAAACAGAGGTCTCAGTCCCTTGTTGCAGGGTAACTGACACCTCTGTTCCCTCACCTTCCCACCCCTCCTCCAGCCCATCACCTTCAGAACCCAGCAGAGACTGGGGGTACAAGAAAATCCACAGTCCTGCATTACAACCAGAGCTGAATGGTTTCTTAGGAAAAGCATTAGAAGCAGAAGCAGAGTGAGGAAGAACCCAGGGAGGAGTACATGCTGATGGATGGTCTTTCTCACATCTTATTTGTACAAAGAATTACAGGTCCCAACTAATTCTCTATCAAAGGCAGACGCTCTGACAGTGAAGATAGATGATTTCTTCCCAGGCCAGCATCCCACGCCAGATGAATGAATGCCTGCTGGACCACAGACACAGGGTGGTGGACATGCACCTGAATCCGACTTCCAGGTTCTCGTTATGAAATGGTGAAAACTGCCAGCATCCAAGTGGGCAGTGAGAATTGCTAAGGAGTCTCCAGAAACCTATGTATTAGCAAATGCTGAGCCTGGACAGACCTCTCCTTGTATAAGGAGGGAAAACAAACAAAAAATGGGACCTCTGAAAAGATTCTGAAACACAAGACAAAAATAAGCATTGTCTTGAGACTTGGTGGAAAACCCTATCTTTAAAAACGAAAATGATATTTGGTATCCGCAAAAGATGGCAGAACAATAGAGTGGGCTGAATACAGGTGGAGATTTAAAAAGAAGCCAAAAGCATTCCAGGAAAGACAAAATGCAACAGCAAAATTGAGATCTGCATCTAAGGGAGAACACATGCAAAAAGATCAAAGAGAAAATGATGAGACAGAGGATGAGCATAAGAACGAATTTGATTATATAAAAATTATACATATTCTTAAGGCTGAAATCAGAGCCACAGGAACAGAAACAATGAATAGGATATACGGAAAAGAACTTGGCTACCTGAAAAAGACCAAGGTCTGCAGACTGAAAGGGTTCAGAGCATTTTGGAAAAAAATAATGAGAAATACGTATATCTCCACATTCCTTTCCAACATATTTTAATTTCATATAAGAGACAGGAGAGTAATTAATATTTGGAAGTGAGCAAATAACAGAAAGTTCATCTGTATGCAACTGAATTTTTAACATCTTCATATAAAATCCTATACAGAACATGAAAGTCTATTCTATATTAGACTTATTGGTGAAGTCAGGTTTTGTTTTTTCAGTAGAAGGCACTAGTTTCAAATAATGCATAAGCTATCTGTTTCAGTCATATCCTCCGGGTTAAAGAAAAGGCATTTTAATGTGAAAAAGTTGAGATTTTAGATACAAGAGATATTAATGGAAGAGGAGGAGTGGACATTTAAACCAGAAGGTAAATGACAAATGACTGATGATCAGAGGTGTGATGCAAGAAAGCTGCTTATAATTAGTCTGGGGGAAAAAAAAAAAAAAAAAAGATAACATCATAAAAGACGACTGGCCTAACAGAGCCTTGACAATTACCAGGTGACTATCCCCGAAGCAGGCACAGGGAAGATGCACCACGCACGTAGGATATGTTTCAGAGGGACTCAGGAACCATAGTCAGGCTATGACACAAACCTTCGAATTCTGATCCAAATATTTTGGTTGCTTTACTCTGCTATAATTCGGATTTTTGTAGCCCAGCAAATTTGTAATTAATCTTCCTTTAAGAGGTCAGTGAATATTCAGATAGTTCCCTCTTACTTTCATTCGTAACTCAGAGCAAGCTAATGGAATCCTTACAAGAATGGTAATATCTTCATAGAAATATTTTTAAATTGTGTCTATTTAATTGTTCCTATTTCCTAGGAAATGTGGTACTGTAACCTTGCATTGATCCCTGTGAAATTCAGTAAATACCTGTATATTCTAAAACCTGTAAAACTAAGCTGAATTGCTAACATTGCATTAAAAGAGAAACATAAATACAGTGTCCAATGTCCTAAATATAAAAAAAGCTTTCATCGCAAATCTCAGCTCTGTAAAATTCTCTCACTTTTTCCCTTATGAGGTCAGTTTCCTCTTTTACACCCTTATATACACCATATTCTCTTCCCTCGTACTTAGCATAGACTGTAAAATATATTTGCGTGACTATTTAACATGTGTCTCCTTACCTTGGCTGAGCGTTCCATGGAAGACCATGCAGGGACTGTGATTTATTTTACTTATTATTGTTAACCTCAGGATTTGACACAGTACGAGATCCCAAAAAAATAAGCAATATACATTTGTGGAATGGATAGACTGAGGGTACATGTTTTCATTCACTGTTCAGCCAAGCAAGTTATTATATCCTAAGAATTTCAAAGAACTTTATACAAATAACACATCTTGGCTTTACACATTGGCTATGATTATTAACTTTAATGAAAATCTATTTTTTTTTATATACTAGAATGGCTTTTTTCACTATGGGTTGATGCTATTTGACACAATAAATATAAAAGGAACCTTAGAGATAATAAAACTGAAGTTCATAAATGCTAATTTGCCCACATAGCACAAATCTACTTAGCAGTACAAGAGGGATTAGAGTGCAGACTTTCTACCCCCACCGCCACCCTCCAACGGTTCTGTCCATTGCTTCTCAAGACACTGGCTCTTAACCAGAGCTTCTAGATTGCCAAGTCTCCGAAAGTAATTGATAGTTTGTAAAGAAACATTTTGCCATATCTCAATATTTAAAGGAAATCTGCAATAAAAAAAAAAATTGTTTGCAATGTAATCGCTGCAAATGTTCAGATTTCATGTGCAGCTTAATTTTAAACCTGGGAGCTAATTACACTTTCTCAAACTGATGATACCTCATTATTCATTGTCACACACATACTAAGTCGGTACTGTGTGCCAGGCACTGTTCTAAGACGCTTTACCAAGGGACCTTGGCCTAAGGCCTCCTTAGTTCTATGGTTAAAATGTAATTGTATTCCTTTGCTCTTATCATTCAGTTGCAACTGGGAAAGAGCCATTTCTGAAAAGTTAGAATCCAGAAAGATTAAAAAATCTAGCCCTCTGATTCAAGCTCTTTGGTCTCCATTTTTCTCATTCAAAGTAGGTTTTTGTTTGGTTGGTTGCTTCTTTTCTTTCTTTTAAAGTTGTAAGGTGGAGCTTTGGGGGGAGTGGGTAACTAGTTTCATATTTTTGATGAGTCTGCCTGCCAAGCACAGAAAATCCATTTGCTAGCTAAAGGATTCCAGCAACAGAAATTTCTATCTGATGGAATCATATTTCTGGATGAACCTGGAGTAAGTCAATTTGTCAATTTATTTCATTTATATTTATATGCTGAAATGTTATTCCGAAGGCTCTGGATCGTCTCTATTCTATATATAAAACAATTAAACAAAAATAAGATACAGTATAATAATATGTATAACTAACACATTATGTAATGTTTCTTTATAAATCGGGTCTTGATCTCATTACATGTTTTAAAATAACCCAAACTAGCATTATTTGCATAAAAAAAAGGCTGTGATTGGAGAGTGGAAAGGGCATATTAGGAAAAAGGGGAAGAAGAAGAAACAAACAGAAGAGAAAGTGATGGCATTAGACGGAGAAAAAGCCATGAGAGATACGGATGAGAAAACAATGGAAGGAAAGGAGGTAAACCCATATAAAATGATACTCCTTCATTCACGGATATTTACTTGGATGTTCTAATGCTTCTTTAAAATGGAAAAATGTTTTCGAAATAATATAAAAGCTAAATCATTCACACACATACAATTACTTGTGTGCATGGAAATGTCTACACAATTTTAGCCCCACAACCTGTCTACTCCTAGGATCTAAAGCTATTCTGGACAATCTTAAAGCACAGGCAATAAGCCTTTAAAATTAATCTCAATTCTCATTTCTTTTATCACTTGGCTATTTTTTTTCTGTTTATTAGCTCATTAGGAGGTTAGAAGATGCATGAAAACAATTACCAGTTCTAAAAATTATGTCTTCATATGCAAGAGATATAGGAAATAGAAAGGAAAAATGGTTGAGACTTAGGATGAGTGCACTGGTTGTATATACAACAGGACAATGTCAATGTCCTGGGCTAACGCATATTTGCAAACTCTGACATTTTTTTAAAGCTATTGAGAAGATTGCCATTGTTACTCTCTCCACACTTCCTTTCTTCCTCTACAGCAGTTCTGAGTTCTGCAATATCTAGAACCAATGAGTCAATTTCAGAAACGGTTTATCAGCCAGGGATATCCATTGTTCTAGGTAAAAACACAATCATACTAGTACTGACGCCTCCTTTTCAACCATGTAGTCCCCACAAACATTCATAATGAGGACCTGAGGCACAGGGGACTCTCCTCCCGAATCACCCAAGGAAGACTCAGTCAGATTCTTCAGTGTTTGGGTTCCAAGTAGGCGGCAAAATGTGTTCTCTTATGTGAATACATTTCTCCTAGGCTGTGCTTCCAAAAAAGGCCAGTATTTGCCCAAGGAGTGCAATATGTCTTTTTTAAAAACTCCCTTTGAAAATATCACTCTATTTGGGAGAAGGAATAACAGATTTCTAAGTGCATGTTTTCTATAAATAGTTCAAGTATATCCTGGACTAATGTATAAATTTGGTTTAGCAAATCTAAGTTAATTCTAGATACATTTGAGGTGTTCATATAAAGGAAAGAACTATATCATTGAATTCTAAAACTTCAGAAAATAACAATCCCACGAGGAATTATTGGTAACTCTCTATTAACCAGAATATTTAATTAACAAGACCATTACATTTCTCATCCACGGATATTATTCATGTTGTTACTATACACAGATTATTTCACTAAGGTTTTAGAATACTCCATGAGGTTTGCTTTAAAAATAATATTACATAGGTTTTAATGAGTGAATTAAAATAAACATTTTTTTGCAAACATCTTCAAATTAGGGATGGGACAGATTTAAATTGTTACCTGAAAGGTATTAGATACCAACAATTATATGATGTATTACTATAAAAATCATTCTTCCTTCTGGATAATCATGACTTTCTGATGATTACCTGCATGCAAATTGTACACTGTCAGTAACAATTTGATTCAAGCACTACTTCCCAAGGGAGTTCATATCTGCATGTACTGACTTGTTAAATCACGTTGTGCTAATTGATGGTTCACATGACAAGATATGCATAGCTGATCATGCTTATTAAAACGGAGACCATTCTCAATTAGCCATAACAAATGATGTACCTGGCATTTTTAACACATTCAACCTACAGATGATCCCAGAACACATAAAATTCAATCTTCAGCCTCCTTCCAAAGGACTAAGCAGCTAATCTGAGGCTCAATGCAGTACCAAACACCAATGTGGAAATTCTAATTATAACGGAAAAAAATGCAGCTATTTCCTGTTTGGCTTCAAGTACATAAAACACTCATGAGTTTGACTTTTGAAATACTTTTCACGCAGGTGTTTGGCATTATGCAAACATCATTAAGTTTTGTCTTGTTTGGTTTGTCTGCAAGGTAAAGACAGATGGAAAAAGCCAAGGGCCAAGAATTCCCAAACTAGAAAATCATCCCGAGTGTCACAAAGCTGTGCATTTTCCTCTAAAATTAATAATCCTAACAGATGGGACAGGTAGATTTTCTAAACTAAATTCTTTCATTGAAATTTTAAAATCTGGATTGAAGACCATTTTAAACAGAAAATACGAGTACCCTTCTACATGTCAGTGATGAGGCACTTTAGTAAAAATTCATGGACTCATAGAATATAAACACTGGAAGGGACTCGGAGATCATTTCGTCCATCCTTCCCCTAATTGTATTCTAGAGAAATCTAAATCTCTGGGAGAGAGTGGTGTTAAGAGTGCCTAGTCAAATAGGTTAAGGAAATTTATGGCTATACAAAATTAAATAAATTTATATGCAGTTACATACTTTATGGCTCCTCAAAGGATAAGATCCAGAATGCCATAGTTCCCAGACTTATTCACAATGGAATTCTTTCCCACTGACTACCTATTAATGTTTTACAGAACTAATTGCTGGCAGAACCAAGTTTTAGTACCCCGATCTTGTCTAAGTCCTTTATTTTGCCGAAGAGAATGCCTCACAGCAACTTTTCAGGGGGGTACACAGGCAATAATAGTCTCAGGTGCACTCAGAGCGGCTGTGTTAGGTCCAGCTTCCAGGACTCTGGAGAGAGAAGCAGCTAACAACACAAGTCCCCTCCCTGCTTGCCCTGATCCAAGAACAGCTGACTCAGAGCTCTCCAAAGTGTCAGCTCTAGCTTCAGGGCAGTGAACCAAATACTTCAAATTTAGTTCTATAAAACCTTTCACTTTCACAACCTCTCCCAAATGTCTTCAGAGTCTGCCAGGGGATAATGTTCCAGCACTCAAAGATGAAGACAATCTTGAAACCAAGCCTATACATTCAGTTCAGTTTTCTTCTCATGGGAGAGGGTGACTCCTTAAAATAACAATTCTGTCTTTTCATAATTAAATTAAAGGGCTTACCTTAAAATGTAGCTCCGAACTAAGGAATAATTAATTCAGTTTGGATCCAAAAGTTCTTGGTCACAAAGTGAATCTAGTGCATTAGTTCTGTTGTATTTCTGCTTCAATTTGTGTAGATAATGATTTTAGTGCATATTTCTTATGTGTGTAAATTTTAAAAAATAGCCTGAACAAACAGAATTTACACAAGTATCCTTCTGCAAAATTTCATTTGACACATATTATACACTAACTTATTCTATTAGCCACCTTATTGCTATGCTCAGTTGGAAATAACTCTCAGGCCAGGATTACTTATACATCTTATGGCCTGCAGAGTTAGGAACTGGAACAGTGTCTTGCTACAGGAACTACTATATAAATATTTAACCACAGATTGACTGATAATAGGACAGCTTCTAAAAAGATATACCATATACTGTGAAAAGATTATCCCCTACTAAATGGATTAGAAGATAAGGTATCCCTCCCTGCCCCCCCCCCTCTATTTCCTCTCTCTCTCTCTCTCTCTCTCTCTCTCTCTCTCTCTCTCTCTCTCTCTCTCTCACACACACACACACACACACACACACACACACTAAAAGGGGAGGAGTTTTTTATCAAGCAGTTTTCACTCATGTTTTGCAGGTCTTTCACAAACGCCAAAACTTCTAGGTGAGAGTTCAGAAGGCAGGGAACAACTTCTCAAAATGGCTGAGGAGTTCTGCACCGAGAGCGTTCTTGGTCGGGGTTGCAAAATGTTTTCCATCTTTAGTTTTATTACTATCAAATTAACTTCCTTAAATGTGACATTTCCATTGACTGATATTTCAGTAACCGAAAAGCAACATCTATATGGAGCAGTGTCCTTGGGGCAAGGTGTACTCAAAATGTGATGCTCCCTCAGGGTAGCGCCTGTTCCTTCCCCAGACTATCACATGAGATACAAACAAGGAATTTGTAAATTTGCTCAAAATGCTCAACTTTACTCATAGCCTCCAAAAAAACCTGTTCAATTAAGAAAAAAAAAAAAGAGCAAGCAAAGGGCAGATCTAAAAGATTTTCTAAACCAAGGCAGTCCTTGAGATGTTCATATTTTATCTTAAACCTTTAAACGATTAACCCCACAAGGGAATTTTTAGAGGAAACCTCAGTTTGAGTCTTTAAAATGAGATGTACAACTACAGATAGAAGCCACATCCAACAAAATACCACCTTCCCTGGGCTTTTTTTGTTTGTTTTTAATTAGATAATTTCATTTTTCAATCGCGTGTGCACTTGATCTTAGCCAAAAGGCCAAGAAGCGATTAAACCATGTGTGGACTCTCTTCTTGCATTTTCTATCAGCAGTTACCTCACCAGTCCGGACTACAGGCAAGTCTTTAACATAGGCCAGAACAGTTTATTAAAATAACATTATTTTTGTCTTGTGTTTATGTTAATTTCTCCAGTTCCTGTGGTCATTTTTAAGTATACTTCCCCAGGGGCACTTCTTTCTTTCTCACATTTCTCTACAACCAAGGAAATCTGACTTCCTAGGCAATAGAAATTACGCATAGACCACAGCAGAGAAAACAAAAGCGTAAGCCCTGGAGTATGATGTTTTGGGATACTTGATGGTTGCCTGGGTAGCGTTTAATTAGTCCTGGGTTTCAGCTGGGTGGGGGAGAGTGCTGGTACCTGGGTAACCTTTGTCACTGCAACTAAATCTGTGGTTGAACAATGAAAATGCAATGCTTTTTATAATCTTCATTCTCTTCCCTTCACTTCTTTAGGAATTCGAGTAAATCTCAATCTCTCTCTCCCTCTCTCTCTAATTTACACTCGCAGTTTATAAATTAAGAAAACACTCTCCGTTAGTGTTTTCCGAAGCTGTGAATGACATTTTCCCAACTACATTATACACAGTGGAGATACCTTATTCTTCCATCTATCCCTTTACAATCTCTTGATTATTAATAAACACTCAAAAATAGTACTTGACTTTTTTTAAAAGAAATCTATTAATTTATGTTTTATTCCTCATCTTCCACCATTATTTCCAGCATGTGTCCATAAATGCTGAACAAAATGCCCCAGAGAAAAAAGTGCAAAAGCAAGCAGTAAAGAATAAAGAGACAATAAATGCTTAGTGGTTTACTGATGTCGCATGCTTAAAAACAAAAAACAAACAACAACGAAACTCTAGTAGCAAAAACCATGGGCTCTCTTTGGTCTCTGCAATGAAGACAAAAGCCCTGATATTCAGCATGAAACGCTGTTCTTCGTTGGCAGTGTTAGCAGCTGTTCTGGAATGCACTTAGCTGGATTTAATGACGGGTTACTGACATTCCCCCAAATGGATACTGGGCCCAGGCAGCCAATTTTCTGCCACCTTCTTGCCTATGCATGTCTATGTTGAGTGGTTCCACAGTACCCATCAGGAACCGCTCGAGAGCCATTACAATCAGTAGAGTAAAACATCTTTTTTACTCCAAGAAAAAAAAGAGATGAATACGTATTTCTAGGGTAGTCTGAATGAGCCATCAAGAACCCCAAAGAATGAAGGCACCTGAGTGTCAATGAAACACCATGTTATGCCTTTTTGTTGGCCACACCTGCACCAGAAAAAAAAAATACATATATGTGTGAGGATCTTGAGCAAAATGTAAACCTTGCAGGAATTATACCTTGTGTTGTATACACTACAAAGTTCTTGTTCTTGTTCTTGGAAAGTGTGGCTTTTTCACCATTTCAAAGGAATGAATGCAAGTGGGGGCGACCAAGCAGCTGACACATCAGGCAGCAACATGTGAATGGGAGCACAGGGGCAGGAGCAGAGGGTGGGAGGGGCTGCTGCTTACTCCACTGACTTCAACCCAGCCGGGCAGGGAAGGCTGAGGGGCAGGGGGCATGTGGAAGAAAGGCAAGTAATTTGCATTAAAATGGGAGTCCCCTTCCCAGGCGAGCAGCAATGACCTCAGTGGATGTTAAACAGGGGTCTGGTTACTTCAACAAAAGTGAAGCTCTCCATTTGTCCTTTTCTTCTAATACTAGGATTCTTCCCATAACCTTAGATGATAATGCAATGAGAAAAGGTGAGCCGAGTGGTATAGGCATGTGGGCAAGTACCTGAGGGAGAAAACATGGGGATAAAGGATCCCCATTCCCTCTGAAATCATGGGCTCCTTGAGGGCTAAGTCAGCCTCTTGAATGCAACTGAACATACATTTGTGTGCTTTATTGTTTAAAGGTTGGGAGCTGGGCTGAAAACACATTCATTACTCCCTGTCATAGAGCAGTTGATGCATTCTAGGCACATACAATTAGGCTATAATTCTGTACAATGACAGACTAAACATACAAGTCTAGACAGAGAAAGGAGACGACTGAAAATATTCTTAGACCTTTGCTAAGGGCATTTTAGCATTTTCTTATCAGTCTACTGGCAAATATTGTAAAACTCTGCTTCATTAAGGTCAAAGGGAGTAAAAGATTCGCATGACTTAAATTCAAGGGACTCTTTAAATTCTCCATCAAAAACCAGTCTTGAGGCCAGATATTATTAGCAGTCACTCAGCAAAAATCTGAGGATGCTCAGTTGTGGTTCGTTTACCTTCTGGAGAAAAGGCATGAGTTCCTAAACAGAACCACCCATATACACATTACAAAAATCAATCACATTATATGAAGGTTTTTGTGATTTAGGAGTTATAAAACTAGTGACAAAATGTAAATATGCCACATTCTTACTATTTATTCAGTTAGCTAAGAAAATAAACCACAGAAATTTTGATTTCTTAAAACTGGCAGTCTATAGTCACTTGTTATTGGAGAGTGTAGACAAAAGAATTGAGTAATAGAATGGAGTGGAAGAGGTTGCTCACTGAAGGGGAGCAGAATACATGACCTCAAAATACGTCACTTTTGCATGTGGATTTTTTTTAACTGAAGGCAAGACCCAGCAGACTCAAGAAAAACTTTTACTTTGCCCTTTCCTACCTAGAAGGATTTAATTAGGGGGCCTAGCTCATAGAAAGAGCTATCACTAAAGATAACTTTTACCTGAATGACCTACCTGTATGGCCAAGCAAACATCTAATCATCAAATATCTGCTTCTCTTATTGTCTTGTGAATTACCCTCCTTCCCTTTGAAGCTCCAGACCCTTATTCTATTCCTTAGCTCAGAGTGGCACATAACCCTCAACTGCCCAACTTGCCACTGGATCTCATTGTCTTTGTGAAGTTAATCTGTATTATGTTAATCTGTATTAATTCTCTTGTTAATCTGTATTATGTCAATTTAATTAATAGACCAGCTAAAATAGAACTTATAAGCATAGAGGAAAATTTTTCCTCCCCTACACTGATTATCACCAATAGTAAGAAAGCAGACTAGAACCCTCACCCACATCAGCATCCTCACATGGGTACCAACAGGACCATTTTGCAAATGGTCTGTAACCCTGCCCTAAGGTTCTGCTATGCCAGCGCCTTAATGCATTGCTTCCTTTCTGCTCTCATACCCAAAGGACCTTCCTAAACTCAGTCATAGAATGTTGCTACCCCTTACATATAATCAGCAGTTCTTTCTGATAATGCTGAAAGCATTTGTTTCTCTGAGAACATCTTTAACACAAATTTTAATGTCATTACAAAAAGGAAGCCAGCCAATATCTAACGCCAGTATTTCCCATCGATAATAATAATCACCAAATATACAAGTCAAATAGATTTTCAACAAGGGAGACAATTTTAACACTAGCTTATGTTTATTATTTTGCCATGTAACAAGCACTGTTTTAAGATCTTTACACGTATTAATGCATTTGATCCTCAGGAAAATTCTATGAGGTAAAAACGATTGTCCCTTTTTTACAAATAATAAAACTGAGGCATAAAATGATTAAGTAACTTGTCCAAGATTCTATAGCAAATAAGTGTTAGAGCTAGGATCCAGAATCTATACTCTTAATCATTATGCTATGTTGCTAGGGAGGATTTGATTTCTCAAAAAATTTTTAATTATTTTAATTGGAAGAAGTGGCACAATAATGAGAAAAAAGACAATTAAAATTAACTTTCCTTCTCCTGTCCCTTGTACTAGAAATGATTTGTATTTGTTGTTTCGAAATGATGTCTAACACAGATAATCATGGTGTACTTCCTATAACCCTTAGGAGATATCCTCCTCTATCGGTATATGAAGGAAGATCTAAAGTTCAATTAGAGAAAGATGCAAATAGAAATGGAGAATGAAGCATGGTAAGCGTAGCTCTATTCTTATGGTGGGACATAAAAATGATTCTCATCCAACATGATTAAGGTATAAAAAACATGCTATAATATATAAATAACAATTTTAGGATAGTACGTGAATTTATCAATATAAGGAAACAAGACTGTTGCTCTATTTTGAAAAGACTCAATTGTTGAACCTTCACTTGAGCGAAAGCCTGAGACATGTTCACGAAAGAGTACCTAACCCTTTCTCTCAAGAAAGCTGGTCTTGCTTCAGTCCAGCTTAGATGTGGCCAGAAATGTTACATCAGGGCAAATCAGCAGAGAACTGCTCTGGGCACAAAGCAGATATTTGTTGAAGGATTTTCAAGGAAGGTAATGCTGCAATAGGTTTGAGAGTGTTAGATGGTCCTAGATGACTGACCATTCATTCCAACAACTGTAGTATGTCAGAGATGGATGGAGCTTATTGATCCCAGGACTCACATTCTGGAGAACTAGAGGACCCACAACCTCATATTACATGACTCCCACCTCGTGCAGAGAAGGCATCGTATTCCAGGTTCCTGCTCAAAGAGTATTTTGTTCAAGATGACTAAACCTTTCGGAGTGGTTTGAGACCTGCAATCCTGAAGAAACAGGCAAAATGAACCTCAAAACCATGTTTAAATACCTGTACAGGGGGTAAACTAGTACAAGGAAACAAATTTAGTTGTGCTGCCTGTACAAGCTGTTGGCTGCATCAAGGCTACCACCAGTCTTTCATAAGCGCACACTAGACACAGAATCTAGCTCAGCACTGACTGATACGACTAGGTAGGTAACCAATCTTTACTGTAGGTGACAGCAGGAAAAGGAGGGAGATTAGGGTGCATTAAGCCAAAGTGCTGGGTTTTTTTTTGGTGGGGTGGTGGGGAGGGGAACCTGACCTTCCTAGTCCACTAAAGTAATACAGGGTACTTGGTCCAAAAATAGTTAATTCTTGAGCAATTCTTGCAGCCTTTCATTCTGCAATACACATCTGTCACTCTATAATGTTAATCCAAGTACGAATGAACACAATGGAAATCACAGGCCTCACTTAGAAAAAAAGCGGTCTTATAAACAGTAGTAGTAAAAAAGCCAGAACAACCTATAGAGAAAGAATAAAAGCTTGAATTTTACATTTTGAAACATACTTGTAGGAAAAGGGTACTTCCCTTATTTTTCTTTCTGTGAGATGATTTCAAAAGTCGAGAAGATATATAAGGCATAAAAACACAACACAGTAACAATCATATACTGTACCTTTACTTTACCAAATCATGTGTTGTCTGATAGTGTCTGGATCATTCTCTTTTTTTTTCTCAGTGCAAAGATACTTAAGAGCTGATTTTTCACATGACTTTGCAGCAGGTTTAACTTTTAATGAGCCAATTCTTGCTATGTTTTTCTTAACACATTTACTCAATTCCATGCTTGAAAGCTACAAATCCTTTGATAACTAGAATGTGTGAGATTTTACTCTAATATCAAACTCAAAGAGAACCGAGACAGTCTCATGGGTATACTGCTGTAGGCAAGTATGATTCATGAAGGCAACGGCATTCTATAAGTGGCTTCAAATTTCAGTATGTACCAGGTTAACTGAATATGATGTGATCAGTCAAAAAAAAAGCCTGAACCTCATTCCTGATTTTATATCGATGACAATAAAATCAGCAATCACACAACAAAATCATATAGATGGAAAAGTTTTCTTTACTCTTTCACATAAAATTTAAGTAATATTCAAGAATAAAATGCAATGCATTATCTATGATGGATTAATGACAAAGCTTTAGAGAAATATGTCCTAGGTTTGGAGTATTTATGGGCCAGCAACTCTGTTCATAATCCTAAATGTGACCAACGGGGAGAAATATGGGTCACCACTCACAAGAGGAAGACAAGATGGGTGAGTCTGACTACATTCCCAGTCTTAGAAGTCAAGGTACAGCCCCACTGAGGTAGCTAGTTAATGGTAGCATCTTCACGTATGACAAATTTTTGCATCCTTACCTTTAATTTTACTGTAGAATTCTTTTTCATCTCTGAAAGAAAAGCTATTTTAACAGCAGTCTGGAATTTAAAATTTTTTTTGCCCACACTAAGAAAAGTGGGTGATACTACCACAATGAAATGATGATGTATATTTCATTTTGAAATGCAGATATTTCCTTTTGTGGGTGAAGAAGGGAGGTTGTGGGATTCTGGAGGCATCCAATTTGTATTCATAACTTCGTTTGAGTAAAATTAACATTTAAATAGTTGGCAATCCCTTCAGGTCCTAGAATAGTGAAAAAATTTACCCCAGAACTTAAAACCTTCTAAGAATCCACAAAATATATAACCCACATAGCAATAACTTAGAGTTGACTTTCTCAAAACATGGCTCTGTCTAACCTAGTAGATAATAACAAACACAAAGAATCCTTTAGCAAAAAGAGAAAGTCTTTTTTGATTCCCAGGCAAAGCTTTCTTGCCAATGGCCTGTTTCCTCATCCTTTCAAATTCTAGGTTAACAAATATCGAACCAAAGCCTCACCTGGGACCTCAGGAGAGAATCTTGCCGAGTGTCGGGATACAAAAAGTTTCAGTTCTTGGTCTAAGTTGCATTCAATCAGGTTTGTGTCCCATGATCGGATTCCTAAGGAGGGAAAAGAAGACAGGTGACAACTTTCAGTTAGTCATTTCAGAATGGTTTGGAAAACAACACTGTAACACCTCTCAGGCTTTAAGGGAGGGTGTGGAAACTTCTTTTCTGAAGAGCTTGGTGATAAGCGGTGGATGCCCACAAGATGGGAGGGCTAGGGAGGTCTCTCCACCAGGCCACAAGGGAGGGATAACCAGCAGCGTGGACTGAACTTCTGCCCCTCATAAAAACATAAATGCTACTTTTCGGAGAGAGAAAAGAAAACAGTTATTAGGAAAATAACAGGCTGTACTCCAGGGAGGGAATAGAAAGGACAGGAAGATGGTGAGTTCTGTAGCAGTTAAGAGGCCACCAGACAATCTCTGGCTTTTCCAGGATCCACTTGTAAGTGGCAAGAGAATGTAGGATGAAAGTAGGGAGAGAGATATGGGGGCTGACATTTAAGTCCAAGCCTTTGTTTTTAAAATGATGTTTTTTCAGTGTGCATAAACATTGTGTGTACACATATAGTTTCTTTTCTTTACTCATCTCATTTTTGACCTTGGTTTTTCAATCCCTAGATATCAATGCAAAATTTGTTATCTTATATAAAAAGGCTGGATCTCAGCCTTCAAGACTTGGCCTGTCTGTCCTCCCAGGCTTTTATTTTACCTGAATAGCTTGGCAAGCAGCTCTTTCATTCACGATTGTTAGCTGCGTCGAATTTTTTTTATCCAAAGGCAAAGAAATGTGGCAACATTTTATACTTTATAAACTTTCTAAAAAATTGGGGGCCATGAACTGTCTATTCTCACAGAAGTTCAAGTTTCCATTCACTAGGCTAGAAGCTGGGGTGAGGAACACTGAGACAAGGAATACCAATGCCCTACCTCCCTAGTCTCTTCCTTTCTCCTCCCTCTGCCCCTCCTCAATCCTGCCCTCCCAAACGGGATATCTAGAGGGGCACTCAGAAGACATCAAAGAAGGGAGATCTGGGGAGCAAGCCAGGGAAAACTGGGGAACCACGGAACTCTGGAGTATATTTTTATATTTTCCCCAAAAGACAGCTCATGGTGGAGCCAGTATGTAGCGTCTATGACTGTACCCATGCATGGAGCATCCTTCATTGCCAGGAACAAACCTCTGAACAACAATTATTTATTGCATACCTAGCAAGGCAGAGACATGAAGATCTAGGTATAACAGAGTAGGTGAACTATCTCTAAGTAAACACCCATTCGTTTAATCATTTTTGCTGGTTGTTAGTCGTGCATACAGACTTGAGAGTATAAATGACAATGTGTTATTTAAAAACACCTCTAAATCGTTAATGCATATCTGCATTTACTCCCATTTATATCCTGTAACGTCTTCCTACCTTGCAAAGAATCAAGGTAGGTAGATAGATAGATAGATAGATAGATAGACAGATTCATACATACATACATAGATGTGTGTGCCTGTACACACACACACATTACAAAAAGATTCTAGAATCTCAGCTGACTGCACACATTAAAATATCTTCGGATTATACACCAAATATCTTTTCTACTATGGAGAATATTTTCCAATAGATGTATGTCCAATAAATAGAGGTAAAAGTATCTCATACAATCCGTGAGAAGAATTCAGGTGTGAAAGAGTTAACATTCCTAAAGAGGCTAAATTATGAGGGAGAATTTTATGGGTCTCCCTGGAAACATTAACAGCCTCAGTTTGCATTTGCGCTAATGGAACATTTAAATTTTAACAAGAAAGGCATGTTGAGATTTTGTGGATCTTTTTAGTGCCGAAATGATAAATGGGTTTTTGTTTCACAGAAAGCTTGACAGGTTGAGAGGTCTGAATTCATTAGAATATTTTACTTCAACCTATATGAACACTATATACTCATCTAGTATGAAAAATCGTCGCGCTCCTGTCTGAGCTGCTTCATTAGTAATTGTTGACTGGATTCTCTGTGCTCCAGGTCTGAGCTCTACTTTGTCTTCTGGCTTGTCAAGTTGGGTCAATAAGTTAATAATGAGACATTTGTATTTAAATTAAATTCATACAATTTTTCTGCCTTTGTTCTAAGTTATGTCCAAACTGCTACATCATTTGAATGACTTCATCTAGGGTTATACACAGACTTGCTCTTACATTGTTGTTTGCCATTTTCCCCTTGGCTTCAATTAACTTGTCATGACACATGCAATTAAATGCTTACTTTACACTTCATAAACTCTTGGTTGTATGATTTATAATTGAGCAATGGAAAAAGTAAGAAATAGTAGATAAAAACACTTAGTAATTTTTAAAATACCCTAGTAAAAAGCTGATAAAATATTTCTCATTTTTACACACCCAATGAAACTAAAACTTTAACGTTCTCTTTTCAAGGGAGCAATTTCTAGCCAAATTATTTCTTAACAATGTATAATCAGTACTACCACTTATAAAATAAGGGTTACAATGGATTTACTAGTTATTTTAGTTTGAAAGGAAATTTTTGGAAGCAGGCCACTTTCTATACCAATTTTATAAATAAAATACTTTGTAATTATTTTGTGTCTTCTACTGGATAATATTAGTAAAGGGAAACAGTATTTCTCAATGAAAGATCATACTGCATTTAGTAGGTTTATGTATCTCCCCTTTGTGTCTAAGAGGAAGCCATTGGTGGGCCCTCTAAAGCTCATAAGACAAAAAAAAAGATTTTCTATAGCCCTTCCTACATTCTCTTAATTCATGGCTGGAGAGAATAGTTGGGTGTTGGCTTTGAGAAAACAGGTTACTCTGAAGAGGCTTTCAGAAGCGGGTCATCTCATTCCCTGATGGGTTGTAGAGAACCCATGATACATCCTGGCCCCTTTTTTGATTATGCCCCCAGTAAATGCCAGGTCAAGCTCTTTCCCGAGACTTTGCTTTTCCAGCACTCTATGAAGACTGTGCCCCTTACTGGCTTAACTAGTTGGGGGCAAAACAGGACAACTCCACCATTTGGAGATCAATCTCTACTTTTTAAATTTCTGTGCCCAGATGGCATCTGTCACCCCTGGGAAATTGGCCCATGGACAGGCATCCTGAGAACTCTCTCCCCTATTCTGAGGCTGTGCCCTAACCCTGGAAGGGAGTGCCATTACTCTGTCAGCCAGTTCTCCAGCCTCTGTGACCAGGGGGTAACAAAGGATCTTCCCATCTCACTTCACTGTCCTTAAGGCATAGTAGTGTACCAAAGGGAGGTTAAAGTGCACATGAAGTTTAAAGATGGAAAAAAGAAAAAGGTTGTGTATATGTGTGTGTGTGATTTATAATGATTTATTTAGTGGTTATTACAGAAGAAGTCAGAGTGAGCAATGAGGAGCCAGGTTCACTTACTTTATACAGGTTAGATCTGGCCAAGTTTAACAGTGATGGAAACATTTTGCAGATTATTTAATGAAACCAACAATTTTAAAAAAGCACCTCTCATTTAAAGGCTAAAATCTATATTCTTAAAAGAGACAGGAAATTGAAGAAAGCAGAACAAAATTACCACGCATTGCACGTTGAAATAGCACATGTATTCTATCTGATAGTTATTTGGGCCTTTGACAGGTTGATATTCCTCTATGAGCTTCAGTTGCTCTCTCTATGAAAAATAGGCTTTTGAATATTTTTTGCAAGTATCTAAATGATTAACCTAAAACCATAAGATTCTATTTGTAAAACTATGCTAAAAGTGATCTAAAGTCATATTAGAATCATAAACTAAAGAGAGTTAAAACAAAGAAAATGCTAAATTCAAGGTTTTATTTCTCAAATAAATTTTCCTATTTTTTCCCTTGACTTAACCTTTAATTTGCTTTCTTCTTTTTTCAAGCCAACAACTTGAGGTTCATAATATACAAGTTATTTGTAATGCAAACAATATCTTACATACAGAGCTCATCATTTCAAAACACTGGTGATAATCTAGGTCTCAGTATCTCACATTAAAAACAAACAAAAGAAGTGATTTATAATAATATATTTATTGGTCTAAAAATTAGAACTTATTTGAACAGTAAGCTTTTAGAGAAGATTAACAATAAATCATCAATTTAATGACCTTACATTTGGGGACTGGCTTATACTTCAGCATGGGTCATAGAACCCCTAGTAGATAATACCAATTAAATAGTGCAAGAAGAAATTTATCTGCCTTTGACTTTGAAAAGTATAAAGACGAAAATAATAAATACTCTCTAAAATTTCTTTTAATCCCCACCATGTGTTGATTTTTTACTGCTAAAATAAAGTAAAAACCAAACCCTAAACTTTCCTGAGTTCTTAATTCTCTTAAACATCTTAGACTAAAAATATTCAATAAAGTGACAACAGAAAGTTACAATGTAATCAGCTAAACCTACACCTAAAAACTCAGGGCAGTAGAGGTTTTAGCCTTTAATATAGATTTTAGCCTTTAACATATGCCTATCTCTTTATGAATAATCTTGCTGATTCCCAATGTTAACTAGAGGAAAATTATGCTCTTTGATAGTAATTGAAAGCATCAAACTGGAGCTTAATATTCCTTTAAAACAATAAAATGAAGCAATGAAACTATCACAAGCCTCTAGAATTCAATTTGCAAGGCATGGATATATGTAGCCCTAAAACAAATTGGAGGAGTGGGGGCTTTGCTAAAAATGGGATGGCTGTTAGGTCCATATTGTCTAATTAGGAAAGAGGCAGAGGAGGTGCCAAGGAGTGGTAGCTGGTGGTAATGACAATGGTTTGGCATAAAATCCTGCAAACTAACTAAAGAAAGCTAGTCTGAGGAAAGACTATTGTTTCAAACTTGAGAAGAAATGACCAAACCCTACATTACGCTTTTTGAATACAGCTGAGAAATGTCTCTTTTCCTTATTTTCAAGAAGCATTTACTAAGTATCCATATTGGGATGTTTCAGGCCTATTGATTTACTGCATTACTACCATCTTTCTACAGGTTGATTCTCTAGGCTTCAATAATCAGATGGCAAAAATCCAAGTCACCAGGGTCACCAAACCCACAGAGCATCAGTTAAGTTGGGAGGGCAAATAGGTAGCGAGAGTAACAGATGCTGAACTGCTTTCCCAGCCTGCAACACACAATCAGAGCCAAACCCCCTGGAGCATCTCCATCTTGCTTCACAGAACGCAGCCCACAGGCACCAGCAAGCAACAGCAGTGGTATCACAGTGACCTCTGGAGGAGGCCCAGCTGGGACGTGACGGCTGAGGCAGTAGCGTGTCAGGCAAAAAGGCAACAGCCAGGCTGTCCTGTTGCTAAGTCATCTCAGACTGTCCAAAAAGCTATGGGAGCACGTAGCACTGGAAGGCCCTGCAGCTAGAGCTGCATCCGAGACCCCAGGACTCTGGAGAGCAATCTCCAGAGGAAAAGCAGCATCTGTTACTGTGCATAAGGAAACAGCTCTGCTCACTGACTTGGCTGATTTTTAATGGGCTCAATATAGCCATTTCGGAGTTTCAGGCAAAAACCTGACCAAATTAGGAATTCAGGAAGACATGGTGATTGCAAAGGGAACATGAGGGGCTTCTAAGTTTCTAGTAATGTCTGGTTCTTGATTTGGGTGACACGGGTATGTTCATTTTGTGAAAATCCACTGAGCTCCTCATCTATGATTTGTGCCTTTCCTCTATATACTACTTCAATAAAATCTTTTAAAACTAAAAAAAGTCAGGAAGAGAAATCTGAACTTTATCACTAAGTGCTAATAGTGGAAAAAAGAATACAGAGGGTGTTTCACAGCAGTACTTAGATGTGTCTTAGATTTTATCTTCGAACAAAAGAGGCTTGAATAAACAACCCCCTGAGGAACGGGATACTGAAAGGATGATCAGCAAAGTAATAAGCGGGAAGGTAATTATGCTCAGAAGGTGATTTCTGAGCCACCTCCCTGCATGGGGTGCAGCCCACAAGTGGATGACTATACAAAGGCAAGGTCTGAAAACTGCTGTGTTTGATCTCCCTCTAGTATTAGCCTGCCCTGCACTATCGTGATGGAGCCGGAAAGCCAGAGATGCTACAGAGGTGGCCCTTCTGACACTTACGTGGTATGACCTTGAGCCAGTCGCCTTATTCTTTCTGCCTCTCTGGGGCCTCATCTCTAAAATGGGGGTGATGGTTCCTTTCCTGGCACAACATCGGGTGGTTATAAACATTTCATAGATAGAAAAGCACCTCCTAATGTATTATTATTCCCTGGCAATGGTGCTGCCAAAAATTTTTTTTTAAAAAATCCAAAGTCATTGATTCATATAGTAGCCACACCCAAAGTAAGTACGTGTGAAATTTTCCGAGAAAATGTTCAAATGAACTGAATTAGAACAGATCAGATTAAAAGCCTATAGTTTGAAAATAAGGGTTATTGTAATGTCTATAAGGCATTTCATTACTGAAATCTCTTATTCTTGAATTCTTTTCGAATAAAATAACACGTCTTAATTCTGCTCACTTTTTCTTTTTCTGGTTTGTTTTTTTTTGTTTTTTTTTGTTTTTTTAGCTGAAAGGAAAAATCAGTGCTTTAAAGTTAAACAAAGAAGCAGGTCTGCAACTCCAGTCCCCACCCTTTGCAGCCTTTTGTTCTGGGGACAAGCGGTCGTTTCCAAAGGCAGAGGAAGATGACTGACAAGCATTTCTTTTTTTTTTGTTTTTTCTAAAATAAGATATTTCATTTGTCTTTTATTGGGTGGGGGGTGGGAGCGGGGAACGAGGGCTGCGTGAACGCCCTTTGTCCGCCTCCGGCTGCCGTAGAGACCGCAGTGCGGACTGCACCACGCCCACCCACCGGTGTCTCCAGGCAGAAACGCTTCAGCACCACCCAAGAGAATACAGCGCGGGTTGGGGCTGCGGAGGGGCCTGGCGACCTCGGTCAAGAGCGAGGAGAGGTCTGGGACGCCGGGGTAAAAGGGAAAGGCAAAGACCACAGCTGCCCACCCGGGGACTTCGAGCGCAACAAAGCTGGGCTGAGGAAGAGGTGGGGGCACGCAGTAAACCCAAACCCGAGGTCCACAGGGGCTGCGCCCTGTGGGGGCGCCGCAGTGCAGGGGCAGGTGGAAGTACTGCGGCAGCCCCAGTGGGACTGGGGCGCGGGTCGGTCCGCGTGCCCGAGGCGGCGCCCGCGGGACCCTCGGGCCCCGCCCAGGGTTCTCTGCGAACCGCTATTCTGCCTCTGCAGAGCGCGCTCCTAAAGCGCGCACCGGGAGAGGCGCTGGCCCTGCCTGCCGCCCCTCCCTTCCCTCCCCTCGCCCAAGCCATCACTCCCGAGGCCGAGACTTTTAGAAGAAGCCCCACCCCGCAACTTGGGATCCCATTGTCCTTCCTCAAAGCCACAACCAAGGTCCTAGGGGCGATAGCAAGGCTGGTGCGTCCAGGAACGAAGTGCGGGCGGTTCTCCATCTCTGCGTCCCGCGGCGGCGGGGGGGCGGGGGGGTGGCGGGCGTGGCCCTAGGACTAGCCTAGTCATTCCAGGGAAAGAAAAGATCGGAAGGTTTTAAGCCAGAAAAGGCATTTCTCGGGAGCTGAGGTGCTGTGGTGAGAGTGATACCCACGCGGGCCCTGGCACATGGTGCTTCAGCCTCGGATCTACCGGCGAGATGGCGGGGGAGGGGGGAGTCTACCAGCATTTTGTGGAGATGAGAAGAGGGCTGAAAGGAGTGGTAGCTTCAGGTCCTCCCCCCGCCCCCCGCCCGACTTTTGCTCCCTGCAGTTGCGGCTTTATTATGGCCTCTGCTCCTCTGACACCTGCATTTCATTTAGCGGGAGAGGCGGTGGCCAGCTCGGATCTGCAGACCCAGCCTGATGACAGATCCCTCAAGGTTAGGAGAGACTCGCCCACTGGGTCTCAAATTAGATTCGCATTACTCTGAAATTAGCTTAGAAAAGAGTCCGGACTGGGTGCGGGAGGTGGTGGGGAGAGGTGGGTGCGGGGCGCGCCCGAAGAAGAGGGTGGCGGTCGCGCCCTGGGTGGGGTCGCGTTTGTGCGTCTCCCCTAGCGCGTTCCCTGGGGGCACAGGGCCTCTTACCGAGCTCGATGTTGCCTATGGCGCGTCGCAGGTGCTCCTCGGTCACTATCTCACCGACGACCACCAGCAGATAAAACTTGCTGTCGAGGAAGCGATGTGAGAGGCTGGGCGAGGTGGACGCCGCCGGGTTGGCAGTGCTGCCGGACAGCTCAGGCTCCGCGGCTTCCACCACCACGGTCGCCATCCTGCCGGTCCGCTCTGCCTCGGCGAAGTGTCCTGCTCCGGCCGCTCCTCTTCTCTGCGGCAGGAGAAAGGATTATCTCCGAAGGTGCTGTCTCCGCTCCGCCCCCTGCGTCCCCCCTCCTCCTGGCGCTGCGCGCCGCCTCCCCCTCCGCCCTCTCCTAGGGCGCGCAGCGGAGAGGAGTGGGGAGTGCGAGCGGGCGGGGAGGCGGCGCCGCTTTTATATGGAGACTAGGCATGGAGCCGGGGAGGAGGAGGAAGAGGAGGAGGGAAAGGACCACCCGGCACATCCTCACGCGGTGGCTGCCTCCACTCTTCCAGCCGTTGGCCCAGGGCTGATGTCATCTGCAGCAAATCATCTCGCTCGCGGCCCGGAAGCTGGAGGGACGAGGTGTGCGGACAATGGTCAGGGCAGGGCTGCGAGTCAAGGGTTTGGGGAACCCTAAGGGCCCAGCTATAGCTGTGGAAAGGGGAAAACACTCCAGCCTACATCCCCCACACACCCAGCTGCCGGCTCCAAACCCTCACCCTGTTCGTATAGGAGAACAGGATAGTTTCCATTTTCAATGTGGGGATATTTACCTTGTTCGAGGTGCACAAGTCAGTCCTCTGCCTTGTGTCCTGTCTTCGAAGAAGCCAGGATCTCAGGAGCTATGATAGCATAGCAGTCCTGGTGCCCACAGTACCCTCCCGGGAAGTTGTAACCTGTCTTTCCTTTGGCCTTGTGGATTTAGGAAGACATACAATATTTACCAACATTTGCCAGCTTCGCTTAAAGAATACATCAGAAATGCAAAACCTAAACCTTTATTGCTCAGGTTTTGGAACCTACTCTGCAAGTCCCAGTGATGAAAATGTACTGGCTTTGTGGTGCTCATAGGAAATGAGAGGAATACAGATATGTTAGCCTACATAAAATTTTCTTAATATGCTGAACAGATAGTATCAGGCATAACAAAGAGTAAAGAGACGATACTATCTCTACCCAGCAAGATTACAGTGACTGTAATTTACTTTTCAGTTCCTTGGGGACACACGAGCAAAATTATTTCATGTGACAGCGATGTCTTTTAAAATATATAAAGTATGGGAATTTTTATTGCCTTTGTCTATGTTTAGAAAAACTCATAAAAATGTTGTTTAAAGGCAGCCCATCTACAACTATTTCTCACATACTGAATATAGCTTCTGTTCCAGGAAAGGGGTTGTGGTGGTAAGAAAGGAACAAAATGTGCAAACCTGGTACCATCATAAAAGACTGGAGGATTAGAGGCTTAGGAAAGAGGAATGGATGGAAATTAGAGTAGTCAATATAGTTTTAATACTAGAATGCATATTAGTTTAAAAAAAAATCACATAGATATATTAAAATTTCCAAAATAACCTGTTATCTTAGTTGTTAACTGCCATAATTTATTGGTGATAGAGTTTTTACTCTTAGCTCTTTACCAAGACCCTGGCATGGGCAGCATAGTGGGCAGTTAGCCAGAGGTTGGGGCCCCATCCTATAAGCCAGTTCGATCAATGGGAAATAAAGATATTGTCTTGCCTGCAGCACTTTGGGGTCTGTGATAAGCTCACTGTTGAGCTGCATTTACCAGTGAAGAGTAACAGAATTTCTAAGTGAGGTGGTAACAGAGTATATTTTGGTCAAGAGACTGGCATTCGGTTGCTGCTAGAGAAGTGAGGCCGGCACCAAAGCCCATTATTGGGGGAGAAGTTGGTGAAGAGCACTATTATTTTTCAAATGTCAGCCATTGGAGCCCAATGTCATTTAGTGATTCTCCATTTCTCTGAACCGCCATTTTATTTATGTAATAGTTTTCTTTAGCTGTATTTCTTTTACTTAATTTTATTTTTAAGTGACATTTTCATTATTATATAAACGGAAACACTAATATCACTTATAAGGTATCTCTAAGAATAAACAATGAAAATAAGATAATGTGATTAAATTTCTGCTCTATACTGTTTAATAGACTCTGACCCTGAAATGTACTCTAGATTAAAAATAGAAATTAGCAAATGTTTCGTGTTAAAGACATACTAGCACCTAACTGAGTTGTTCTCCATGTCATAACAGAAGATTGGATGAGAATAACAGCAGGAGAACTTTCTTACTGTGTGACTCAGTGCAAATGAATGAATTCCATGACCACGAACCACCTAAGTCATCAAGCACTCTTTGACAAACAGATATTATGGGAGAACACAGATTGGAGATGCTGATTGCTGTCGTATAGCTTTCTAACTTTGGGTAAGTGACTTACTCATTTTGATCTTCAATCTCTTAACCTATATACTGGGAAGAATAATATATCTTTATAACTGTGTGAGTAACTATGTAAGAGAAGAGTAAATGATATAACGTGTCAATACCTAATACGGGGATTGGAATATAGTAAGTAAAGCAGATCAATAAATAGATCTGTTTGTCTCATTTTCTTGGACAATGGATTAAAAGCATCCTTACAAAATGTGCAGATGACATCAAGTTGGGCTCAACTACCAACACCTCTGAAACAAGAGTAGAATATTAAGTGATACTACAGACTAGAAAAGTAGGCCCCCAACCCCCATCTCAAGAATAAAGATATAGTTCTAAGGATCAGGAAAGGGAAACATATAAGAGTGTCTGTGTTACCTGCTGCCACTTGACATTACCTGGATTTCCCAAAGGCACCTCAAAATCAACATGCTCCAGAACAAATCATCTTTGCCCTCCAAACCTGATCTTCTCACTTTTCTTATTTCAGTGAACAGTATCACCATCTATTCTATGATGCAAGCCAAAAATGTCTTAAGCATCTTAGACTCCTCCCTGACCTTTAACTCTATGTGCAATTCAGCATGAAGTCTGATCAATTTACCTCCTAAGTATCTCTTCAATCCATTCACTTCTCTCTACTATCACCACCCTAGTCCAAGCTACCATCATCGTGAGCAATAGTAGTATACAGGTTAAAAATTGGGTTCCGAAATCAGACTGCCTGGTTTTGATTTCCAGCACCATAATTTATTAGCTGTGTGACTTGGGCAAGATCCTTAATCCCTCTATGCCTTGGTTTCCTCATTTGTATAGTGGAGATGAATACCCACCTCACCTACAGAGCGACAGTTTAAGTTTGTAAAGTGCTTAGAACAGTGCCTTCCTTGTGTGTAATAAGCACTCAATAGGAGTTGGTTGTTTTTGTTATTGTTATCATTTAATATTTTACTGTGGAAAATTTCAAACATATATAAAATTAAATAGTATAAGAAACCTCTATGTACCCATTATCCCCAGTCAAACGATTTTTATAGTTTGCTTATTTAAAGCGAAATCTAAGTGAGGTCCGTTTATTTCAGTTGATTGATATGTCTTAAATGTTTTTTAATCCATGGCTTCCCATTCTTTTTTTTTCTTTTTTCTTTTTTTTTGCTTGTAATTTTTTATTGAATAGCAGAAACATTTGTTCTGCAGAGTTTCACAAAGTCTGAATTTTGCTGATTGCATCCCTGTTATGTTATTTAACATATTCTTTACTGAATTTTCTGTATAATAATAGTTAGATCTAAAGCTTTGATCAGATGCAGGTTTGATTTTGTGTGTGTGTGAGTATTCTTCTTAGGCGATATTGTGTTCTTCCATCAGGAGACGTATAAAGATGGATTGACCTTGTTCAGAGATCTTAGCAGCCATTGGTGATCATTACCCAGATTTATTATTTCATTATGGGTTGGGAAATGATAATTTTCTAATTTTGTTCTTTCTTTATCTGAAACCTGGAATACTTCTGTTGGAGAAATATCACCTGTCACTTAGTTAGCCTGAGGTATTGTTTTGTAGAAAAAGAAGGATAAGTACATGATTCTTTTTTTTATTTATTAATTTTTAAAATAATGAATTCATTCTATAACATCTTCCAAAAGTGATTAAAATTTTTTTGTATCATTAAGTATATAACTTAAAGTCATTATTCCTGTTAATATTTTAACTTTCCCATCTTTGACCAGTGGTATAAGATGTTCCCAGCTCACCTTGTACATATCTGACCTCAGAACCTGGAATTAGCCATTTCTGTAACCTGGTTCCTTAAGTGGGAAATGGTACTTAGAGACCATAATCTGAATACCAGGAGCGACTTGTTGCTACTTTCTTGGTCATTGTTTCTAGATATCTTCAATGGACAGGAAAAGAAAATAAATTATTTTCAAGGTGAAATACATTATGAGTTCATATTGTACTGCGAACTCAGGGTCAGGGCTACAGGGATTTTGCTTAATCTTCAATCTTATATCAGTATTTCCTTTTTCTTATGCGAAGAATTCCAGTTCTCAAAGACACCAAGATAGAATTAGATAGAATAGATAGATAGAATTAAAAGCAGCTAATTTCTCATTTTCTTTATCCCAGAGGCCCCAACTGTGGGCCATGGAACCTGGCCACGCAGCAGAAGGTGAGCAGTGTGAGCGAGGGAAGCTTCATCTGTGAAGCTTCACCCAGCACTAGCATCACCACCTCAGCTCCATCTCAGATCATCAGGCATTAGATTCTCATAGGAGCATGGGTCCCTGGTGCCAAAAAGGTAGGGGACCGTTGCAATATATACAAATTATGCTCACAGTAGTCTCAGGTAAAAATAACAACATTTTTGCCAACAATGTGATTGCTAAAAGCAGTTTAAATTTTTTTCCAATTGCTTTAGTTCATAGAATGTATCACATTAGAGAACCAAATTCCCCAGTTGCCAAAGACACCAAGATGATCATTTTTTTGTTTTATCCCACAATTCATATATAAAACTCTCAGAATAACAGTCAAAATGTTAGTGATATCAATAGGATTACTGAAAGCAGTTTAAGATTTTTTTTGCAGTTTTTTTGTCATAGATATATCCCAAAGAGATGCAATTTTAAAGTTATTTGAGTTAATTCTTTTTTATATGATTATACCACAAACTCAATACATAATTAGATTTATCTGTTTTGTTTCATTTTCTGTTTTTATGAATTGATTTTTTTATACTTAATTTTGCTTAATAACTATGTAAAATGTTTGGTTCTAAAGTCAAATCTGTGTAACAATTGTATTCAGAGAACCTCAGTTTCTATCCCTTTCTACTCCACGCTGTTCCCTCTCTGTCCCTATAAATAACTCTTTTTTCCTTGACTTAGCCTTCCATTTTTAAAATGTTTATCTTTTAGATAAACAACAGTATATATATATATACATTTTTTTACTTAACAATATATCCTGGAGATAATCTCATAATTAAATGAAGTTAATATTCTTCATTCCTTTTTATAGCTGCACATTAACCCATTGTCTTCATTTACTATAATTTATTTAATCAGTCCATTGTTGATTGGTATTACTGAGTTATTTTCAGTTCAATTTACATTATAAACAGTAGTTATAACTATTGTTTTTTTCCTGTGCAGCAGCAATAGTTATCAGACTGGCATCAGCATATCCCCTGGGACCCACATTCAATCCATTCTTCACACCACGTGGAGGTGATCTTTTCTGGTCTGGTTACATCACCCCACTCTTACTTGACCCCTTCAGAGGTTTTCCATTGTTTTTAAGGTAAAGATCAAACACCTTAGCATGGCCTACAACATCGCACAAAGTATAACCCCTGTTTATCTCCCCAGCTTTATCTAGCCCCCCACTCATCCTGACTTTTCAGCGTCAGCCACACCGACCTATATCAGGCCATGCTTCCCCTCAATGCAAGACTTTTTCCCTTATTCTTCCCCCTGCCAAGAGCATTTACTACTTAACCTCACCTAGTTAATGTCTACTTGTCTTGCAGGTAGCATCTCAGTTACTTCCTTAAGGGAAGCCCTCTCTTACCTTCCATGCCTGTCAGTAAACCTTTTCATATACACTTTTAGCTCTAAGCCCAAATTCTTTTTTATAGCACTTGTCATCATTGCAATTTTATATTTTTATATGTAATTATTAAAATTTATCTATCTTCACAACTAGACTCTCTTCTTTATTGAGACTAGAACCATGTCTATCCACCTACATCATACATACCCATCAACTCACCTGTGGATTCTTAGTGCCCAAGAGCATGTGCTCAATAAAAGTATCTCAGTGACTACATGAATTGCTTCTATAAGCCATGTTACTGTGCTAGGTGCTTTAAGTACATTGTTTAAGTGAATTCCCACAAACTTCCTGAAAAAAGGTGTTGTTATCATTTTGATGGCTTTAAGGTCTCTACATTTCTTTTTATTTATTTATTAGGGTAACATTGGTTGATACAATTATTTAATTTTCAAGTGTACATTATAATTTAACATCTGTATATATTCTATTGTGTGTTTACCACCCTAAGTCCAATTTCCTTCAGCTACCATATATTTGATCCCCTTTACTCTATCTACCCCCCACTTCTCCCCCACTCTCTACGCTCTGGTAACCATTGTCCATGTCTATGAGTCTCTCTTTGCTTGTCCTGTTCATTTGTTGCTTTTAGGTTTATATCTCACATGTAAGTGATATCATGTGATTTTCAACTTTTTCTATCTGGCTTACTTCGCTTAGCATGATTATCTCGAGGTCCATCCATGTTGTGGCAAATGGCAGTATTTCCTCTCTTATTATGGCTGACTAATATTCCATTGTATATATGTACCACAGCTTCTTTAGCCAATCATCTGTCGTAGGACACTTTAGTTGCTTCCATGTCCTGGCCACTATGAATAATGCTGCTATGAACATCAGTGAGCAAATATCTTTTTGGATATGGGTTTTCAAGTCTTTGGGGTAAATACCCAGTAGAGGGATTGCTGGGTCAGGTCTCTACATTTCTGATCTTGGTAATTTGTATTTTCTGTCTTGCTGCTGCTGTTGTTGTTTCAGACTTGCTAGGGTTTTATCAATTTTGATCATATTTACGAAAAATGACATTTGGCATTACTGTTCATTTTCTATTATGTGAGCGTATGTGTATTTTTTTAATTGATTCTGTTCTTATGTATAATATTTCACTCTTGATTTCTTTGGGTTTTATTTTACTTCCTATTTTAGCTCTTTTAGAGACTCAGGTAGTTGATTTTCAGTTTTTCCTCTTTTCTGATGTACATTTAAGGCTATACATTTCTCTCAAGGTCTTAGCTGCACCGTACACATCTTGATATGTTGAATTTCATTGTGATTTCTTCTTCTGCCATGAGTTATTATTGCTCTTTGACGGATGGAAAACTGACATGCAGAAAAGTTAAGACAGTTTGTTCCAAATCACAGAAAACCTGTGAAAACTCAGGTATGTCAGACTTCAAAGGCTATAACCTTGCCTATATAATACTCTTTCTCCTTGCCATGAGAATTAAAGCAAATTAAAGGAAACAGAGCACAACAAATGTGTTGGTTGAGAAGAAGAATAACAGAGATGGACCTAAAAGTCCAAGTCAGTTTCCACATCAAATGAGTCTCTAATGTTGTGTTATTATTTTAAATTAAAGTGGTTCTAGAATCTAATTTAGGGTAATATGTCATTTAAGGGTTAAGAAGTAGTCTTTTTTTTTAACTCAGCATTGGTCCTTTTCCCCCAAATTTTAAGTTAGCTGTAGAAAAATGAACAGAGTCTGAATAAAGAAGAGAAAAAAAGGAAAATCAGAGAAAAGATAGGTGCAGAGTATTAGAGAAGACATTAGAAGTATATGTGCTATGTCATGGTGGGTGTAGCTATTCTCTATGCCCATAAAATAAGTGGATCTCACTCTCAGTAGTGGCAATTTAGGTTAATTACAGAGGGAAGTTTCTGAAAATTCAGTGGTATCCTTCATAGCCAGAGTAAAATTTCATACTTATTTCTGTGTAATCATTCATGACTCAGAAACTGCCTCTTCTTTTCTTTTGGTGGAACAGTGGGAAAAATATTACACTATGAGGTCAATTAACTGAGATCAAATTTCTTCTCCTAGTTGTATGAACTGGGTTCTTTCCATCACTACCTTTCAACAACAAACAAGCAAACAAAACAAAACAAAATGCGTAGAAAACAAAATCAAAGTTTCTCTTTCCTCACCCTTAATTCCACTCTCCTTTCTAGGGGTAAATGCTGTTATCAAGCTATATGCATACATGTGTATATATCCTGTGTATATACATACATATCCCTCATATATATATTCATACATACAGCTTTTCCCCTGTACACAGAATAATATTTTACATACTGTACTTTAGTGTAATTTTTTCTTTGGATATCTTTTCACAAAAACATATAGAAATCTACCTTGTATTTTAAACTACTGCACAGTAGCTGACAGAATGAATTTACCATAATTCAAGTACCTATTCCTATTGGTTGTCCTTTAAGAGGCCTTATTGTTTTTTCTATTATAAATAATGTTACAATGACCATTAATGCTTGTAAGTGCTTCCCTGTACATACATGTATCTCTGAGCACAGATGCTTAGAAGTTGAATAGGTGTATTGAAGGTGATACATAATTTTAGCAGTCAGTGACTCCTGCCAAATTATCCTATAAAGAGAATTTAACAGTTTAAACTCCTACCACATTATTGCCTGTTTCCACACACCATAGTATAAATCTTTGTAATTTTTACTCATCGACTAGAGAAAAATATTTATTATTTAAATTTGAACATTTTATTTTTTAACTAACTGCATTTGTCCTTAAAATATGCCCCTTTTTCTATTGGACTATTGGCTTTATGTTCGTCGGTTTCTAGGAGTTATTATTTTTCTTTTGTTTGTTTTTTAGGAACCCTGTCTACAAGTTTATGGTGAACATATGTTTTCATCTCTTTTGAATATATTCCTAGGAGTGGAATTGCTGGATCATATAATAACTCCATGTTTAACTTTCTGAGAAACTGCTGTAGGAGCTATTTATATAATCCGGATAATAAGCCTTCGACATGAGTATATGGTGCTCCATCTGTTAAGTTTGAGTGTAAATCCATTTATGATGTCTTTGACCATATAAAATATTAAGTATGTTATAAGAAGGTTAAACCAGTCTTCTTCCTTTATAAATTATTAGGAGTCGTCTTGCATAGGAAGGATCTTTTACCTAAAATCTTAAAACTATTCTTCTAATAATTTTACAGTTTTGTTCAATTGAGAGAGTATTTAATTCAGGAGATCAGTGAAGGTTCATAGAGTGAAAATGTCCTGGAAGGATTTTTTTTTTCAATAAGTGGAGATGGAGAAAGGACAATCTACATGAAGAGAACAGCATAAGCAAAAAAACAACCAATAGAGCTATACTGCACCAATTCTTGAAAACAGCGAGTAGCTCACTCCTCCCTTGTTTTATACACAAATATAGCTCACCGAACATACTGTTCTTTGCCTTGCTTTTGTCACTTAAGATATCTTCGAAATATTTCTATAATTGTTATAAAGAGCATTCCCTATGCATAGAATCCTATTATGTATGAATATCATAATTTATTACTCTTCTATTTTTTATCACTCCTCTATTGATGATTACTTATAATCTTTTGATAATATAAACAGTGCTGTATTAAATAAAGTTCTATATGTGTCATTTCCCATAGGTTAGGGACTAACCACAGAATAAATTCCTAACAAAATTGCCAACTCAGAGGATATGCATGTTTGTAATTTCGGTGGATGTTGAAAATTTACCCCCTGTAGGAGTTGTATCAGTAGGTTCTTCTTTTTTGGGGAACCACTGTTACCACTAATATATGAGTACGCTGCTGATTTCTCACAATATAAATGTTTTCAAACTTTCTGATTTTTGCAAATTTACTTTTAGTCACATTTCTCATAAGTGAGGCTGGCCATCTTTTCATATGTTTAAGGTCTATCTGCATTTCCTTTTCTATGAAATGTTTGTATTTTTCCCATTTTCCCTTGGATGGTTAGCATTTTCTTATTGATTTGATTGTATTCTTTATATATTAGGGAACTTAGCTTTTTTCTGTAATATGATTTACAAATATTTTTTCTCAGTTTGGCTTTTTTCTAATTTTAAGTATTACAGATTTTGCCGTGGGAGGTATTTTTATGTAGTTAAATTTAACTTGTTTCATTTGTGGTTTATAGGTCCTGTGTTATATTTAGAAAGGTCTATGCCATTCTGAGATTATATAAGAAAAATTCTCCTGGGGTTTCTCTAGTACTTTTAAGACTTTATGTTTAATGTTAAATATGGATCTACTTATTTTTTCAAGCTCCACAACACTTTGCTGATAGAAGATTTTGCAGAATTTTTTAATGACTTGCTAACTTACCTTTCTCCCAGTTGATTTTGAAATGTGTCAGAGCAGAAACTTTGATACCATGTTTTCATTCCCTAACTCATCCTGCCCTTTAATCCACTTCAACCTCAGCCCCAAGCTTCACCTAATGTCCAGTAATTAAATAGTTCTTACTTCTGCATTTTTGGACTGCTGGGGAGGTAAGAGTCTTCCTGGGTTGAGGCGAGGCCTACACAGGGAGTGGCTGAAAAAGAGCCTGGGACATTCTTGGCCAGTGCCTTTTCATTAAGCTCAGGCTCTTACCAAGTACAAGCGCCAAGTGAGTCATACCAACACATGTAGAGGATGGCATCCTGAGGAAAAGAGAATTATAGTGGAAATAGCCAAGCCTGCTTGCAGACAGAGCATCTCAGCTGGCACTGCAGACAAGCAGCCGCTGCCACAGCAAATAGCAAAGCAATAATAAGCCCCACTTACGCAAGGTGGGAAGCTGCAGACGTAAATGCAGGCTGTCTTCCCTGGCCAGCAACAGCCCCTAGGGACGATATATTCTAAATAGGCAGGCATGGTGGAGTCCAGCCAGCTCACAGGCAGGGAAGCCACCAGTCGCTCATAGAGGTGCCCTGGGGCGGGGGCAGGGGTACCGTCTCAGGACTCTGGGAGAGACGTCTGGAGGGCACCACACTGAGAGAGAAGTGGCTCATGTGTCCTCTGCCATGTACTAGCACCAAGAGCTGAGCATCTGCAATCTGCCACACTGTTCTAGGCCCCAGGAAGGCACTGAGAATTAGCTCCAGGCTCAGGTTAGTTAGGAAAATAACATATGCAAATATGAATATGGCGTAAGGCAGCAGAAAGGAATGCCCTAGAGGGTCCTGGTTGCTTTAAAGAGTGTGAAGGGAGAAACCAGCGCATTCAGCAGAGAGGGCCAGGAACACTCAGAAGGAGGAAGTGGCATGGAAGCCTCCAGCAGCCTGTGAGTGTTCTCAGCTTTGGGAGAGGTGAAGGCCATTTTATGAGGCCATTAGGAAGAAAGCAGATTGGAGTAGTGTGGTAGGCACAATAATGCCCCCCGCCCCCGCCAAAAAAGGGAAAAACATTCATGGCCTAATCCCTGGAATCTGAATATGCTACTTTGCCTAGCACAAGGGATCTTGCAGTGTGATTAAGTTAAGGGTTTTGAGATGGGGAGATTATCCTGCATTATCTGGGTGGGCCTAATACAATCATAAGGGACCTTATAAGAGAGAGACAGGAGTGTCTGAGAGGAGATGTGATGATGAAGAGAATTGTAATGAGATGAGAGGGAGAGAGATTAAAATTCAAAGGTACACTGCTGGCTTGAAGATGGAGGAAGGGGCCACAAGCCAAGGAATGTGGGTGGCCTCTAGAAGCTGGAAAAGATAAGGAAGCAAGTGCTCCCCTATAGCCTCCAGAAAGAATAAAACTACTGACATCTTGATTTTAAGATGATTTTTAGGACTCTTGACCCATAGCACTGTAAAATAATAAATTCGTGTTGTTTTAAGCCAATAAATTTGTGGTAATTTCTTAACACAGGCGGGTAAGACACTTTGGAAAACATAATTCTTTGGGTAATTACTTCTGGGAAGTTGTCACATAGCCTGGCATTCTAAATGGCTGTGTCCCAGTCCCACCCCACATTTTGTGCTGGGTTATAGGAAGAATTGGGCCGGGAACAAAGGATTGGCAAGGCTTGTGAAGCTGCCTGACACGGCACTTCTCTTCTTTGTGCTTCTTATAGAGTACAGTCAGGGTACATGGTATGCATGCTCTAATAGGTTGGAGATGGGCAAGGATATCAAAAAACCACTGGGATTTAAAATAGCGACATAAGTAAAGTTGCCCTTTAGAAAATTGTGGGCACTTTCTCTTGAATCCCGTGGTCAGCAAGTATCTGATTTCCCATTAGATGATATTTCAAGTTTTGCCATTTCTTAAAGTAGCTTCATTCTGTTTAGAATTCTATAGTTGTTTATAGTTTAGTTAGTTCAGAGATGGATTATTCTGTGTGTATAAGTATATGTTTGTTCCTCTCACTTTTTTAAAGTGATAGGAAAAAAAGGAAATCATATGCAGATAACCAGATGAAAAGAAAGTTTTCCAAGATGTGATATCAGTACACAAAGAGATAATCATTTATTTGGTCCTCGTACATTCATTCAGTCATACTTCCTTAATAAGTGTCTACTATGTACCAGATACTGTTGTAGTTCCTACAATGATGCTACAATAATGAGAAAAACAAGCATGGTCCCTACCTTCATAGAGCTTCCTTTCAAGAAGCAAGATGTGCAGATATGGAAAACCAAGGAAAGTGGAAAATGGCATTTTCAGTATTCTTTAGAGGAGAATAAAGGAAGGTTCACCAGACAAAATAAAAGCTGAAAGAATTGTTAAAAAGAATTCCAGATTCCACAAGGAATGAGGTGGCATCTTGAATGCCCTTGAACCGCTGTTCTGCCATCCACACCAGGGAGTGAGAGGCTGGCCACTAGTGGACATGACATGAGAAAGATTGACCTGGCAATAGTGTGGATAATCTGCCAGAACTAAAGGAGCGTGGGATGGTGACCAGACTCAGAACATTCCTTGTAAAGCCGGGCATTTGTATTGCCTTCACAGTTCGTAGCAGGCTTCAGAAACATTGTCTCTCTGAATTCTCATGCTGTCATTTTCCAGAATACCAAACCAGCAGCGGAAGGTTATTATGACTGTCACTAACATATTATCACAACTTTGAGGAAACATGACTAAATTGTTCTTTCTCAACCTTTTAAACCATAGGCCCTCCTATGGTAAATATACAAATCGACTACCTTTTAAACATTAGTAACTTCAAAATATATTAATCATCAGGCTTAAAAACAAAACAAACCAAAGCACAGGGTAATGATAAAAGGTTCGGATTTGATCTGGAAAGGCGCTTTAATTTAATCATGGCAGCTGCATGAAGCAGTGGCACACAGCATGGAAGTGTGGGAGAGGGTGCTGCTTGGGTCATTTTAACATGAAGGCCACTGAGCTAGTCTTTGACCCACATGTGCTCTCCCTAAGATTTTGATCCACCACTCCCCTTCCTGCCACCAGTGGGCTGATCCCAGGAAGCTAGGCCAATATTTGTGTATGTGACTTCTCATCCTACAAAATAATTATTAAATATTTAATCAACATATTTGATTGAAAAAGGTCATCCTACCTAAATATAAATGATAGGAGAATGAGCTTGAGCAAGAGGAACCACCTTTCAGATCTTAATCTTGCATCCTTATCTTTCTCTATGCTACTCTATATACTCAGGTTCCCAAGGAAAATGTCTTTTTATACACACTGAGTAGATTAAAAAAAAAAAATCTGAGAATTTCGGATTTGGTTTTCTATTTTGGCTCATTTCCCTGGTCTTACCTCCTTCCACTAACTGTGAAACATTTGTGACTCTAGAAAACGTGCTTCAGAGATTTGGCTACTACAGTTAAATCTCAGTCTTTAACAGAAGTCAGCATTTTCTGCCCTTTTACCTAAATCTGGCTCTTCCCAGTGACACTAGTTATCTGTAGGGCCCCACTCTCCCTGAATCAGGCTATGCAATCGGCAGAGCTGCCAGCCAGTCCCACAGGGAGGCTTGTCAGGTGGCAGCTGCCCCAGGAAGCCTGGACTGCCAGCCTCAGTCCTAGCTGTGCATTTCTCTTGGGCACTGGTCATACCCCATCCTTTCTCCTCAAGAGTGTCCAGGAGGAGTCCCTGATGTCCTTTTGTACCTCTTCCCAGCTTTGAGTCCTGAGCACATTTTTTGGAATGACCTCTTTTCTCAACATTCCCCTGTGATTCTGAGGTTAGCTGGTATCCCCTCCCCTCCAAATCTCCCTTTGGCCCTAATGTACAGGGAATTTTAAGCCAACTGACCATGCTGATGCTTGGACAGCACTGGTGATTCCTGATCACTCCTTTTCTGAGGGCCTCTGCTTCTGCCCAGTTTTAATCCTTATTTTATTTGGCTTCTGATAAAACTTCCCCTGACACCACCACCACCCTTACCCAGTTCTTGCTCTACTCTGGGAGGGAGAATTGAATAATTTTATTTCACATTGTCTTTCAAACACAGAACCTAATCACAGAAAAGTTCACATTGGTAGAGTGAACGGCAGGGTAAATGTTACAAGAAGTGTCTCTTTCTTCCCAGGGTAGAAAATGTAGTCCTTGGAAGGGAGCAACCTCCTGTAGCACTGAGGTTACAAACAGAGGCTCTTGAGTTCATTTCTGGTTCTTGGACTCAACAACTGAAAATGCTAACCCTCTCTGTGCAGTAATTTTCTTATCTCTAAAATGGGGTGATAATAGTACTTGTTCCAATGAGCATGGAGTGACATTAAAAAACAACTAAAGATCTTAGCACAGTGTCAGGCACATAGTAGATGCTCTATAGATGTCAACTACAGTTGCCAGAGATGCCGAGAGCATCTCTCCTGTTATCAGCTCAGCATCTTTTATAAGCCTTGGACAGTAGGACTGATTTCTCTTAACTTTGTTTTTCACTAGACTGGATGTGACTAAGTCCCCACTACGCCTTGATAATGGGTCATCATAGAAGTATGAGTGTACCTTTGAAGTTTCTCTGTCATCCAGCCCATACTTGGAAGTTATTTCTAGATCGCATATCACAGCCAGCTATAGAAAGAGTAAGCAAAGTACACATTTCCAAGCTCCTGTGTTGGTCACAGTTCAGTAGAGTTATTTGGTAAATTTCAAACCACCTTCAATTTCTCATGGGTTCTGTTTTTGGATCTTTCATTAAACTCAGCACACTGTGGTCATCACTGATTTTCTCCCCGAAATAACCCTGACTTATCTGTGGTCCATTTTCCTACATCCGTATTTTTGACCTTCAGTGTTGTTTTTTACTTTCTTGGCATGCTGTTAAATAGTACAGGAATTCAGCCCAAAAGATTTACTATTTTTCAGGGACAATTGGCACCCCAAAGAAAAGCAAAAAGCATCTTTTGCCTCCAGGATTTATTTATACTCTAAATAGAACTCCATTTTTGGAAATGTCTTCTGATTGCACCTATTTATTCTATCTAAAATAACCTTACCTATTGCCGATTTTTCTAGGCTCCTGAAAACAATATTAAAAGCTGTTTAGAAGCCTTTCTTCCCTCTCAGTGTATTAGTTTCTGGAGGCTGGGATTAGGGGGAGGGGTCTAGGAATGCTGTCTGGCTGGTTCAATTTGTATCTCTGGTGCTTGAGTATAGTCTGGCCCAGAGGAGGCTCTCAAATTGTTTGCTGAATGAATATGTGAAATGTTAAAGACCGATCCTTCTATTTTAAAAAATCCTATGCTTGAATATTTGCATTATTTAGTCCTCTGACAACCCTGTGAATTAGGAGTGGACAGGAGGCTTTTTTTTTAGATAAAGTGACTGACCCAAGGTCAGCAATAGTCGATGCTTCTGTTGGGAGCTTCATGCTTGTCCAATTTGTTGAATTCCAGATGTATATTCACTGGAGAAATTATTCACTGCAGAAATATTAGAAGCTATAAATATACAGACTCTAATCAAGTCCAGAGGAATAAAAAATCTAACAGTGAGTAAGTAAAGCCCCTACTGGAAAGCCAATATGTTCATTAGGAAAAATTTATAAGATGCAAGAAAAGATGATTAAATCTGAGCTAATAATACATCTGACATTTTTATGGAAATAGTCTGTTTACGTGGCAAAGGAGTTCACCAGTTTTATTAACTTCATTATTTAGCATTATTTAGTTTACAAAAATCTAGAGAGTTGATAACAGTAATTGAGCAGGAAAATGCGACAAATCAGAGCATCTAGGTGATCTGCAAGACATTGGGCCAAGTACTTTTAACCACCTGGCAGAGATATTTATCAGTGGGAGGGAGGGAGAAAGGAATGAAGGAAGGAAATAAATGAAGGTGAATAATTTTATTTGCTTCCAGCTGTGAAGTTACTTTTTTTTACCCATTTATCGCCAACCTACAGCCTTAATGACTAGATTAGTTTTTATTACATTGAAAGACATCCTGGACCGGCCATTTCCTCGGGCTCAGAGCTGGTGGACTAGATAGAGCATGGTTTATCCTCATCCTCTGTTTCACTGTGTATAGAGGACCCCCAAGTTTCCTCTACCAGAAAGCAAAACAGACCAGAGTGGTGGGGGTGTGGGGAAGCCCACCCTGCGGTCCTGTTCCATTCTCTCCCATTGTGTTTCCTAAAGTGTGTTCTACAAAATGCTCATTCCAGAAGGTTCCCCATGAAAGGAAGACTTCAGAAAGCTTATGATCCTGTGCCTGGAAGCAGACAAAGTGGGGATTCAGAGATGGGAGAAAGCACAGCCCACTGGGAGTCTAAGAAAAAGCTTCACAGAAGAGGCAGCATTGAGAACTTTAAAAAGTGTACATTTTCAAAAGATTGAGATAGGGCATTTAGCAAGGGTGTTGAAGGCATGGTGATATTTGGAAGCAAGTGGTCATATGTGGCTACATGTAGAGGTAGGTCATGCAGGGAATAGCAAAAGAGGGCTCTGGACAGGTGAGCGGCAGGCTTAGCACAGCCATGTTTGCATGCCAGATTGAGACAGCTGGCTGGATTCTGTGCATCATGGGCAGCTACTGAAGGTTTTCGAGCACAAGAGTGATCTAATAGGAGCCCTGCTGTAGGAATGATGGGAAGCTATGACAGCTATGACCTGGATAGCAGAATAGGTAAAGGGGAAACAGAAATGCCAAGTAATATTCCAGTTGAGTAGAAGTCAAGGAGAACAATAATGAGCCCCTAACTTGGGGGGAAGTGTGGAGTAGAGGACACTAAGAACCCATCAGTGGCTCCCTAGGGCCAAGGCTCCCTGTGGTCTGTCTGCTGCCTATTTCTCCAACCCAATATCTCACTATCCTTGTACCTCTCACAACCTTTGTCCCTTTGGCTCAAAATAATGATAAAGATAGCTGATGACAATGACGATGATAGCTGTTACATAGTGCTTACTGTGTGCCTGTTACTGTCTAAGTGGTTTCTTTTCCAGAGAAACCCTCATTTTTTGGATGGTGCTGGGCCTTCCCTCATCTTCCAATGGCGGCTGGTGCCAATGCTATAGAGTGCTAAATTGAGATTGCAAGTGTGGGGTTTCCAGCCATGCTAATATTTTCAAGGTGCACACCTAATTGTAATTAAATTTTATTAGAAAGTTAGAAGACTGCTCTTCTCTATTTTTGAGTGTGTGTTTCTGTGTCTGCCTATGTTTAGAAAAATCACAACTATACTAAAAATGACCAGGAAATGATCTCACTACGTTGTGAATACCTAAATGCCATGTTATTATCTGGTTTGTTCACCTTTGTCTCTTTCCACAGCATATAAAACAGTTCTTGACACCTAATAAGAACATGATATATCTGTTGAATGCTTGAAAAACTGAATGAATGAGCAAATTAACATATCAGTGAAATTTCTATAGATACATGCTGTAGTCCCCAAGTCAGTTCTGCCTCTTTTTCTCTCCTAGTCAAACCCACTAAGGCTACAGCCACCCAGTCACAGTGTGGTCTTTTCTCCTGTGGTCTTTGAAGATCATGGAGAACACAATAAGAGTAACGACCTCAGGACAATGTCAATATTACTGCCTCCTCCCTGTACCTGGCCCTCCATTGCCCAGGATGTGATAGGACAGGTGAAATACTCTAAAGCAGCGGTCCCCAACCTTTTTTGCCCCAGGGCCTGGTGCTCCTATGAGAATCTGATGCCTGATGATCTGAGGTGGAGCTGAGGCAGTGATGCTAGTGCTGGGGAGCGGCTGCAAATACAGACGAAGCTTTGCTCACTCACCCGCTGCTCACCTCCTGCTGTGCATCCTGGTTCCTAACAGGCCATGGACTGGTACCTGTCTGCGGCCTAGGGATTGAGGACCCCTGCTCTAAAGGACAGTCTCTGAGAGCGAGAGTGTGGGAGAGTGAGAAAGAGAAGTGCTTGACATAACGCACTGCCAGTTGTTGCTGGTGAGGTAATCCAGAGATTCTAATACTGAGACACTCTGATGGAGTCTGGAGCTCAGGACACAGCCTCTGCTGTCCTGGGTTTCATAGACAGAGACCTGAAGACCATATGTCCTCTTTATAAGCCCAGGGTTTCAGATTTCAAGTTCCTTACCAGGTAACAGAGATGTGAGTCAGCATGGCTGGAGACTAAATATGACTGCGAGGGTAAGAGAACTAGAGATGGAACCAAGCCATGAGAAAAAAAGAAACTCTTAACTCTTTTATCTACTTCCCGTAAAAACCTGCCAAACAGAGGATGTGCATCCTTCTGTGAATATGAGGATTTTTAACTCGGAGGGGGCAAGGTTCACTCATGTATTTTTATTTTCCTTCCCCAAGTTAGAGTTATTATTACAAGACACCTGAAAAGACAGTTTCATTCTCAGTGCTGATTGGGGAGAAATATGGTAATGATTGACTAGAAGTAAAAGTTGAGAAAAGGTTAGTAAAGTCAAAGAAATACTTCTTTACATGGGAAAAAGAATGTAAGGTTGATCACTTTAGCAAAATAGAAAATAATAAATAGTCACTATCGGAAAAAAACAGTTTTAATATTTTTGACATATATCTTCCCTAACGTGTGTGTTAGAGCATGTTGTATATATATTTGTTATTCGGTTTTTTTAATAGAATTTTCCATTTTGTAAATAGAATCATGTTTATATGCTAATTTTGTGCCCATAATAGATATAGATTATGTGGATCTGAAGCTTACAAAATTTGGGAGTCTTTTTTAAGAAAATGTTTTAAAATGATGAATACAAACATATGTACAGGGCCTTGGAGGGGGCCATGCAAAGGAGAGGTCTCGAAATTTAAGCTTCATTATTGTCCTAGTAACTCCTCTGTATGCTCTGGTTTGAATTTTTCCCCCACTTGACAATGCATGGTGAACATACATAAACTTCTTTACTCTCATGTTCACAGCGAGGCCACAAGAACAGCTCAGTTCAGTAAGCACACACTGCACACCTAGTGTGTGCCTGGCACTGGTACGATATGAGGAAGTTGGGTGCCTGGCATCAGCTCTCATCCGTGAAGGAATCCTGGCAGGCAGGCAACATGGCCTCTTGGCAGGTGTCTCCCAATGGGCTGTGCACAGCCCTATCACGAGCTCCTAAAAGTGAGCCCTGTGAGGAGCACCACACACCGTGTTTTCACCTAGAACCCAGCCTAACAGCCTGTCCTGGTCATTTATTTCAAGCTGAACTCTCCAAACTGTATTTCAGGAAGATAAGTTGTCCCACCTGCTTCCACTTCTCATATCACATTGTCTTTTTTTCCCTATAGCACATGTTCCAAGTGCCTTTGTTCTCACAATATGGCTGATGGAGCATGGTCCTGAGATCTATCAAAAATAGATGTTATTATGTCAGTGATATAAATAATGTAGCTCCGAGAAGGGGGGAAATGGATTTGAAGACTATAATTAAATATAGTTCAAATGTTGTTTAAAGTTAACCACTGTAGCTTCAGTTTGAATCTTTAAAGCTCCGAATTAGAAGGCAATTAATCCTTTTCTGCTGCATTTGAAATGCACACCATAAGGCAAAGTGCAGTGGTGGAACAGAGCAGATGTCAGATGTGTTTTCTGTTTTAATACATTAACTAAAGCATTTTAAAAGCAAATGTTAGGGTAGACCTCACTTAAGCACACATGGATTTATATCCAAGTTATCAAATGCTATTTATTAATGTTTCAAATTCATTTTTTAAAATGCTGTGAAATAGATGGATCCTTCTTAGTAACCACTCAATGCCTACAGCCTGTTGTGGAGGACTCTGAAGTCCAAGTTCTCAGCAATCCTCAACTGACAATATTCAAAAAGAACTCTCAGTGGGCCTGTCTCATGGGGATTATTCAAACTGCTGTATGATGAGGATTTATCTCATTTTTAAATACCTCCGAGTAGACAGATTCTCAGATGCTCTCACTGACTAGTCCAGATTTCAGTATCCAAACCATAAGAAATTATTGGCCAAACCATAAGAAATTATTAGGGTCAATATTAAAAAAAAATAATGGTATATTCACTTAACGGAATACTATGCAGCCATGAAAATAGAAGGCTCTTTATGTACTGTTATTGAAAGATCTCTAAAATATATTGTAAGATGAAAAAAAGCAAGGTGCTGAATATAATATGTTACTATTTGTGGGGAAAAGTGGGAATAGATACATATTTGCTTGTATATACATAAAATATCTCTGGGAAGATACACAGGAAAGAAAACACAGTGGCGAAGGCACAGAGGAGGCTGGGAGACATTTTTTGATGTATACTTTTTAAAATTTCGGCCCATGTGACTGTATTACTTATTCAAAAGTTAAGTTAAAAGTAATAGTATAGACTTCAACCATGCTACCCTGAACAAGCCCGATCCCGTCTAATTTCCGAAGCTAAGCAGGGTCGGGCCTGGTTAGTACTTGGGTGGGAGACAACCTAGGAAGACCAGGTGCTGTAGGCGTAAAAAATAAAAAAAGAGATTGTAAGCTGACAAGGTCCTTGCAATCTGTGAGGTCAACCAAGGATTGCCTCACCTTAAAAAAAAAAAGTAATAGTATAATTAGCGTCTCTTGCTGCAGCGATGTGAGTGGAAACCAGGAGCCCCAGCTTGGAGCGAAGACCAGGGTTGTTTTAAGAAAATGACAGACAAGCTGAACGTGGGGGAAATTGCCAGCTTCAATAAGGCCAAGCAAGCTGAAGAAGATGGAGACACAGGAGAGGAACACCCTGCCGACCAAAGAGACCCTTGAACAGAAGAAGCAGAGTGAAATTTCCTAAGAACTTAAAGGATCCCTCACCCCCATCATCTTCAAAACCCCAGTCGTGATGTGGAGGAAGAGGCACCTATGAGATGAACACACAAGTGACAAGCTGCATTGTGAACCTGGACACTTTATGTTCATGCCTTCAGCCTGTGAATCTCTGAGAGACACATCCCCAATTGAATTTCCAAATTCTCTGGTTTATCCTGGGATATTGTAGAAAATTATTTGTATGATTAATGAAAATAAAACACATCTCATGACAAAATAATAATAATAGTATCATTAATTATCACCTACAGAAAAATGTACATTTCTTTTGCTATAATTCAATTCTGGTTTCTGAGCTTAAAAGTCAGATGCTTCCATATGTTCTCTGACTTCCCTTAGAAAAAAGAGACCAATGGGACAATATTTTCTCTTGTTTTCTCTTTACAAAGATGGTCTTTGAGAAGTTTCTCTCTGGTAGCAAAATAACAGGAAGAAAATTTAGGTGCATAGTATTTTGATCCTTGAAAAGAGAAACTACTTTCTGGATCGTTCAGTTTTCCCTGGAGAAGAGAAGATGGTGACTGCAGGAAGTTACTATATGGTACTGGCCAGAAAAGTCCAGCCAGATCCCAAATCATCCTTCTGAACTGCGGTAATGATCGGCAGCCCCCGTTGCCCCAGAGATGGCAGGAGCAGGGCAGTGCTCAAGAAAGCTGCTCTGTGACCTCCTCAAGCAGGGGCCGAGGAGTAACAGCATCTGAACCTGTGATTATAGCTGGTCAGCCCTTCTCAGCAGAAATCCTTGTCCTTTGGAAGAGTCAGGGCAGGAGGACACATGAATTGAAGCAGCTCACATAGCCCCGATGCTGAGCAAAATAGTTCCAAAATGCAAATCTCCACACAGCAGATGGAAGTGACAACTTTTTTTTAATCTGAGATTTTCGATATTGAAAAGTTACACCAAAAATATCAAAACAGGGCTGCAGCCATCTTTGCTAGTTAAGAGAAGGATCTCCTTGAGGATAAAGAGCTTTATAATTGCTCCTATTCTGTTTCATGGATGTGGTGATGAAGTTTTGTTCTTATAACATCTACCTAAAATAAATAGCAAAAATGACAGTGTCAATGGAAAATAAAAGACATTTCAGTTCATCAATAACTGGACAGTGATAAAAATAGGCACTTAGAAACCACAGCTAAAATGTGCGCTCACAGTTCTCTGCTTGTGGGAGGAAATGGATTCTCTGGCTGATAGCTGAAAACTCCTTAGAGGCAGTGGTTCTCTAAAGAGCCCCCCTCAGACCTCTGGCTCTTCTAAAGCCCCCTTATCTTGATGCATCTCGGCATTGCTCAGGAGCTCAGATGAGATGCTTTTGTTGGGAGATATACAAAAAAGTCCCTACTTGCTCTTCCCAACACCCCGGCATCAGCCGCTCCTGCTGAGACATCTGACCACCAGATGTTGACATGAACGCAGAAACTGAAATTTGCAGCGATTAGTTGCTTGTCATTTCTTTCAGTGAAAATTTAAGCGCCAGCCCTGAAAAGTTGAAATTGAGAGGGATGAAGATCAAGGCAAGACCTTGGTGTGTGTGTGGG